>NC_135305.1:86373108-86682524 GCF_048772815.1 Callospermophilus lateralis
CGGGGCACAGGAGAGGAAAATGTATATTTTCTTTATATATAAGCCTCTCCCATTTGGCTTGTGTTGTTTTTTGACTCTTCTCACCCATCTTTCTCTGCGGCTCCTACACCCACATATCACACATTGCTAGTTGATTGACCAATCAATGAAGTGTGGCATTTAGCTCACTCTGGGAGGGGGCAGGGAAATGCCAAAGATAAGGTGGAGGCATGCTGCATTTTGCTTTTGGGCAGGTGCAAAGCCGCTCTGCATTCTGTCTGTCTCCTGCTTATTAGCCCACAGACTTCCCTAAACCTTGCAGCTCCCAATGGACTCCAGGGATCACAGTTTCTTTTTAGAACCCAAGTCCACCTTCTTGAGGTCTACACGGGTCAAGAGTACAAAGGGGAGAATTTGAGCGTCTTTGAGAGATGTGGCCAGAATTGTAGTGGGAACCCTCTGAAAACTGGCAGGCATTCCTGGGGGCTCCCAGGCACAATAGGCAAGAACACCATGCAGGGATGGCCACAGGCTTCCCCACCACTTAGGCCCAGATCCTGATCCAGAGGTAACCTCTGGAGTCCCCAAAGGCTCCCAGAGCGGCCTAGGGTTTTCTTTTAGCCCAATAAGGAACAGGAAGGGGAAATGACAAAGGATTTCTTCCCTTTCTTTCTGTTGCCCCTTCTTGTTCAGGTCTCCCAAAGAGGCTTCACCTACACCACAGTCGACTAAAGGGTATGGTGGGTTGTCCTTGGTTAGAGGATTGGCCTGAGCCTAGGACCCACACTGAGAAGGGATATGATGAAAAGAAAACAGTTCTCAGCACAATGGAAGCCAGGGCTCCCCAGAAAAATATCTTAATGCTCAGTGCCTTAACAGCAATTTCACTAGTACCATTAAATTTCAAAATGATAAGCTAGGTGTGGTAGTACATGCCTGTAATCCCAGTGACTCAGGAGGCTGAGGTTGGAGGATCTTAAGTTCAAGGGCAGCCTGGGCAACTTGGCCCTCAACAATTTAGATCCTTTTGGCTATGCTAGGAAAATTAGGATAAACACTGATACTTTTGCTGGGTGCTGTGGTGCACACCTGTAATCCCAGAGGCTCAGGAGGCTGAGGCAGGAGGATAGTGAGTTAAGCCAGCCTCAGCAATGCAAGGTGCTAAGCAAATCTGTAAGAACCTATTTCTAAATCTGCAAGACCCTGTTTCTAAATAAAATACAAAATAGGACTGGGGATGTGGCTCAGTGGTTGAGTGCCCCTGAGTTCAATCCCCATACCAAAACTAAAACCAAAACCAAAACTGATACTCCTCACCTCCCACTCAGGTATCCACATACTTGCAAAGATTGGACAATGGCTGGAAGAAAGATTTGGGAAAAAAAAAAGATTAAAAAATGAATGGCAACAGATTTATAAAACAGGATTTTCAGGTATGGGCAAGCCCTGGGGAGAAAACCCATTGGCCTTCCTTTTTGGCTCCTTCCTAGGTCTTGTCCTCTGAAAAACTCCGGAAGCATCCCATCACATTCTCAGCCCTCTCCTTCCCCTCTCCATGCATAGGCAGGAGCCCACAGACCCTTGGTTCCCACTCTTGCTGTGTGTTGGCCATGCGTGGAGGGAATGAATGGAAACCAGACACCACATGTCACAGAACATTGAATTCACTGTGTGTCCTTCTGCTTCTTCGGGTCATCTCTTCCCTGTGGCCTCCATAAACACAGGGAAAGAAAAGCCTGCCAAGTCAGTATCCCCTAAGGAAGGTCGGTACGCAGATTCACCTTTCCTGCTCCTGGGATCCTGAGTGTCATCACGTATAGACAGCCCTGTGACTGGAGCCCTCCACTGACCCCAGGGTCATGGGCTCGCTGGGGAGTGGATATGGGGAGAGCATGCGGAGCCCACAAGCTCAGCTTCTCTGGTTTCCAAATGATGTGAGGTGAGTCAGGAGAGGTGGGTGGAAATGGATACTCAGAGAGCATAAAGCTGTCCTGCCCTGGAAAGTGGAGGGAGCACAGAGTGGGACAGAAGGCTTGGTGTTGTGGATCTGCCCCTTGCTTCCCACCTGAGTTTGGTCTTTTAGATCTTTAGTTTCTTCTACGCAGAAGTGTAAAGGGATCCTTTGAGCCTGAGGATATAAGGGGCCATGAGAATACAAACTTGTAGAAGATTAGCTTTTCAATGGGCCTGGAAAGTAGGAACTTAAAATTTTCGGATTCCAGGATCATCTGACACCAGAAGTGGAAGCAAACAAAACATGCAATCTGCGCCCCTGCCCCCAGGTCTCACTCTGTGGGGGGGTTGTGGTCACACGCTCCCCCTCATCAGGAGCATCCTTGGAAGAACTGTCCGTGGGTCTGTCTTTCCCACCCGCCGTCCTCCCCCATTCTCTCCTCGCCCTCTTGCCTCATGTGGAGCACTTTAACAGTGGTCCTCCACGTGTGTGTCTTCTGCGTCCGTGGACTCGAGGAAATAATTGGGAAAAATGGCCCCATACTGAAGAATTACAGATGCTTCTTGTGATTATTCCCTAAATTACACAGTACTACAACCATTTGCATAGCATTTACATTGTATAAAGTATATGTAAGCTACAGTTTATTTAAAGTGTAAGGGAGGATTGCATAGCTGACATGCAAATACGACACCATTTTATATAAGAGACTGTGTATCTCAGGATTTTGGTCTCTGTGGGAAGTTCTGGAACCAATCCCCTACAGGTGCCAAGGGATGACTGTAATTCAAAATCCATCATCTGAATTTAATTTGGGGTATCATTAAATCCTTTACTTGACAACACTGACTTCAGAAGCAAATCCACTCTGTTTACAAGGGGCCTTAGTTTTCAAAGTGTACTGGGAGAAAAATAAGAAATCCCTGTATGAAAAGCGACTCCCTGACAGCAGGCCGTTTGCCAGCTGGCTTGTACACAGCAGCCCCCAGTTGGAAAGAACACTGGTCACCAGTGTTAGGAGTTCTTTTCTTTCCTCCCCGGTAGGAATGTGGAAGAAGAGAGTGTTGAAAAGGTGAGGAAAGAGATGAATGAAGTCATCTGTCAACTTATAGTGTCTTTGTTGTCTCATAGAGATTTCAGCTCCGGGGGCCTTAGGCTGTCATTTTAATTGGGTGGAAGCTTATGGTGCTCCCCTGAGCGTCCGGGGTAGGGACACAAGAGAGCTTCCGTCACTCTTTTCAGATCTTGCTTTTGGCCAAATGTAAGTAAAACTGATCAAAACCTCATAAAGGTTGTTATTATCAGGTCCACTTTCTTTCTCCCAAGCTCCCTCCATCTTCTCCCACCCCCGTTCCTATCCGTCATCCCTAGTTTAAAAGCGGTAATTTGGCCGAGAGACGGGTTGTGCTCGATAGGAGAGTGAAACCATCCCTATTCCTTCCTTCAAAGACTCCATCACTGAGCCTGATCAGCTCCTCAGCAGCTCCTGTAATTGGATCCAGGAAGGGCTAAGCATGATAATGAGTCGTTTGGTTCTGTGTTAACAAGCTGGGAAGCATCTCCATGTATACCTCCCCAAGCTCTTGAAAAAGGCCTGTCATCCTGAAACCAGCCCAAAATGGCACCCAGTGTGGTGCCAATGAACTCATCTAACCCATCCCCAAAATCTGTCTCTTCAGAACTCTGGCCAACCCTTTGCTTAGTGCATGAAAGAGTGCTCCCTGGGGTGTGTTCCAAACTTTGCTCTCACCCATGCTCTTGAACTCTGGAAGAGCACGAACAAAATTGGCTACATGCTTTTGAAAAATTTATTTTAGAAGCTGGCACTGGCAACTACGGGTAGAATTTGGACAAAAGAAGAAACATCCAGTTGTGTATGCTGCTCACCTCCCTGGAGACCTGCCTCCCTGGAGGACGGTCTCTGGCTGCTGAGGAAGAGCCTGACTGATGTCAAGTTGAGCAGAGAAGCTACTGGGAAATACCATGACCTTGATCTGTTAGTCCATCGTCAGAAAAATAGCAATCTTGAGAATCCTCAAGAAATAGAACTTTTCCTGCGGCTACACTGTGGGCTACAGTTTGTAACAGTGATGTCACTAATGAAGCAAAAATGAGGGGGCATGCTCTGGGGCAGGGCGATTCATTCTGTTTCCCGACTTCTGAACACTGATGTCATCCCTCTTCCCCAAACCACACCAGCCTGGGGGTAAGAGAACCACATTCACTGTCATCATTTCACATTTCTCTGACTCTGTCACTTATTTGGGGGATTCCCAGCCCTACCAGTTTCCTCCCAAATACTCTGGGGTGGGGTTCTGAGGGGCTGACTCATGTATGTTTTAGAAGCTTGTCTTCTGGGGTCCCCGGTACTCTCATTTCTGGCTTTAACTCCCAGCTCTCTGCCATGGCTGCAGAACCCCAAATGGCAGCCGGGTTGTCACTCCTGCAGAGGAACACAGGGGTAATCCACCAAAGTTGCCCACTTGCTGCTGCCATCTGCTAGTATTTGTCCTGAGGCTACGAGGCAGTGAACCTGAGTGTGTGGGCCAGGGTGCTATTGCCAGTGACACAGAGGGTGTCAGCATCAATGAAGGTGATACCCAGTGACAGCGTTTTTATTTTGTATTCATCTTTTACGCCCTCACTAAAGGGGCATGAGTTCACACATCTGCACATTGCCCCAAGTGACAGACTCACCTTCTCATCCAGCCATGTCTCTGTGACCTTGAACCCAGTCTATGAGCCTGACATGATCCCGTTAGTTGAATTCTGCCCATAGAGCCTGCTCAACCTCTCCTGTAAACAGAAACAAGCAGGTCCACCCTATGTTGCTGCCAATATGTCCAGAAATGTCATAAACTGACTCTTGCCACCCTCCTGGAATAGGGTGGATAATTCTTTTGGGTGATCTCAAGGTGCTGAGCACAGAGGAAGTCTGAGGCCCCAGCTGATGTGAAGTGTGGGATGGGGGCTGTGGATCAGGTGACTCTTCACACTTTTTTTTTCAGTGCTGGGTGTTGAACCCAGGGACATATTACTACTGAGCTATATCCCCAGCCCTTTATATTTTTTGAGACAATAAAGTAATTCTCGGTAAGTTGCTTAGGGCCTTGCTGAATTGCATAAACTGGCCTCAAACTCGTGATCCTCCTGCCTTGGCCTTCTGAGTCACTGGGACTATAGGTGTGCACCTCCACGCCTAGCTAGTGGTATCCATCTTCCTGCCTCAGCCTCCTGAGCTGCTGGGATTACAGGCATGTGCCACCTCATCAAATGACTCTTCACACTTATAAAAGTTATTTTGCATGGATTTCTAGACCCTCAGAATGTCAAAAGCCTGGACCATTAATCAGAGTGGTTGACCAACAAGTCTTAAGCCCTACTGCTCTTAAGAGCTACGCAGAAAACTTGTGAAACATGTAGATCATGTACCCAGAGTCCTGCGTGTTAACAAATACTTCAGGTGGTCTTGATGTGGGTGGTCCATGGACCATGCTTTAAGAAACCCTGGGGTTTAGCCAGCCTGTGGACTCACCACATCATTCACCATGTCAAAAAGGAGCCAAGATTCATCACAAGGTTACCGGGTGCCAGGTGCTGGGCAGAATGCCGTTCTGATTCTGACACATCTTGTTCCACAAAGAAAATCCTTATAGAGCTGCCACAGTTATCTCCATTGATATCTCAAGACTTGGAGGACAAGAAGGCCCTCCCTCTAAGCTCATTTGGTGAACACAGCTGGGAGCAGAAGCTAGTTCTTCCTGATTCTAAAACCTGGTCTCTCTTCACAGGGTGTTGCTTTGGTGGCATATGGGGAACAATAATGAGTAGAGGCCAAGTTACATTTGGCAACAGTGTTTTATTACAGTTGAAAACTACACTACCCTCAGCACATCTGTGGCCCCTATAGGAAAGAAAGAAAAGTACTGCAAAGGGACTAGCAAGACCAGAAGACTCCCTCCATCAAATAAGTAGGCACTCAGGTTGGCCCCTTGAAGGTCACAGCAGAAGAGGACAGAAACAGGCTTCATTATCCAAACGTGCCATGATGTATTCATTTCTTTATTGCCTATCTGCCCCATTTGCTGCATGAGGGAGAATATTCTGTCTGGTTTTCCAGTTATCCCCTGTACTTAGCACCATACTGGCTTTCAAGAAATCTTCGTGGAATGAATGAATGAATGAATGAATGAATGAATGAATGAACAGGTGAGTGGTCCAGAGACAGATAAATGTTCCATGTGCCTTCCAGGCAGTAGTGAGAGTGGGTAGCATTGCTCTAAGGAAGTCACCTACCTTTCTGGGTCCATATCCAGCTCCCAGTACTGTCAGAATCACAGGAACCCTGTCTGGAACCACCAGGCCTCTTTTTAAACATTCCTTCTTTAGAAGCATCTTTCAGAAAATCCTCACCATCTGCCATCAGGCCCCACAACAAATTTCATGAAGAGCTGGGGTGGGGGGAAGGAAGGGAGAAAGGGAGGAAGGGAGGAGGGGAGGAAAGGAAGGAGCAGTCCCAATGATGCTGCCAGGTACCAGTTACCTTGACGAGTTCTGCTTCCTCACGTGTTGAAGTGTAACATTAGGGAAGCACGCAGAGGCAAGCATGTAAAGCAGGGTTTACTTTAAAAAGGGTAACATAGACTTCTCCCAGGAGGGAGGAGGAGGCCATAGCTGGTGTCCTGGTATCCCCCAACGTGAGGGTGCGCTGCCTTTTTATATGTCCTAGGCTTCC
Source organism: Callospermophilus lateralis (assembly GCF_048772815.1). Lineage (NCBI taxonomy): Eukaryota > Metazoa > Chordata > Mammalia > Rodentia > Sciuridae > Callospermophilus > Callospermophilus lateralis. The sequence continues at coordinate 86,379,777 of NC_135305.1, forward strand.
TTTGTTCTCCTATTTCTTTCCCTCTTGTCTCTCTCCTTCCTGCGTTTCGGATTGGGCCCAGGAAATGCTCCCTGGGATGGCCAAAGGTGGGAAACAGGTGGGCTGGAGGGGCCAGGGAGGAGTGATCTGGGTAGGAAGGGGGGCCCAGGGCTGATTAATTAGCAATGTTTACAAATCCATGTAGGGAGGGACAATTCCTGGGACAGATTACCTTTGGAGCAGGGGCAGTTCTTGATAAGGGTGGATAAGGGCTCTGAAGGAATTAATATTTCAATCCCTCCATTCTCTGGATCCAACCCTTGCCTATCTGCCTGTCTAGTTCTGGCTTCACCAAGTCTAGAGTCTGGATTTTGAAACAAGAACCATACCATTTCACGCTTCTACCTGCTTTCCCTTTCCACTGGCTTAATTGGTACTAGCTTCTCATTTTGAGGTTCAAACCCCCTTCCCCAGTACTACTCAGACACACTTTATCATGGCTGATTGCCAGGCCCACCCTTCTTCCCTGGTGATGGTTCAAGCAGGCCTTAATTAACAGGTATGATCCCACAAACCATAGACTTGACCCTTCAGACCCCATAGGAGATTGAGGAGCCTTATCCTAGTGTATCCAAAGATGGGATTGGGAATTGGGCTTTGAGATACCTGCATTAGAGCTCTGACATCTTCTCCACTGGGTGGCAGAATCGGGTTCTGATTGGGATCATGTGCTACCTGTAGCATCTTCTTCCAGGAGTCTGTTGACCTCAGTCAGCCCTGAGTCATGTATGTGTTTATAAAGATACAAATGGTACCCGTATCCACAACAGGTCATTGAGTCTGGAGTGACATAAAAAAATCAAATTTGTTTTCTTGCCAATAAACAAAATCCTCAATCTGCCTAGACTCCCAGTGAAACTGGCCGCAGCTGTGAGTACTGGTCTGTGATGGCCGCAGGCCATTGAACTTGAACAGCTGCCTGCCAGCAGCACCAGCAGCTCTTCTTTCCCTGCCATGCCTGCAGCTGGTCCTGTGCAGAATGTATAGCACAGTACTGAGGCTGTTCCCCGCTGCCTGCCCTGTAAAGCCTGCAAATGACTTCTATTTATAGAGGGACATTCCTCAGGCCCACACACCACTCTCTGCCTGCTGAGCAGTCAGCAGAGTCCCTGACAGACACCGAAGGGTGGGATTGCAAATCTCCTCTGGCAGAGAAGGGCACTGTTCTGCCACAGACAATGGTAGCACGGCCCTGGCGTGATGTCAGATGAGTTGACAGCAGCAGCTGCCTGCACATTCCCTCTCCGCAGTGACAGCTGAGTCCTGCCAAATCCAGTGAGCCATCCCAAGTCTTGGGTCTGGATTTTGGAAAATGAATCGCACCAAAAGGCAGGGACTGTCTGGCTCCAGTTGGCTCAGTAAGGAAATGGCCTCAGGCCATAGGGTCATTACTCAGTTCTGGCTGCCAGTGTCTTTAGAGGCCACGTGATTGGTAAAGGCAGTAGAATGAGCGGTCAGATCCTGCACAGGGGCCCTGTCACTGCAGGTTGGCCAGGTGGCCTGGAGGGAAGGCCCTTCTTTCCCTCAGGCCCAGTTTCCCCTGGACTCCCACAGCTCCTAGGGGCCTAGCTGGTGGCACCTGAGCCCCGTGTAGAGTTAAACATACAGCAGTTAAAAAAACAGCAAGGGCGGCCCAACCCGCCCATTTGGGTGCTGCGGGGAGGGGTCGGCCTCCTGCAGCGCAAAACACCTGGGAGACGGTTCTGCTTTGCTTTAAAGCGACTTGGAATTACTCTTGGCTCCATCAAGTTCGGACCGGCCCTCTCTTGCCTGGCTCGCGGGGCCTGGTAGCCACCTGGAACCAGGGAACTGAAGCCCTCCATCCTCATTAAAATGCCGCTTCCCAAGGACTCGGCTGCTGGCAGCAGGTCGCTTGCCCAAGAACTGCACAAGAGCTTATGGATTCTGGGTTTCGTTAGTCCCACAAGAATAGGAGGGACGGGACACACGCAGATGGTTCCCAGGACAAGAGTGGCTGATGTCCCCTGGGCCCTGGTCCATGGAAGGCTTCCCTCACCAGGAGAGATGGCCGCAGACGTCCACACTCAGCCATGTGCCCAGAGCACTTTGGGAAGAGCTGACATCTGCCTGTGCTGAGCCTTCAGATCCATAAATACATTATCACTTCTGTATTTGTGATGCAGCTGTGACCAAATGGCAGGAGGAGGTAGAGGGGAATAGCTGGTTGGGAGGTTGCCAGACCAAGAGTGACACACGTCAGCAACTGCTGGTCTACATGATGGCAAAGAATGGCCAAAAACGAAATTGAGAAAACAATTCCATTCACTACAGCCTCAAAAATAAAAATATACCTAGAAATGGGCTTAATAAAACAGTGCAAGGCTGGCACACTAAAGTCCCACAGCATTCCCAGTGTGTGGGAACATCGGGAGACACTCGACTTCCATGGATCAGAAGCTCAGTACTGTTGCAAAGGCCGTGTACCCCCAATGCCCATCAAAATGTGAACAGGATTTTTTTGTGTGTGTGTGTGTATAGAAAAAAATTATCAATCTGATCATAAAATTTATATAAAAAGTGCAAGGATTCACAATAGCCAAACAATTTCAAAAAGGAATGAAGTTGGAGAACTAACAATTTTGAATTTGAAAACTTGCTACAAAACTATAGTAATAAAGTGAGCGATCAACGTCCAGATCCATGGAGCCCAGGTAGGCCCTTCTGGACTGGTCAGTTAACATAACGATGGTGCCAAGGATTCCTATGGGGAAAAGGGCTGTCTGTCCCAAATGACACTGTTGTGACCAGGTGACCGTGTGTCAAAGATGGTAAAGACCCTCGCCTCATGCTCATCACAAAAATGAGCTCAAATGAAACCTTGAAGACCTGGAACCATGAACTCAAAGGAAAAAGGGAAATCTCCATGATTGCGCTGGCAAAGTCCCTTAGACAAACACCAAGTAGGGTCCATGAAGGAAAGGGACTGAACCCATCACATTGACAGTTCCATGCCTGATGACTTCATTAAGAAAGTGAAATTTGGGAGAAAATATTTGCAAATTTCTGCTTTTACAAAGGACTTGTACTTCACAGAACACTCGCCACTCAGAAACGAGACTGTGTGGGACACCACCCTGGCTGCTCTGTCACTGCAGCTCAGTTTTTAAAGGGACATGTTTCTTTCTCCTCCTCTTTTCCTGTTCCTCCCTGAGCTCTCCCCCTCCCTAATCTCAGGGAAACAGGGGCACCTTTCTTCCCATCCTAAGCAGACTTATCTGTCCCTGGGCACACACCCTCCATAGGCAGGAAGTCATCAAGACTTTGGGGATGGTACCAGAAGGTCTCAGAAATGACTGTCTCCCACATTAACAAGTGAATTCAACTCCAACACAGAACAAGTAAAGTGTAGCATTGGAGTCGCCTCTGAAAGCCCCTGTTCCTGCTGATGGGCAGAATCACAGCCTGTGGGACAGGGGTCCCCTGTGTTTTTCCTTTGCTGGCAAAACAATAAACCTTCTTTTTCCTTTTTCTCAAAAAAAAAAAAAAAAAAAAAAAAAAAAAACCCAGCAAGGGCTCCACCTCCGCAGAACAGTAATACTAGTTTCCTTTTGCAGCCTACAGATTTTCATTTAGTAGTTAACCCTGAGAAAGCAGAACAACCCACCTGGTGATTGGGGTCTGCACACACTCCAGTCTCAGCTTAGCCCTAACTAGTTGTGGGATTCCATGCTAGCGAATTTTCCCCGGCATCAGATTTTCCACTAGTAATTTGAGATAAATAACCCAATAGAAAAATGAACTATGGATACAGAGAGGCAATTCATAGAACAAAAAAAAAATGTGAATGGCCAATAAATATATGAAAATGCGCTCAAGCTCTTGCCATCAGGGAACTGCAAATTAAAACAAGACTTCATCCTTAGGAAATTGAAAAAGATTGATACTGTGCAGTAGTGGAACAGAGGCACCGTCATACACTATTGCTGGGATTGGAAATTGGTTGGATTGGAAATTGTATGCACATTAAATGCACTTAGATATGCAAGCCCTTTGGCTTCACAGTCCTGCTTCTAAGAAGCTATCCTGAAGAAATAATGGCATCTTATAGATATGGAGTGTTGTTTTTAATATATAAGAAGAAGAAAAGAAAAAGGAAGAAAAGAAAGAGAAGAAGGAAGGGAGGGATGGTGGGAGGGCCGTGGGCAGCAGGAGAGAGCAGGGAGACTTCTGCTTTTCACTCTATAATTAAATGTGTGGTTTTTGCATCTTTTCCAATATGTATTGCAAGGTTATTCTTATGTTCTGTCACCCCCAGTCCTTATAAAGCTGTCAGAACAAAACTGACAAGAGGAAGGTTGCAGTAGGAACGAATTTAGAGGAGGTATCAGTTCAGATCTGGGCATGATGAATTTGATGCCTGCTAGATTACTGGGCATGGTTGCTGAGCAGGACAGAGGAGTCTGCAGCTTGGATAGGTGTAGGTTGGAGAGCCATGAGGGAAGACCAGTCCCCTAGGACTCATGGACAATGGGAGAAGGGTTTCATCAATGAGATAGGATGGAGACACGGAGCCAAGGGTGGGGAGTACCCAAGACTCAGGATCCAATGCCCTTAATGTGAATGGATTTCTGCCATGAATCTAAACAAGTGTAGGGTCCGCATCGATTCTTCGGTTCTTCCCACTCACTGACATCACTAGTATCTTCTAAAAGCTTCCCCCTCCCATCTTATTCTTAGCGCTGCTCTCTGCTTTCTGTCTCCAATCTACAGCTGTGTGTGGCTTCACTCTTTTGATGGTCTCTGGGGTTCCCAACTTGGCCCTCCCTTAGGTGCAAGCTTCATGCTGCATAGAAGCCCTGCCCACCCCTAACCAGCCACTGCTCCCCCATTCTTCAAGCTCCAGCCCACGCTGAACTGAGACCTCTTAGGAGATTTCAACATTTGGGGGGCATGGTTTCCACTTAATTGTCAAAAGGCAGATATATCATCATTGTTACCTTATCCCTGCCTCCTGAGAGACAAAAGAATAGAGTTAAGATGGAAAGTGTTTCATATTCTATTGCCGTGGTCTTGGCAACTGAAAGCAATGCATATAGCTTCTGTGCGTCAGGAATCTGGGCATGTCTCAGCGGAGTCCTCTGCAGCTGGGGTTCTACTGAGGCTGCACTCAGCATATCATCCAGGCTGGGGTCTCATCTGAAAGTTCCACTGGGCAAGGATCCTCTTCCAAAGTACTCAGTATATGCTGACAGAATTCAGTTCCTTTCCAGCTGTTGGGCTGAGGGCCTCCACTGCTGGCTGGCTGGAGTCACATGCCACCTGAGCCTATTTCTATTTACTTTATCAGTGCCTGTGAGCAGAGAAGGCAGTTAGGGTATCTGCAAGCAATGTCTTGCAACATAATCTCGGAAGTGACATCCCCGTTATTGTCCCTGTGTTCTGGTGGTTAGAAGCAAGTTAACTGCCCAGCCCACACTCAAGGGGAGAGACACCACAGGAGGGAGGGATCATGGGGGCCTGCCTAGAGTCAGCCACCACAGGAAGTAACACCTAGGGTTTAACTCAGATCTGTGGGCCCCCCAGTGCTTGGGTTCTTCCTTCTCTGCATGCCTGGGCCTCCATGTTTGTACTCTGCTGGGCCTGAACAAAGAGATGATCGTGATGTTGTTTTTCTAATGCGACTCTTGTAGCCAGGGATGTTGGGTAATGTTGTTTGAGCAACCAAAAAGTGGGACTTTCAAGTTAACATGCTTTTCCAAACCAGAGTGTGATTAAAGCCTGGTAGCAGGGTGATGGTGGTAGAAGTTCAAGGTGCCCTGTTTATGAAGGCAATGAATGACAGTGGCCATTACTTTTCAGACTAGTCTTGTACTCTGGACGCTGCCAAGCCATCTCTCTAGCCCACCAATTAGGCCATTTATTTAATGCTACCTCTCTGGGGAAGGAGGTGGTCGGAGCAGCAGGGACAAACAGCCCCAGCACAGCAGTTTTGCTGTCACTTTCTTCTGAGCTCCTTGGGTGGACATGGACCATCCCCAGATGGCAGAATGTATTCCTGTAGTTGCAGCTGGGAGAGATGGGAAGTGTCAGTCCTCTCTCCCCTTCTGACTCCCAGCCCCCGCACCACTCCCAGAAAGGCTGGGACTGGGATGGATCCAGTGCCCAGGCTTCTGGGCTGAGTGGATGCAGTTTCTCAGGTCTTCCTCTGTCTCCAGTCTGTTTCCCAGGCTGCCACTGAGTGAAGCTCTCTGCCTACTGCCCCACTCCTCAGAAGGGTCACTCCAGCTCCCTCAAGCCCCATTCATCTCTTTATCTGTTGTCTTCTGTCTTGAGGTTGACTTTAGGTGAATGTAGTGATTTAATAAATATTTATTAAAAATTCACTAGAGGCCTGTGTGTATTCTGTATATTCTTTATACGTAGGTATTTATGTACATAGTCACCTATAACATAGAGGCTAAGAACTTTGAAGTCAAATAGATCCTGCCAGTTAGTAACAGTGACCTTGACTTTGAGAAATTGCTTAAACACTAGTTTTCTCTTCAGCAACATGGAGATGGTTTTTCCTACCTCATGGGGCAGTTGTGGGGACTAAATGATATGATGCATGTGCAGCACTTAGCACTGTCCCTAACACATAATAAATACTTAACAACACTCCTGTGTAGTCAACATGGAACAGATTCCCACTCCCACCATACTGCAGGCTCTGTGCGAGCTGGAACCACACCTGTCTTATTCACCTTTATAGCCTCAATACCTGGCACAAGGTCTGGCAGGTGATGAGTGTCAAATGGGCTAATAGTGAATAAGTGATACTTCAGTAATGATAAAACTATTAAACCTGGTGCAATTTTCCCAGGAGCTCAAAGATCTCTCAAAATTATTTAATTAAGTTTCAAAGTCCATTTTGGATGATAAGTAACAAGTATGACCATTGACTTAAGCATGTGACCAAACTGAAGGGCTAAACTTGACTTGCCTAAGACCACACAACACATCTGGTTATAAGGTCACATGGCTGTAGGATTGACATTCAGAGTCTTGGACTCTTGGCTTATTGCTTTTACAAATCCAACATAAGATCATCCTCTTGGTCCAACCAATTCAGCAAATATGGAAAAGCCCCTCTGAACCCCTAAATTTGAGGGCTTTCTAGTTCTTCATGACCATGAGTCATTTTAGTGCTGAGCAAGTGGTGAAACAAAATTTAGCTGTCTGCTCCTAGTTAGTCAAGAGCAGGATCCAGCATCCCGGCAGAGTTGGCCCAGTATCCCAGAGGTGATTTCCCTACATGGTGATGTTGGTTACCCCACAAACCAGAAGAGACTCTTGCAGGACAAGAGTCTCAAACCCAGTATCAGGAGGTCTGGCTTGTAGTCCTAGGACCACCAGCTGTGTGACCTTGAACGAGATACTCAACTCTTTTTACTCTCATTTTTCTCATCTGGAAAGGAGGGGAAACAACACCTTGTAAAGACTTTAAAGACTTTAAAGACATAGCATAAGGTTCTGTGCCTGCACAATTCCCAAAGAATGCTTATGGAGTTTGGGTCAGAATGCAGGGCCAGTGCTCATCATCCTACATGGTGACAAGCCCAGGGGAATTTCTAATTCCCATTGGCACTTTGGATGCAGCAGTGATTTTTAAGATTCATCTCAGCAGAACTTTTTGGTCTAGCAAGCAATGTAGAACTGAACTAGCTGAGAGACAGCCTAGAACTTTCTATGTGTTCTGCCCCACCACATTTTGTGGTGGTTTCCCATACATCTCTCTGAGCCCTAAAGCTTCCCAGAACTTAGGTGGAAAACAACTGAATAATAGGATCTTAGGTGGTTCCCCTATCAAAATAATAAGAATATCAGCACATTATAATAGAAATGCTAGCTATTATTTATTATTATTACAGCTTACATTTACTATATTGGTTCTCAAACTTGAACTTGCATCAGAATCACCTGGAAATCTTGTTGAAACAGACTGCTCTGGCCCTGCTCCCCGTTTCTGATTCAATAGGTCTGGAATGGGATCAAGACTTCAAATTTCCAACACACTACTAGTGATGACTGTGCTGGAATATGGGAACACACACACTCAGAGCTACTGGTTTACTATGATTAGGTGCTGAGCTAAGCACTCCACAGTAGTAATGCTTACAACCACTTGATGAGGTAGCTGTTTTACTGTTCAAATCTCTTACTTACAGATGAGGAAAGAAATAGGGTCTAAATAACTTGCTGAAGCCCTTGCAGCTATTAAATGGCAGATTCTGGTCCGGGTCTGACTTAAACATCCTAACCCTTAACCATGCTGTTAAAATGTTAAAGTAAAAACATAGTATAAGGGATGGGTACACTTGTTTACATACATTGAGCCAGAACAAGTAAATGAATGAAATATCATCTTGGAGATATTTCCCCAAAAGATGATGCTTGTGACCAAGGACGAATGGAAAGAATAATCAAAAGGACAATTTTCACTTTATTCATTTTAATGACTTTTACTAATTTACTTATTGTTTGCCTACTATAAGCAGGGTGCCGTTTGATGCACCAAGAATTAAACAAAGCCCCACGTTCCTCAAAGCTCACAGAGCACTCAATGATATTGAGTCAAGTAACAATTTGGCCTTGTCATGGAACCTTAAGATTCCGCTTCGGCCGTGTTCTTCTCTTCTGTCCCAGCCCTTTTGGTTCTAGCTCTTCTGAGTTTTCTAGCTTGTGTTATTCATTCTGTCTGTTGATCTGATGAATTTCCATTCTGCCTCATGCAATTCAACCCAACTCTGACATCCTGATGTCAAAAGTCTTCCTTGTCAATAGATTTTTTTTGTTGTTGTTCTTGTTCTTGATTATGGACAGGATTTGGCTGGTGTTTGACAATTGCTAACTTGCAAATATGACTCATAGATGGAAATTTCTTAATTGGTCTGCTCTCGTATTCTGATTCATTACTGGTGATTACGCAACGTGTCCGATATGCCAAATGGATGCTTAATGAATGGTCTAACGCCTGGATCTGAAACAACGTATTGAGGGTCAAGGGAATCACGGACCTGGGAGGAAAGGAGGTCAGGCAGATCCCCAACTGCTGTCTGGTTCCTTCGCTTCTAGAGAGGTATGAGGAGGCAGAATTACATCCTGAAGATCGTGTTGCTCTTTTTGATTCTAAGGAAAATTTCCCTAAATCCAGACTTAACATGCTTTCTGTGAAAACTCAGTTTGGGGAAAACTCTCAGTCTTATTGGCACTAAGTTGAATGTACTTATTCCAGCAGAACTATGCCTGTTTTAAAAAGTAACCATAGACATAGTTAAATCTTGACACTCAGTCAAGTTTCAAGGAGTCATGTGAAGGGAAGAAGAAGGAAAAAGGGATGAGAGGAATACAAGGACTGTGGTAACAAAGCCATGATTGTTGGGAAACACGGAGTTTTCATAATGAGCTATAGAAAAGTTATAGCTGTCTCCTGGAGACACATAATTCTGCCATCTAATCTGCATATTTGTTTGCATTAAAGTCAAAACTAAATTTAAGCGTCGAAACCCATATGAACTGTTTGCTTTGAACGAGTGGTTGCAGCCAGTCCTCCCCCAGAGCTGGCCCAGGGAACACTGAGACACAGACTGTCACTATAGCTGGCACTTGGACGTGTGAAATGAAATGAGTGCTTTCAAAAAGAAAAAAAAAAATGAAAAGAGAATGACAATAATAAGCCCACACGTTCAGTTATTTTGGTGAATGTCAAATTTTAATCCCTCGTCCTAACAGAGCCACTAGTGATTACTCTTATTTGGTATTTCCAGTGAAAAGGTACTTGGCTTTGTGAAGTCTTTGTAGACTGTTATGAAGGACACAGCTTTCATTTTGGCATAAAACTAGACTGGCCGGAACTACCCCCACCAAGATAATTCATTCTGCCTACTCATGCCCAGCTCTGCCCTTCCTCTTGGCAGGATCTCCTATAGTATAACATTCAGCCTTGGCGTTATCCCCACGTGGCCTGACCAGGACCTCATCCCAATAAGTGGTGGAGAAGGAGAGGGAGGATGTGGCATAGCTGAGTGTTTAAGAGCTTCAGATCTGGAGCAGGAAAGACCTGGGTTCAAATTTCAAATCTACCTCTTACTATGTGTCCCTTGGCCTCCATCTCTAAATAAATCTTGATGATGATGATGATGATGATGATTTGTTTTTCAGTGCTGGGGATTAAACCCAGGACCTCAAGTATGCTAGGCAAGCATTCTACCACTAAGCCACACTCTCAACTCAATATGAGCTTATCATAACAATTCAGTAAGACAATATGCACTAAGAGCTTAGCTAAGTGTCTACTAAAGGTACCTGTTATTACTGGGAGTCTTTGTCTTAATATGAGTGGTTTAAAAGAGCAGTCTTCTGATGTATTTGTACCAGATTATGAAGTTTGTCAAAATTAGTTTCTGAATCCATTATACAGTGCTATCCAATGGAACATTCTATAAAAATAGAATTTTCCTTATCTGTGCTGCTCAGTATAGGAGAGCTATTTGCTGCAAGTAGCTATCAAGCCCTCAGATTTGGCTAAAGGAAGTGACTTTTCAAATTTAATTAACTTAAACATAAATAACCATCCATGTGTGATCGTGACTACCATGTTAGGCAGCACAGCTTTGTGAGATTAAAATTGCCAAATCTATGTGTGAAAAAGCAAATGCTATAACAAAGCAGTTACATGGGAATATAAGATTGAACAAGTTAGAACCAAATTTTTAAAGAGTGATGGGCATTATTCTTGTAAGGTCTGCTGGTGTGATGGGCAAGCAAAATATAAACCATTTCTAAATCTTCAAACAATCTGGTTTAAATAGCCGTTTGACAAATTGTAATTCCAGCAAGAGACTGAACTTTGACTTGGAATTTGCAATAGCAAAGTGTGTGCCATTTGGTTAACAGCCATAATGAACAGAGGAGGCAGCATCAAATCTGATCACCAAACCCCATCAAGTGCAGAAGAATTTTCTGAATGTTCTCCTTCAAGTACCTGTTGAACCTGTGCAGGTGAGAGCCATTTTGAGGCAAACAATAATAGATGAACTAATGTTTATGTCACTCACTACTGAGTTGGCCATGAACTTCCTCATTGGCAGCCTAATGAAAAAGCCCATACGGGCAGAAATTAAGAAAGTTGGCATGTGTCTTCTTCCTATTGGCACTATCCAAGATATAGGTATAAATGGTGTTTGTTCAGCAATAACTCAAATGTGTTAATGTGCATTTGACAGAATATCTAGTTGGATGAAGTCTAAATAATAGGAGAATCATAATACAGAGGCATCGAGAGTCCAAGATGGAAGAAATAATATAGAAATAATGTTTCAAAAAGCACTGTTTTTACATAGCACTTGATAGATTACATAGAAATCCTATGTGGTTGGAGTAAGAGTGGGCCAGGACTGGAATTGAAGAGATCTGATTTTGAGAGCTAGTTCTACTGACTACAAGTTGGGAGTCCTTTAGCAAACTTCTAACACTAGCTACCTCATAAGATCCTTCTAAGGGTTACATGGAAAGCTATAAAATACTCTGCAAATGAAAAGTGTCCTTTCCCTCATCATCATCATTGTTGTTTTGATTTTCTCAATATTACTCTAAAGGACTAGACAACAAACTGACCATGTTAAAGATGAGAAAACTGAAGCCAAAGGGCACTGAATGATTTGCCCAAGGTCACACAGCGAAGAGGACCAGCATTCTTATCGTGGCTATGGAAAATGGGGGGGAACTCAAATAATGAACACAAAAGTTTTTTTTTGATTCCTTGTTCTAGAAATTCTTAAAATTCTGAGAATGCAGATGAAAAGAGTCAGGAGAGCCCGACCCACAGGCAGGAGAGCCCTCACCCAGGGCCTGTGTGTTTGTCATAATAAACAGTAGCCGAGCAGACCCAAACTGGCCTGCATTGGTAAATGAAGTTTTATTACAACACAGCCACACTGTTTCACTTCTGAAAGCAACTTTTGGTTGCTTTGTATTAAACAGCAAAGTTGAGTACCTGCAACAGAGACGTGTGACCCTCGAAACCCAAATGTACTATCTGGCTTGCTCTGCTGCTTTAGAGGCCCAGTTTCTCACATAAAATATATTACACAATGTCTAATGTAGACCTTATATACATTATAGATACTTTGTATACATTATAGAACATGATTTTTCTATCCTCCAGGATCTGTCAATCAGTGCCCAAAGAGCATGACTCATACCATTAAAACTGCCACTGTGGTCAGCACCCCTGAGCCCTCAGCCCCAGATCTCCACATCTGCTTGTGTCCTAGAAGCCAAAAGGACTACATCTACAGGAAGGTTTGGGACTTCTGTTATCACTCACTTGAGCAGACATAGTTTTGGGATATGCAAGGAAGAGTTGAGCAACAATGAGGACTTAGAAAACAAATGACAAAAAAAAATTGATTTGACAAATCCAGCAGAAATGTAGATATTTGAACAACCAAGTGAGACTGGGGCAAAGCACAAGTAGATGATTATCAAAGTAAAGAAAATGGGCAGATAAACCAGATGTGGTGGCACATACCTGTAATCCCAGCAATTTGGGAGGCTAAGGGAGGAGGATTGCAAGTTCAAAACCAGCCTCAGCAATTTAATGAGGCCCTAAGCAACTTAGTGAGACACTGTCTCTAAATAAAACATAAAAAGGGCTGGGGATATAGTTCACTGGTTAAGCACCCCTGGGTTCAATCCCTGCTATCCCCCCCAAACAAAGGAAAGAAAATGGGTTGATAATACTTCCCTATCAAACCAGTTGGTAACAGACTCAGGGAAGGGGAAGGATCGCACTTACCAATATAACCAATCACCCTCTGGACAGCTCTCTTCCTGCCTTTTGGTCACTTTTGGTCATGTAGACATGAAAAGAAATCTAAAATCTATAAAGGGGTAAGAGACCCCCCCAACCGCCCGCTCCCATGAGCACCACATCTGCTGGGTCCCCTCCTCTCCTCACTTTTTGGGTATGCTCAGTATTTCTTTGTGCTTCCCATGGCGGGGGGGGGGGGGTCCATTAAATGTGAGAAAGAAATGCTGCTGTGATGTGAATCTATTGCAACATGACTTCAGTAGGGCACAAATGCAGTTGCTGTACCTCTCCAACCCTGCCCCCTCAGTTACTGATATTACAGTGTTATATATGGTATTTATTCAATACCATAGAATAAAATCGAGGTGTTTTGATACATTATTCTCTTACATCTTGTAGAAAACTAAAGTAGCACTAGCTTTTATACTTGCTATAAATTTGCTTTACCAGGGATCTCTCTGGCTTCATCAAGATCTGAGTTCCTATCTAAGGCTGTTCAGTGTAACCTGAAAGACTCAGGGCACATCTAGGGGGACCAACTCCCTCGGCTCTTGTTTATCAGGTGCCGTCATTTGAATGTGTGTCTCCCTCCAAAATTCCTGTTGACAGTTCAGCCTCAATGGTCAGCTGGTTAGGTCAGGAAGCTCCCAGCCCAGGGATGGGATGTGCACACTAAGAGAGCTTCTCCAGCACGTGCAAGGACCTGGTTCAGTTTCTAGCACTTTATACATGTGCATGTTCACCCCCGCACCCCCCACCCCCCACACACCCACAAGTACACTTGTCAAGCAGGGCATGATGATCATGGCTGCTTTAATTAGCTTTTTGATCCCTGTGAACAAAACAAGAACAACTTGGAGGAGGAAAAGCTTCTCTGGGGCTAAGAGTTGCAGAGGTCTCAGTTCACAGACAGCTGACTCCATTGCTCTGACCAAGGTGAGGTCATCCATCATGGGGGAAGGGCCCAGTGGAGTAACCTGCTCACTGCAGGGCAGCAAAGAAACAGAAGCCTCAAGTGTAGATATGATGAGGTCTTCCAAGGCCATAAAGGTTTTACAGATTTTCAAACTCAAGATGAAAAGACTGCTGAAGTATCCTACAAATCTTAATTTCTAAACAAATAAATATCACCCTCCATAACCTACTAAAGCAAGAAATCTTCTAGAGTACTTTCTTCTTATTATTATTAAGTCTAAAAGGTCCTGGAGGCCCAAAAGTGAGATGACTGCTGGGGGTTATGCCCAGGTGTGACTGGGTCATTTCTTGCCCTGATCTGAGAAAGAGCCATTGTGAGGGAATTTCAAAGAGCAACTGGGTTTTTGTCCAGGAAGCTCTTGGTGGTGACCTGACAGACTCCCAGATAGTTAGTGCATTTGGTGGCTGGTGGTTGTGCTCTTCGGATATTGGCTTTTTGACTTGAGCATTTTTTTGCTTTTGTTTTTTGGTTTATTTATTTATTTATTTTTGTTTATTATTATTTGTTTTTAGCTAGCATCCTAAGATGGTGTTCTGTTTTAGGATAAGCAGTGAGAGTGGTCAGAGCAGTGTAGAGCTGCAGGGGCTCCTATGAGCCCGCCTTCATGGACCATTATGAGGTTGTGCAGGGCATTGAGGAAGGGGGCTTTGCCAAGGTGAAGCTTGCTCACATTTGAGTGAAAGTCATGGCAAAATTAGCCTGAAACTTCCCCCTCCTATCTGAACCCAATTCGATGGCAGGCTTGGACCAACCAAACATGATCCAACTCTTCCAGGTCATTGAGACTTATCAAATATGTCTACGTTATCATGGGGCATGCAGGTGGGTGACCTCTAAGGAGCCTCATCTCTGAGGCATGCCGGAGGAGGAGGCCCACAGACTCTTTAGACAGACTGTGCGTGCCATGCAGTACTGCCACAAAAAGGGTATTGCACACCTGGACTTGAAGCCAGAGAATGTTGTGCTCCATGCTCCAGGCAATGGTGAAACTTTGGCCTGAGCACAGATTCACAGCTGGGCAGAAGGTGAGCAGGTTGTGGGGCACACTCCTATAATTTGCCCCTGAAGTTGTTCAGGTGGGGGGGATGTGAGGGCCCCCCACCAACGTCCGGAGCCTGAGCATCCTTCTCTATTTCACGCTGACAGGAAGTTGCCCATTTATGGCCAACACACTGGGGAGGTGAGGAAGCTGATCATGGAGGGAACGTATGGCATGCCCCTGCATGTTTCCGAGGGAGCTCATATCCTCATCCATGAGATCCTGACAGTGGACCCCAGGTAGAGGCCCAGCCTAGAGCAGGTAATGGGGCACCCATGGCTGAGCCAGGGCCAGGAAGCTTCACCCAGCCCTTCTGGTGAGGCCCTCCCCAACCTCCAGGATCCCAGCATTGTAACCACCATGTTCAGCAAGGGTCACGACCCTTATAACATCTGCGTGTCCCTGTCATATGAGAAAATGATGACACAGTGGCTATCCCTCCTGCTCAAACACCAGAGAACCCAGGTGACAGTCTCTGTGTCCCAGCTGAGGCCTGTGCAGCATGGGTGACAGGGCCTTGCCCAGGCCTTGTGGATCCTCCCCAGATCCTCTCCAAGAAGTGTCCCAGTGAGCCTGCCCTGCGGCAGCAGCAGCCTGAGGAGGCCAAGCAGTCCCGGCAGGGGGGTGGTGGCAGTGCCAGCGTGCCTGCCATTCCTCTCTGCTTTTTCTACATGGACATGGCCCGTCCCAGCCCAGCCTCCCAGCAGGACGCTGCAGGCCTGACCCCTCGAGGGTTGCAGAAGAGGCAGCTCATCCTCCCGAGGTACCTCCACAGGGCAATCCCAGGACCCCATCAGGGGTGGGAAGAGAATGAGGAGGAGGATGGCCACCTGCCTTCGTCAGCTCTGCTGTGCACCCTTCTTCAGTGGGTCGGCAGTAAAGGACAGAGTGGCTCCAGTGGAAATGCTGAGCCAAGGCCCACAGAACCAGGGGACAGCCAGCAGACCCCGAGGAGCGCCGACTGGCTCAGGCTTCTCCGTGTGGATTCCAGGCAGGAGCCTCGGGATCCACCAGGAGTCTCCTCTGCCCCCACCTGCGAAGACACCTCGTAGAGACTCTTCCCTGGGACACTTCCCCCTGCCCTGCTCTTTGTCCTTTCTCTCATGCTTTGAGAGAAATTTGTTCTTAATTTCTGGTTTCCACAAATTGTATAATAAAATTGATGTTTCAAAGATTTTTAAAAGGCTGGATTTTTTTGTTTGTTTGCTTGGTTGGGTTTTTTGTTTGTTTGTTTGTTTGTTTTTGTTTTTAAGCAGGAGGCCTCAGGACAAAGGCCCAAGTCCAGGAGCCACCCTCTCCAAGGCCTCAACCACTGTGCCTCCCTATGGTGCTCAGTGTAGATACTCACTCACATTGAACCAGGGTAGATGGGGATTCACTTGCCTGGAGTCAAATTAGCCAGACTTGCTTCTCTTTAGATGGAAATTCTCCCCCTTGAGCCAGTATAGACTTGTTTCACTTTAAGTTGGGCACTTTGGCCAGGAGGAATCCTTTTTCTGGTCTTCAGGACCCTCCCTGAAGTGTGTGTGGAGGGTGGGGTGCAGCTGTTGAAGAAGACACTCCGTGGCAAGGCACTGGAGATTCCAGGGTATTCTATGGCTTCATCTCCATAATCCCATGTGCAAGGAAGTGAGAATGGGCCAGTGGGCAGGGGGCAGGCCTGCCTGTAGCAGTGGCTGGGTGCTTCACCACATGCCATGCAGCCTGCCCACCCAAAAGCTCCTCCTGGTCACAGCTAAAGGTTGTGAAGAGAAAACACGTAGGATTTGGGGAGTGGAGATATGAATCTCAGGGATGCTATTACATAAACATAGTGCACCCTCATGGAATTGCTCTTATCTTTTGGTTTTGTTGGCAGTGAATTTGTAAAGTGAAGTGCACACAAATAAAAGACACTCAGGTCAGGACAGGAGGCTTCATGCACCTTCCAGCCCTGGCATCTCTGCAGCTCTGGCACCTTCTTCCTGCCCTTCCCTTTAGTGGTCAGAAATGATACCTTTAAAAAAAAAAAAAAAAAAAAGATGTCCCATATTTCATCATTTTAATAGTTTGCCTTTTTTTTTTTTTTTTGCCTTGAGCCAACAAAAACGTTTTAAAGTAAAAATACTCTATAATGCTGTTTTAACCATATATGTTATTTGCAAGAGTCAGGAGATAAAAGAAGGAGTATTATCATGTTCATATAACATATAATTAAGTTTATCCAGAAAACTGCTCTCAATCTGTGAAATATATCTTTTAGAATTTTAGTTTTGTAGCATTTCAATAATGATTTGGGTTAGAAGCACTTTAAACAACTCCACGTTTTATAGTTCAATTTTGTAAAACTTTAGTCTTATAATAACATGGGCCCATTAAAAAATTTTGTCCATAGCAAAATGTTTCCAAGGGTCTCCTGAGGAGTTGCTAAGAAGACAGCCCTATAATGGGCCTTGTGCTATTTCAGTGCAAAATGCTGCCTTCGTCAGCTCTGCTGTGTACCCTTCTTCAGTGTGTCAGCAGTGAAGGACAGAGTGGCTCCAGTGGAAATGTTTAGCCAAGACCTACAGAACCAGGGGACAGCCAGCAGACCCTGAGGAGCGCCGACTGGCTCAGGCTTCTCCGTGTGGATTCCAGGCAGGAGCCTCGGGATCCATCAAGAGTGGATCAAGCCCATGGTCATAGATATGGCAATTAAACTCTGAAAATGGTAGCAGGTTTTGTTGGTTGGTAATTCCTTGTTAACACTGAAGACTCTGGCCACCAGGCTGTCCGAGCTAAAATTCCTGCTTTAATCTCCTTGTGCCTCATTTTCACAAATGTGAAATGTGGGCAGCAGTAGGTCCCTCGAGTGAACTAAAAGTTCAACTTCAGTTATAAATCAGATGTTGCCACCATCCCACAAATGTTTGTGCATACCTAAATTAATGAATAAACTAACTTTCATGATTACACCATTTTCGAAATAAGGACTGGTTTTAGGAAAGTTTTGAGTTTAACTGAGGCTACCTTTGCTTTATGTGATAGGAAATTTCCTTCCCGACCCGTTATAATTCCTAAACATATGATCATTTTAATCTGATCAGAATCACTACAGAATTAAGAAGATGTGAAGTATTTTAATTACAAATGGAAGTTCTTCAAAGGTATTTTGTAGAATGAATATGAAGTTGTATGAATGCTGCAAAAGCAGGCTGAAATATTTTAATGGTATCAGAAGAAGAAAAGGAAAGACAGGTGTTTTGAGTGTGCAAATTTAGAAAAAAAGCAGTTTGTATGGGTCCTGGGTTGTCAATACACCTAGTGGCTTTGGTTTTGTGTTCCATGTAGTGCTGTATGCAGGAAAAAGCCTTCCACATTCTTGGAGAAGGTGGACCCAGCAGAGGAGGCAGCATGGAAACATCTCAGTGGCTCACAGTATCTTTCTACCTTGTGCATGTGACTGGGAGTGACATGCAGATGAAGCTCTTCACTCCTGTGATGAAATCACAGACTTCTATGGAGAATTTGAAAGTAGATGCCACACCTCTAAGGATAAAGCATAACTACCTTCAGGAGTTACTAGTCATCCTGTGTATATCATGAGTGTCCCTTTTCAAAGATAGTGGCATGAGTTCTACCCTAATGGCTTAAACTTTACCCATTTCCAAATGCTTTTTTAGACCACTCCTCCTAGGACACCATATTTTCTGTTGATTCACTTCTATACTATCCACTCAAGCTTCAAATTTGAGTTCCTTAAAATACCCAGCTATTCCAAATTGCTCTATGACTAAGTAAGGTTGGAAAGTTGCAAGTAGATTCATTTCTTGGAGAATTACCATTTATATCACTGTTTAGACTATCAGCATTGTTCAAACTTATCTGTCACCATGTAAAACCAATGCATATTTAGCAGTACTCATATGTGGGGTACTTTATATTTAAGTTCAGGATTGTTATGTTGATTAAAACAAAGAATGAACACAGTTTCCAGTGCAAAAAACATAATCAAGGCTCAATAAAGGCAGAGTGATTGTTATCAAACTTAGGTAAAGTCCTGCTCTATGCTGAGCAACACACACAAAAGAAGAATACAACTGGATCTGCCACATGCTCCTGGGTGACACATTTTTTCTTACATGGTAATTCATTTGGGGCCAGTGGACAAGGTGATGTAAATCCAGGAGAGCACAGGGTTATTGGCCACAGCTGATGGTCCACAGGACACTCAGCACATCGGTTTCTGCCAGGGCAGCTGGATGCACAACCTCTGGCACTCAGTCCCAGGCGTGTACACCAGCTGAACCAGGAAACACCTCTGGTTCTCCTGGGTCACTCTGAGCTGCTTTGATGTCTTCTTGGACAGGATATAGAGTGTCATCAGAATCCTGGCATTCCACAGTTTGACTTCTTCAACTCCCTGATTCCTGTGAGTCTCAAGTCCCAAGATCTCTGTGCCCTGACCCAAGGTCCTGGCACCCACCTACCTTATTTTCTAAAGACCCCTGATAAGGCTAATGAAGAGTTTCTACAGGAGTCCTTTAGCCCCAAACAACATATCTCAAACAATCTGCATCCACAGGAGACTGCTGCTTTCCCCTTGAGACTTTCCACAAAACTGTTGTACTCTGGAAGAAGCATTATGGCCAGTGGACAAGTTCCTAAGAAGGAGGAGTGCTGTGGGGTAGGTGGAAGTATGGTGTGGGTCATGATTTGGGGCATGCTTGCCCAAATATGGCCAGTTATTCTGTGTCCAACTGCTTTTACCTGGGTTCTGTCAATGTTCAGAACATTAGGAAAGTTCCCTGCCATTGATTCAACCAGTACCAAGAGCTCCTCTCTCAAAATTGACCTAATCTTGGCTGGAATTGTGGCTCAGTGGTAGAGCACTTGCCTAGCATGTATGAGGTCCTGGGTTCAATCCGCAGCACCACATGAAAATAAATAAATAAAATAAAAAAATTGTATCCAACTATAACTGAAAATATTTTTTTAAAAAGTTGACATAATCCATGATAAGCACTGAATTCAGGAAAGGAGGTAGAGTTTTGTTGCTCATGTTGCCAGCATATTCCAAGCATGATGGGGAGGCTAGAGATCAGATCCCTTAGGAAAAGTGAATGATTATATTAATGAAAATGAGGCCCAAATGGGGATGAAGTGAATTGAGATAAGATTGCCATCGATAGGGATTCCAGGCTTCAGTTTCTAACACATGGGGTGAGGGTTTTTTAAAAATGGCTGTAAAACTCTTTTACATGCCTCCCATTAAGGCATGAGGTTTATATCTGCTGCTTAGAAACCTGGATAGACTGGTAACTACTTCAGATGATAAAATATGATGGAGATGGTACTGTGACCACCAAGACTGAGTGATAACAGGAAATAAGGCTTCTGCCTTGCCCACTGGAACCCTTGTACTAGAACCACAAGCTGTTGAGCTATATGTTCAACTGTCCTGAGGTTGCCACATTTGGGGAAAGCACAGCTGCATGGAGAGGACTCATAGATGCACTCTGATTGATGGTCCCCGCAGAGCTCAGTGTGTAAGACATCTCAGCCCAGGTACCAGACGTGTGAATGGGGACTCCCACTGATTCTAGCCCCCTGCTGTCAAGTCTCATGTTTTTGAGTCTTCCTGGATAAGATGCCAGAGAACATGAAGCAGAAGCAAGCCACCTTCCTCTCCTCTATTTTAATTGCTGACCCAACAGAGCCTGTAACCATAATTCAATCAATAGTTTTCACTACAAAGTTTTGAGACCGATTGTTATTCAGCAATAATATCCAAAACAGATTTTAATGATAGTGAAAGCTGCTTATACTCTCATATTGGAAAAGCCAATGTCCTTGAGGAAAAAGCAGTTTATTCCAGAAATACTTGTTTGTTTTAATTTTAATGCTTAGCAGTGTAACACAAGATGGCAAGTTTTATGCAGAATTCATTTGTAGTTTGGTTCTCTGAACAAACAAAACACATGTAAAACAATGTGTATATTTTTTCTATCATGAGAAAAATAATACTTATGTACAGTATTAAAATAGGTTACATGATTAGACAGTTTTAGACAGAAATGTTTTAGTATATGAAAGTAAGATATTTATATGCTGTAAGACAGCATCAAATTTGGAAGGTTAATATTGGCAAGAGATCAGTCATGCCACTGAGTCTGATTCCACCAGGGTCTTTGTCATGTGGGAAACAGGGACACTTGTCCATTCTTGCCGGTGAGGCAGCAATAAATCCAGCAGAATCAGGTAGTGAGAGATGGGTTTGCTAGCTATCAGAAGCTCATCTAGGGAAATATTCCTAACAAAATGGACTCAGATGGGTGCTTCATTCTCAACAGTTATGCCTGGTTCACCACTAGCTTGCATATTGAGAAACCAGGATAAGTTGGACCCAAAATTATGCCTCATTTTCTTCTGCTGTCAGGTCTGGGAAGTGACCTAATCACAGATGGATAAAGGATATGTCTTAAAATTTTCTGCATCTAAACCTGACCTCATTACCAACTAGGGGAATGGAAAACAGTCTCCAGAGAAAACATAAATTATAGCACCACACATTAAGAGACTGACTTCACAAAAGAAAAAAATGGTTAAAATACCCTCTGTATGAGGTTTTGCCACTCAAGCTCAAAACAGTAGTTCACATTACTTGTTGGCCTTTTGTCGGATCTCTCTCTCTCTCCAAGGCTTGCATTGGAAATATAAGCAACAGAGGTGATTACCCAAAACCAGTTTGAAACCAAAGGGGGAAAAGGTGTTCCTTTTAAATTCAAGCCACTGTGGGACCTAAATGGCTGGCTATCTTATCTGCTCTTGCAATCTACCATCTCTTTTCTTAATAAGTTCTTCCCTAAACAGTAAAGAACAGGGAGGAAAAATAGAATGATCTCACATATGTAAGTCTTCTTTACCTTGAGAATCTTTACCTGAGGATTTCAGGACTCTCACTTTCTTTAAATATATGGACTGACTGTAATCTGATCCAAAAGTACACTCTGATCTGATAAAGATGTTCTTCATGCTCCTTTATTAGAGTAATTATAGCTGTGTCATGGTTTTCTTAGATCTCCTGTTTTTTTTTAAAATTTCTATATTTTTGAGTTCATGGTTTGATAGTCAATTCACACTTGATCTTGGATGCCTAAATTAATATATTTTTCTGGTCAGCCTTATTTTAATCTAACTTCAGAGGTTTTTACACTCTGTCTTTGTTCAGGGGATAATTTTTCAAGGGTCAGCTCTCAAATACATTGGAAAAATCTCCTTTTACAAAACCCTAAGCAGGACATTGACCTGGTGATGTTGGATATAAATCTGATAGCCATCAAGAACAAGTGGCCACCTGAACTTTTAATTTCAGTGTCCACCATGGCTGTCAGACTCTACACCTAATATTTCCAACTGTACAGTTCTTCCCTATATTTAAATCATCATGTGAATGTCAAATAAGCTCTATTTTAATTTCTAACAGGTTAGATATAACAGAGGCTTTAATAAACATGTGTAATGATGCCTCCTACCTGTGGAGATCTACTTACAAAAAGCTACAAGATATCTATTTCCCATCAGTTTTCAGGTATGTGTGCACCTCTGTGTATAGTATTTTTGTGTCTACATATGTACTTGTGTCCATATATCATGTACATGGTATCAAATTGGCATATAGATAAATGAGCACTCATAAATCAAAATTTAAATGAGAAATGGACCCAAATACTTTTTTAGTTCATGTGGCTTTTAAAAAAGTTTAATTTAAATTGGGCAAACAAATTAGAGTAAAGATGTCTTTAAAATTACTAACTCACAAGTTTGTCTAGGTGGTCAGACAATTAACCAAGTGTTGGTTTCTATAAAATGTCTAGAATGTAATATTCATTACCTCTAGGATTTTTCTTCTATAAGGAAGATATGGCAAATACTGTTAACTACACTTGTTTGATATCTTGGTTTCTATAGTTAAAAATGAGTAAGTCAGATTTAACCTCAATGGGATTAATCATAAATGTGTTTGGTAGAGGAAACATCAGATGAATTAGCCAAGTTAAAGTGCTGACATACCAACTGCTAAATATAAAACAAAGTACTCTTTTTGATTTCTGAAATTCCATAAGGTAATATATATATATTTATTTATTTATTTTAGTTGTAGTTGGATGCAATACATTTATTTTATTTATTTTTATGTGGTGCTGAGGTTCAAACTCAGGGCCTTGCACGTGCTAGGTGAGCACTCTACCACTGAGCCACAACCCCAGCCCATATAAGGTAATGTTTCTTAAAAAAATATTTATTTTTTAGTTGGAATTGGACACAATACCTTTATTTCATTTATTTTTATGTGGTGCTGAGGATCAAACCCAGGGCCTCACATGTGCTAGGTGAGCACTCTACTGCTGAGCCACAACCCCAGCCCATAAGGTAATATTTTTAAACATTAAATGTGTTTTCATAAATTGATAAAAAGAAAAGTATTTAAGAATGCTTTGTTTCTGTGTCTTCATTAAAAACAAGGTTACTAAGAGTTATGATTCTATCAATAGTCATTCTACAGAGAGCACAAAAAGTTACAGTTGAATTTCTATTAAAGTACTATAAGAGTACTTTAGAGTTTATAAAATATATAAACTTTAATACATCTTACTAAAGTGTAGTAATTTGTCTAAATTAAAAAATATCATAAGGATTGTTTCAAATTGTGAATTTTAAAAGAGGTAAACACCCAGGAAAGAGTATAAGAAGGTTCTAGGTATGGAAATATATTTTAGTATGAAAGGATAAGGAAAATGAAGTGTTTCTGGATGATAAATTCTTTTGTATGGTAAAATAAAAAGTTGTAGAATAAATACTCTGTAAGTTTCAGAGTATTTATGGAGGGTAAATCTCAAACTGTTGTGTGTAACTATGTTGACCATAATTGGTACAATCAGTTAAAGCTATTCAAGTGTTTCTCCTAAAGTCAAACATTAATATACTGATAAAAGCCTAAGTTTAATCCTCTATGTGTTAAAGTAACAAAAGTTTCTTCCCACATTAATCTATTCTTATCCAACAAGATAATTTTTTTGTGTCTGTTAAGTTTTATTATTTGGAGAAACTAGTCTCCGAGGAATTAGGGTTTGTACAACTCTGGTTAAGTAACAACTGTTACTTTAGAGTATTACACTACACTACAGATTCTGAATTTTTCCTTGAAAGCTAAACTAAGAGCATCAGTGTAACTGTGGTGCTGTTACTGGATTATTTGTATACTAGATGTATTTATATCTTCAAAGTATACTAGTCTTCAAAATATAAGATTTAGAAGAGAATTTTGCCAAGCTGGTGTTTTTCAAACTAAAGTTTGAAGTAAAGAATTGATATTATAAAAATTATCTTTCTTGGTTCATAGCTATTATAGAAACTAAATATGGTTTTACTCTTGTTAAAAATTCATTTTATATGCTTCTTATAAACTTTATAACTATGGTCCTTTAGTGCCTTACAAAAGTACAATTTCTAATATAATAACAAAAGTTAATTTGAAGTAACAGACCATTATCCTAAAGGACATACAAGACTGACTTCCAATACTAATACTGACCCCAGATAAATGAAAGGGGTAAATAACTGTAAAGTTATAGACATTAAAGTTAAAACCTATTACTTGTACTTTAAGACTGGTGAAACTGGCTTGCTGTATGTTAAAAACCAAAAATTAGAGGCTAAAGTTAAGGAAGTAAAAGGGCCAAGAAGGAAATAGCCAACATTTGGCTCTTGCCCACTGAGGTCACCTCAAACCCAGGGAATGAGGAGACTTCTCTAAGGGCTTTGCAACTCTGGGTCACATGACCACTTGGTCAGGGGGATCAATGAGACCCTAGAGAACAGAAAGCCAGCCAGTGCAAATACCACAAAGTAGAGGATTATTGGAGAGGAAAATGTCCCTGATGATTCCAAGGGATACTATGAGATCAACAAGTATCAGTTTCCAGTGAAGCCAGGCATCCTTGCTTTTCACTGAGTTTCAGACCTGGATTTGGGTCTGGGGTGCTCTCAAACTGGCACAGTATTTATGTATGGCATCTGGGGAAACTTGTGTGATATTAAAGATCGCATTTTTTTTTTTTTGCCTTGCTTATAATGCAGTCCCCAGAAAGGGCTCATGTTTATTTTCTATGCCAATGTATAGAACTCATTTTTTTAAATTAAGCAGTTTTCAATTTAACAGTGATACATATTGGCAACTAGATTGGACTTGAAAACTAAAATACTGTTAATTTTCTAAAATGATTTCATTTAGATAATTTTGATTTAAACATCCATAAATGTGTATTATGGTTTATACTTTCCCCCTTTTAAAGTTTTAAAGTTGTAGAAGAAAAACACATATTTGAAAACATGAGCATTTTAAATTTTGTCTTTTTTAAAATTTATTTTTAGTCATATTATTTGGTGAAAGCATAATCAAATTTTATATACTTTGAATATTGCTACATCTTTTTTTTACAATCCTCTGAAAATTACTATCAGTGAAATAAAATCCTGGTTTCTAACTTATGATAGTAATCATGCTTTTTGTGGTCTTGGCAATAACAGAAATATATTTATTTTTTAAATTTAGGCAACAGATGGGAAAGTGAATGAACAGAATAATTAATATGCCTATTTCTCCCCCCTCTTCAAAGTCCTGATAGGATCTCTCTGGTTAAAATTGGGTAGATTCCATCCTAGGGAGTCTCTGGGAATCTGTTTCTCAGGACAAAGGCAGGTGTGAAGTTCCCTCCCATCTTGGGACTGCATGAACCATTTCACATAGCTTTCCTGTGGGTCCAGGCCTCGTTTTCAATGACTAGATTATGATATGGCTGCTTCTCCAGAGATTCCAGGACTGCCTATGGAGGATCAGTGTTGGGGGCTGGACAGGAAGGAGGTGGAGGTAAAGTGGAGCTACCTAATCTTGTATCAGTTTCCCCTTTGCTTGCACATTTTCTTCATTTTCCAAGGGCATGTCACTTAAAATGGACAACTATGCTTACTACATCTCAGTGGCTCTTGAGCCTTTCAATGCTCAGTATTATTCTCTTTCTTTATCCAAAATCCCTATCTCAGTCAGTCAGAAATACAGGTGGCGTGGACTTGTGACTGACATTTGAAGTATGGGTACTCTTGAAGGACTGAGACTTCAACCTTTGTGGTCTCCACTAACTATTAGTAGATGGCTCCACTAACTATTAGTAGAAGCAAATTGTAGGACACCCAGCTGGTGTCCAAATATTGGTTGGTGTCAAAAGACATCCCATTTTCCTCACACCAATAAGCTTACAGTGTAGCAAGGAAGGTGAAACAAGTTAATACAATAAGATGATGTGCTTGATGAGGTGTTCTGCTGTTACAGGGCAGGGTCCTCTGTGAAACCAAGGCAGCATAACCCCTACTGTCACACACACACACACACACACACACACACACACACACACACACACACTGATTCTTGAAATCAGGCCAGAAAGATTTCACACACCTCACTCAGCATAACAGGCGTGAGTTTGTTAGAAGGGATAAGAAAGAGGAAAGGGGGACACTTTCAAGGGAAGGAGTAGATCCTTTCAGAGAGCATAGCAATAGCATGTTTCTCTTGCCTTCCAGTTGTATTGAGGGGTCCCAGAGAAATTTCCAGAGAGTCCCACCTAGGTTCCTCTCTTGACTTTTGAATGATAGCAGGCTATCCCCACTGCAGTGACAACTCTAGGTCACTTTGGCTCATGCTGACTAGTTCTAATTAGAACCTGTTCTTATGGGTTTTATGGTTAGGGGGAATTATCTTTATCTTCTTGAATTCTGGAATCTGGTTTGTATGAGGGTGACAAAAGTTCTCCAGGGTAACTTGTGTTCTTATCAGCATTTCTTCCACAGATAACAGGTAATTTGCTGAGCAATTTAATATATCCTGTAGACCGAAGCCAGACAGGGCTACAGGCAAATTGCTTTTTGGAAGAGAAATCATGTGGGGGTCAATACAGTGGGTTAAAAATTATTCCCCTAATCTCATGGTAACCACCACTCATGTCTCTCTTCCTTATCATTGTCCCTTCAAGGACTTAGGGTCCCTAAATTCTTTTAGGGTACTGGGGCATAGATTATGTCTGGCTTCTTTCTACTGAGAGAAGACAAAGTTTGGAAAATTTACCTGAATCTCATATTCTCTATCAGGTGGGGGGGGCATGGAAAGTTAAAAGTATGTAGCATTGGGGCAGTCCAGAGGCCCATGGTGGCAATTGGTGGGTGAATGGACAAATTGACATAGGATAGGCATCATGCTAGGACAACAAACAAAACAGCCTTGCATTACTTTTTTTTTTGTAAATAATTAGCAAAAAAAAAAAAAAAAAAAAAAAAAAAAAGCAATCAGTAGTTTTTTATCAGCCAACCTCTGGAAACAAACAAAAAAAACCCCAATAAGTTATTACAGCTTAAAATGGGATTCAACATGGCATTACTTATGAGTGGAGACCATTTAAGGCTTTAGAAATATTAGCAGAGTTGCTAGTAATATGCACAACATTTAGTTTTATAATGGAACAGGTGTCACCTTGAGATGTATTTAAGCTATCTAATGCCATCTGATTTTTATAAAATAG
Source organism: Callospermophilus lateralis (assembly GCF_048772815.1). NCBI lineage: Eukaryota > Metazoa > Chordata > Mammalia > Rodentia > Sciuridae > Callospermophilus > Callospermophilus lateralis. The sequence continues at coordinate 86,407,235 of NC_135305.1, forward strand.
CTCTTTGTCATTGGTATTACTTCTGTGTTTAATAGAGGGATCCCTTTAGCTGTGTCATTTAGGGCTCTCTTGTTGATGTAAGAACTTTCATGTGCCACATTTGACCAATTTGACATCTGACCAATTTGGCAGATTAAATGTCAGAGCTAGATAATCATACCAGAAAACAAACAAACAAAAACCCTCTATAACTTCCCAGTTTTACTTACTTTGGGGAGGACTGATGTGAGTGTGCATCTTAACTTACATTAAAAGAATCATTGTCTCTCCTTTTAAATGTCCATGTATTACTGTACTGTGGTTATAGTTTCATGCCAGGTATTTAAGACCAAGTTGATCAAAATTGACATGGTTCCTATTTACCATCAAGGTCTGCTGGAATTCCATAGGGGTCACTCTTGGGAACTTGTGCAAAGCCTCTTGGCTCCTTTAGCTTTCTTCTACCAGTTGGGCCAAATGCCTGGATAGGCCAGTGTCTTGCTGATCATATGTGGCTTCTCTTGGAAGAATCATGGATATGACTCTCCTTTTTGCAGACTGTGCACTGGTTGGCTTTCTACATTCTACATTTCTACATCTCTAGATTCTCTCTATCCCTGAATCAGGAGGTTTGGTGACCCACTGGAATTACAGGTCCCTTAGATGGGTCTCAGAATTCCTGGATGACCTTAGAGGGTAAGAGCCAAAATTTGGCTGTTTTTCCTTCCCTTTTACTGCCTTGACTTTGGTCTCCAGGTTTTGGTTTTAAACTTTCAGCAGGCCACTGTCACCAGTCTTGAAGTGGGATGTCTTCATACATATAATTTTATGGTCACCCCTTCTATTTAATTGGGGTCCACATTAGTATTGGGGAGCAGCATTACATCCTCCCTGTCCTGTAGGTAATGGCTTATTCTCTTAAGTTAACGCAATTGTTCTGTTAAAAGTAGTACTTCTACAAAACACTAATAGGCAAAATTTTACAGGAAAAATGCAAAATGAAATTAACAGGAACAGAAACATGTAGTTTGTATCTTTTTAACCAATAAATATCATTTCCAATAACACTAATGTGCCTTTGGTATCTATTTACCTTCCAAAGACCCATAGATTTATTAACTTAATTATATTTTACTTTTCAAAAAGTACTTTTACAATCTCAAATAACTTTTATAATTTACCCAAATACCTTTCTTCATTTTGTTTTGTATCCCTTTTATTTTGAGGTCACAAATCTTTACAACAAGAATCTATCTTTTGAACATCATTTTTAAGTGAACTTAATTCTAGGCTTCTTTGGAGCCACCCTAGCGTGGAGTAGGGTAAGAAGCAGAGCCTTATGTCAAATGAGACTGGCCTTTTGACAATTTGTAAAAGTGTATTATTTTTGAAGCTAATCTTTGCCTCTTTTAAATATCATTCTACAAAGTTCTCATATATTGTTTTCTGAGTCTGTGCAAATATCAGTTAACATAATTCAATATTATATCTGAAACATGAACCAAACAGAAAGGTAAAAAGCTCATAACTTCCTTTTGGTGAAAAAAAGGTGGCAAAATGTTTTCATGTTCTACATCATCAACCTTTAAAGCAATCAATTTCTTCTTATTACCTTCCAGAATTACATTTAAATTCCCATTCCAGTGTAAAGAATAACCCAAATTTTTATACATATCTTAGCAAAAGACATTGTCATACCTATAACTTTTACAACTCTCATTTTCCAGTTGCTAACTCTTAAATTTACATCCTGAAACAATCCTTATGAAATTTCTGATTTTTTGCCATTCATTTTTAATAAATAAAATACTTGTTTTTTATACTTTAATCAAAACACAACTGAAACTTTTTGTACTCTTTGCATATAGAATTATATCTGATAGTTAGAATTTTAACTCTTAGTTATCTTGCTTTTAGTTTAGGCCCCCAAACAAAGCAACCTTGAACTGTTTTTCCATTCACCAACAATTTATAAAAACACATTTAATAGATCCAAATACATATGTTGTATTATAGAATTCAAGAAGCCAAAGAGTGGGCTGGGATTGTGGCTCAGTGGTGGAGCACTCCCCTAGCATGAGTGGGACCTGGGTTTGATCCTCAGCACCACATAAAAATAAAGGCATTGTGTTGTGTCCATCTACAAAAAAAAAAAAAAAAAAAAAAAAAAAAAAAAAAAAAATTCTCTCTCTCTCTCTCTAAAAAAAATGAAAAAAAAAGAAGCCAAAGAGTACTTGAACTTATATTTAGCAGTTGATGTTTTAGCATTTTAACTTTGCAAGCTAAAGAGATGTCTCCTCTAACAATATATATATATATATATATATATATATATATAAATGTTTATCCTATTTGTGTTAAATCTAATTTACCATTTTAACTGTTAGCTTTAGGTGACCCATGAAAACCAAAATATCAAACAAGCTTAGTTAATGTTTTAAAGAATCTATTTCCTTCCAACGAAAAAATCCTGCAAGCAATGGACATTACATTTTATAGAAACCCACACACACTCTTTTTATTGGCCGACGACCTAGAAAAACATTTGGATTAGTAATTTTAAAGGCATCTTTACTTTAAAAAAAAACAACAATTTAAGTCACAGGTCCTCTGCATAACTTAGGCAGCACAGAGACAACCCTTTGACCCTGATTCTTGCAATTAGAACAGAGAGATTTCAGACACATCACTCAGAGTAACAGGCATGCATTTATTAGAAAGAAAAGGAAAGGGGCACACCCTGAAAGGAGAGAGGGGGTTGCATCATAGAAGAGAGGGATGGCACATTCCTGCTGCCCTCCGTTTTATTGGGGGTCCCAGGGAAATTTTCAGAGTTCCAACCAGGTCTATCTTTTGACTTTTGACTGACAGCATAGGAGCTGCATGGACAACCTCCAAGAGAGGATGATGTGGTGCTCAGACATTTCAAGGAAATTAAGAAGTTGAGTCCTTTTTTGCTTCAATTTCCTGCCCCCTTAATTGGTTTTTCACCTTTCAAATAGCCCTAAGTTTTCTTTGTGAGGTCTTAATGTTTCCATCGCCAGGGTGATTGAGGGATCTGTAGTTTAGGAGAAAGGAAGGGTCCAGACAACCTGGCAGGGTCTGAAATAATCTCTAAACAATAATCTTTCTTAAGGGAAAGAAGTCAGTTTGTGGTTACATGAACCAGCTAACTCACTTTTTTGTTTCAATTTATTGAAGTTGGAGTTTGTTTCTCTTACAAACAACAATTCTGACTAATACAGCTGGCAGGCAGGTGGCCCACTTTTCAATGATGTGATGATTCCATCCTACTAAAGGGAACAAGGGGAGGCAGGAGAGCATACTAGGTGAGAGCAGCCACCACTCATCTCCCCTTCACACACCCTGTATGTCTCCTGCCGTATCACAGGACCTTTTCCACACACATGGCTTCCTACCTCAAGCACCTTGTGTTGGTGCATACTCAGCCCAAGCACCGGAAAGACCCCAGAAATGCTGAGGGGTAGGTCCTTGAGGACCAACTTTCAACAAAGGAGGCACTGCATTTAGAATATGCACACACACACACACACACACACACACACACACTCCTAGGGGAACAATCTGAAGTCTGTTTTGCTCAGCTCTTTGGAATGCCCCTGGTAGGTTCACCCCAGTTGCCCATGAATGCGCCCTTTCCTGGCTCTTCTTCCTCTGACTCACTTCTTAACTTCATCACCTGGCTTCCTGGGGTCACTCCCGAAGTCAACCATTTGTACCCAAATCATCACCTCATGGTCTACTTTTGGAAAACTCAAACTCAGACAGATGAACACTGAAAGCAGGCCTGCGGTTTGAATACCAGTGCTGGTGCTTCCTGTGTGACTCTAAACAACTTATTTATTTTCCTGTGTCTCAGTATCCCCAACTAAAGAGAGGATTGTAATTTCTCCAACCTTATAAAAATATGGTGAAAATTAAGTGAGACACTACTCATAAAGCACTCTCAGCAATATAGGTTCTCAGTAAATATTGGCTATTGTTCTTTTTAGTTTTCTAATTACTCTTTTTATTGAATGTTGCCCAAGCATGACTATTTATGGAATAAGTTGAGGAATATTGGCATTAGTTCTTCTTTAAAGGTTTGGTAGATATCAGCTGAGAATCCTTCTGGTCCTGGGGTTTTCCTTGTTGGAAGGCTTTTTATTACTACTTCTAGCTCATTACAAGTTATTGGTCTGTTCACGTTTCCTATGTCCTCTTGATTCAGTTTTGGCAGATTTTATTTGTCTAGAAATGTAGTCACATCTTCTAGGTGTTCCAATTTATTGAAGTGAAAGTTTTAAAAATAGTACTTAATGAGCCTTTGAATTTCTGAGATGTTTGTGGTCATTTCTCCTTTTTTAAAATCTCAAATGTTATTAATTTGGAGATTCTCTCTATTTCTTTTAGTTAGTTTGGCTGAGGGCTTATCAATCTTGTTTATCTTTTTAAAGAACCTACTCTTTGTTTCATTGATCCTTTGTATTATTTTTTTATTCTTAATTCTATTTATTTCAGCTCTGATTTTAATTATTTCCTTCCTTCTACTGATTTGGAACTGGTTTGTTCTTTTTCAAGGTCTTTGAGATGCATCAATAAGTTGTTTATTGGGGATCTTTTGGATTTTACTTACGTAGGCACTCATGACTATAAACTTTCCTCTTACAACTGCCTTCCTAGTGTCCCATAGGTTCTGGTATATTGTATCACTATTCTTGTTTGAGTCTAAGAATTTTTAAATTTTCCCCTTGATTTCTTCAATCACCTATACATTATTCAATAGTGTGTTGTTCAAACTCCCTGTGTTTATATAGTTTCTGTAGGATTTGTCATGTTGATTTCTAATTTCATTCTAGTATGATCTGATAAGATGCAAGGAATTATATCAGGGGTTTACTTTTTGTATTTGATAAGAGTTGCTTTTTTATCTATTTTTGAAAAAGTTCCATGAGCCAAAAAGAAATAAATGCATTCAGATGTTGTTGGATGACTTATTCTAGTTATCTGTTAAGACCATTTGATTTATAATATATTTAGGTCCAAAGAGTCTTTACCAAATTTATGTCTGGATGACCTATCTAATGCTGAAAGAGATGTGTTGAAATCACCCAGTGTTATTGTACTGTGGTCTAGCTGAGCCTCTAATTTAGTAGTGTCTCTTTCATTAATTAGTTGCACCCATGTTTAGTACATATTTATGATTGTTATACTTTATTGTGTGATTTTTTATTTGTTCTAATTAGTTATACATAACAGCAGAATGCATTCCTTGTACACAAATGGAACACAACTTTTCATTTCTCTGGTTGTACATGAAGCAGAGTTGCACCATAAGAGCAGTCATACGTGTAACTAGAGTAAGTATGTTCATCTCATTCCACATTCCAGCCCCCATGCCTCCTCCCCTTCCCTCCCTCCTCTTTGCCCAATCAAACTTCCTTCATCCTCCCCCCACAAAAAAACACCCCCAATTATGGATCAGCATCCACTTTTCAGAAAGAACATTCGGCCTTTGGTTTTGGGGATTGGCTTATTTTGCTTAGCCTTATATTCTCCAACTCCATCCACTTACCTGCAAATGCCATAATGTTATTCTTTTTTAATGCTGAGTAATATTCCATGGTATGTATGTGTGTGTATATACAATACATATATTATAATATATATAGTTTAGCTATTGTGCATTGAGCTGCTATGAACATTGATGTGGCTGTGTCACCATAGTATGCTGATTTTAAGTTCTTTAGACTGAGGAGTAGAATAGCTGGGTCAAATGGTAACTCCATTCCAAGTTTTCTAAGAAATCTCCATACTGCTTTTCATAGTGGTTGCACCAATTTACAGTGCCACCTGCAATGTATGAATGTACCTTTTTCTCCACATACTCGCCAACACTTATTATTGCTTGTATTCTTGATAATTGTCATCCTGACTGGAGTGAGATGAAATCTTAGAGTGGTTTTGATTTGCATTTCTCTAGTTACTAGAGAAATTGGACTTTTTTCATATATTTGTTGATTGATTGTATATATCTTCTTCTGAGAAGTGTCTGCTCAGTTCCTTAGCCCATTTGTTGATTGAGTTATTTATTTTTTTGGTGTTAAGTTTTTTGAGTTCTTTATATATCCTGGAGATTAATGCTCTATCTGATGTGCATGTAGTAAAGATGTTCTCCCACCTCTGTGATTGATTGTTTCCTTTGCTGAGAAGAAGCTTTTTAATTTAAATCCATCCCATTTATTAATTCTTGATTTTATTTCTTGTACTTTAGGAGTCTGGTTAAGGTTTAAGGAAATCAGAACCTAATCCAACATGATGAAGATTTGGATCTACATTTTTTTCTATTAGATGCAGTGTTTCTGGTCTAATTCTTAGGTCCTTGATCCACTTTGAGTTGAGTTTTGTGCATGTTGGGAGATAGGGGTTTAATTTCATATTGCTGCATATGGATTTCCAGTTTTCCCAGCATCATTTGTTGAAGAGACTATCTTTTTGCCAATGTATGTTTTTGGCACCTTTGTCTAGTATGAGATAACTATACACATGTGGGTTTGTCTCTGTGACTTCTATTCTGTGCTATTGGTCTACATGTTTATTTTGGTGCCAATATCATGCCTTTTGTGTTACTATAACTCTGTAGTATAGTTTATAGTCTGGTATTGTGGTGCTTCCTGCTTCACTCCTCTTGCTAAGGACTGCTTTGGCTATTCTGGGTCTCTTATTTTTCCAAATAAATTTCATGACTGCTTATTCTATTTCTGTGAGGAATGTTGTTGGGATTTTAATTGGAATTACATTAAATCTGTATAAACTTTCTGGTAGTATGGCCATTTGGACAATATTAATTTTTTCTATCCAGTAACATGGGAGATCTTTCCATCCTCTAAGGCCTTCTTCAATATCTTTCTTTAGTGTTCTTTAGTTTCCATTCTATAGGTCTTTCACCTCTTTTTTTAGATTGATTCCCAAGTATTTTATTTCATTTTTTCCTGAGACTCTTGTGAATGGGGTAGTTTTTCCTAATTTCTCTTTCTGAGTGTTTATCACTGATGTATAGAAATGCATTTGATTTAGGGTGTTGATTTTATATCCAGCTAATTTGCTGAATCCATTTACTAATTCTAGAAGTTTTCTGGTGGAGTTTTTGGATCCTCTAAGTATAGAATCATGTCATCAGCAAATAGTGATAGTTTGAGTTCTTCTTTTCCTATTCATATCTCTTTCATTTCTTTTGTCTAATTGCTCTGGCTAGAGTTCAGGGATTATGCTGAATAGGAGTGGCGAGAGAGGGCATCCCTATCTTGTTCCAGTTCTTAGAGGGAATGCTTCCAATTTTTCTCCATTTAGAATAATGTTGGTGTTGGGCTTAGCATAGATAGCTTTTATAATATTGAGGTATATTCCTACTATTCCTAATTTTTCTAGTGTTCTGAACATAAAAGGGCGTTGTATTTTATCAGATGCTTTTTCTTCATCTATTGAGATGATCATAATTTTTATCTTTAAGGCTATTTATGCGATGAATTATGTTTATTTATTTCCATATGTTGAGCCAACCTTGCATCCCTGGAATCCACTTGATCATGGTGCACTATCATTTAAAAATGTTTTTGTATGAAATCTGCCAAAATTTTATTGAGAATTTTTGCATCTATGTTCATGAGGGATATTGGTCTGAAGTTTTCTTTCTTTAATGTGTCTTTGTTTGACTTACGTAGCAGGGTGATATCAGCCTCATAGAATGAGTTTGGAAGGATTCCCTCCTTTTCTATTTCATGGAATAATTTGAGGAGTATTGGTATTAATTCTTCTTTGAAAGTCTTGTAGAACTCAGCTGAGAATCTGGTCCTGAGCATTTTTTTTTGATTGATAGGTTTTTGATGGCATCTTCTACTTCATTGCTCAAAATTGACTTGTTTAAATTGTGTATGTACTCCCAATTAAGTTTGGGCAGCTCATATTTCTCTAAAAATTTTTTGGTGTCATTGATATTCTTTATTTTATTGGAGTATAAAGTTTCAAAATAGTTTCTAATTATTTTCTGTACTTCAGTGCTGTCGTGATTATCCCTTTTTCATCAAAAATTTTAATTGTTTGGATTTTCTCTCTTTTTTCATTAGGGTGGCTAAATGTTTACCAAATCTATTTAGTTTCTCAAAAAATTAGCTTTTTGTTTTGTAAATTTTTTCAATCGTTTCTTTTTTTTCAATTTCATTGATTCCAGCCCTGATTTTAATTATTTCCTATCTTGTACTACTCTGGTTGTTGATTTGTTTTTCTTTTTCTAGGGCTTTGAGATGTAATATCAGGTCATTTTTTTTTGGTTGATTTTTTTCTTCTTTAAATGAATGAGTTCAATGCAATGAACTTTCCTCTTAGCACTGCCTTCATAGTGTCCCAGAGAATTTGGGATGTTGTATCAGAATTCTCATTTACCACTAAGAATTTTTTAATCTTCTCCCTGATGTCTTCTGCTATGCATGCATCATTCAATGGCATATTATTTAGTTTCCAGGTGTTGGAGTAGCTTCTATTTTTAATTTTATCATTGATTTCTAATTTCATTCCATTATGGCCTGATAGAATGCAGGATAGCATCTCTATTTTTTTTTTATTTGGTGAGAGTTGCTCTGTGGCATAACATATGGTCTATTTTAGAAAAGGATCCTTGTGCTGCTGAGAAAAAAGTGTATTCACTCATTGATGGTTGAAATATTCTATATATATATCTGTTAAGTCTAAATTATTGATTGTATTATTGAGTTTAGTTTTTGTTTGGAAGATCTATCCAGTGGTGAGAGAGGTGTGTTAAAGTCACCCAGTATTATTTTGTTGTGGTCTATTTGATTCTTGAAATTGAGAAGTGTTTGTTTGATGTACATAGTGCTCCCTTGTTTGGGGCATAAATATTAATGATTGTTATGTCTTGTTGATGTATAATTCTCTTAAGCAGTATGAAATGTCCTTCTTTATCCCTTATGACTAACTTTGATTTGAAGTTCACTTTATCTGATAGGAGGATGGAAACTGTTGCTTGCTTTCATGGTCCCTGTGAGTGGTATGTTTTTTCCTATCCTTTTATCTTTAGTCTGACAATAAGATGAGTCTCTTGAAGGCAGCATATTGTTGGTTTTTTTTTTAATCCAATTTGTCACTCTATGTCTTTTAATTGATGAGTTTAGGCCATTAACATTCAGGATTATTATTGAAATATGGTTTGTATTTCCAGTTATTTTTTTTTAACTTGGTTTCTCCTTTGATTGGTTTTTCCTTTAGTGTAGTTTCTCCCTTTGCTGATTTTCATTATTGTTTTTCATTTCCTCTTCATGGAATTTTTGCTTAGAATGTTCTGTAGTGCAGGCTTTCTCTCTCTAAATTCTTTTAACTTTTGTTTATCATTGGAGGTTTTAATTTCGTCACAAAATCTGAAGCTTAATTTTGGTAGATATGAGATTCTTGGTTGACATCTATTTTCTTCCAGAACTTGGTATATGTTGTTCCAGGATCTCCTAGCTTTGAGGGTCGGGGTTGAGAAATCTGTTAAGATCCGAATTGGTTTCCCCCTATCTGAAACTTTTCTCTTGTGGCTTTTAACATTCTATCCTTATTCTGTATGCTAGGAATTTTCATTATAATGTTACTTGGTGTGGATCCATTGAAATTTTGTACATTTGGTGTCCTTTAAGGCTCTTGTATTTGATTTTCCAATTCACTCTTCATGTTTGGGAAATTTTCTGATATTATTCATTATAGAGATTGTGTATTCCTTTGGTTTGTGCTCTGTGCCTTCCTCTATCCCAATAAATCTTATATTTGGTCTTTTGATGTTATCCCATAATTCTTTGATATTCTGTTCATGGTTTCTTACCATCTTCACTATGTGGTCAACTTTATTTTCAAGAGTATATATTTTGTCTTCATTGTCTGAGGTTCTTTCTTCCAGGTGATCTAGTCTGTTGGTGATGCTTTGTATTAAATTTTTTATTTGGTTTATTGTTTCCTTCATTTCAAGGATTTCTGTTTGTTTTTTTTCAGAATCTCTCTTTCTTGAAGTAATCTTTTGCTACCTGTATTTCCTCTCTTATCTCTTTGTTGGAGTGATCAATTGTTACCTGTATTTGCTCTCTTATGTCATTGTTTGATTTGAAGATCATTTTAATTTTGTACATTCTGAACTCCTTCTCTGACATTTCCATCCACTAAGCTTTCCATGGATTCTGTTATTGTATCATCTTGGTTTGTTTGGGGCAGTTTCTCTTTCTTTCTTTTCTCTTTTTTTTTTTTTTTTTTTTTTTTTTGGTACTGGGGATTGAACCCATGCAAGGCAAGCACTCTACCAACTGAGCTATATCTTCAGTCCTGTTTGGGGCACTTTCTTCCCTTGTCTTTTTATGCTTTCTGTCTGTCTTCCCTTCTAGCAGTGCAGATCTGCAGTACTACAGTTTCTACTGTATAATCTTATAGTGTCCCTACAGGTTATGGATGTCCTGCCTGTGGTGTAACCAAGGCTGCAGAAATGTGGGTGATGATCTTCCGGGTCTTGATTGTTGTCCCTAGATGGAAGTGGCTACATCCATAGTTTGTGGTGGGATAGCATCAAACCTGTAAGTACCTTGGTGTTGGGCTTCCAGCCACTGGCTGATGTCCCAAGATAGAAGCTGCCACAACTAAAGATAGTGGTGCAGAAGCAGAGGTAACCTGAGATGGTATTGGAGGTGTCCCAAGATGGCAGTGACTACTTTTAGAGGTGGGGTTCAATGGATGAGCTGAATGATGGCTTTGGGTGTTAGAGTCTGTAAACAAGTCAGAATGGCGCCTGGCATTTTGCCAGAGAAATGTTAGAGTCTGTAAACAAGTCTGGATGGTGCCTGGCAAAATGCCGGAGGGAGTGGTTTGTGAAGTAATGCCAGCAAGCCATTAAGCGTGGAGATTCCTGATTGGTTGACTGCTGTATCTAGTTTATGTTAATTAGATAAGCTGTGTGAAATGTATAAATACCACTCCCATCCTACAATAAACGGCTTCCACTACTGCTGTATCGATCTGCGCAGTTATTCGTCACACACCCACCCACCCCCACCCCCACCCCTGCTTATTTTGCCCAGCCAGCCGGGCTGCGGCATTTGGGTAGCCTGTTTGGAGATGCAGCACTATGGTGTGCGGGTGTAGTCCTCCGCACAGTGGGACCACACAGTGGGACCAACCTCCACACTGGTCGGTTGGGCTGTTCTGAGTTTCCCTATGCTCTGCAGGGATCCTGCTATATCTTCTTGTTGGGTTGTTCCCTTTAATAGTATGAAGTGACCTTATTTGTCTTTTCTGATTAACTTTGTCTTTAAGTCTGCTTTGTCAGATAGGAGTATTTAATCCTGCTTTTGGGGAGGGGAGGGTGTCTCCATTTGCATGGTATATCATTTTCCATCCTTACACTTTTAACCTGTGACTGTCTTTGCCTGTAAAGTATATCTCTTGCAAACAACATGTAGTTGGATTTTGTTTCTAAATCCATTCTGCCAGCCTATGAGTTTTAATTGGAGAGTTGAGACCACTTATACTCAATGTTATTATAGAGAGATGTTTATTATTTCCTGCCATTTGTTGTATTTATAATGTTTAATTTGGTCCTGTTTCTCATTTGCTTAGCTACTCTTCAAATGAGATTTGTTCATCTGTGAGCTCTGGGGTTTGATTTTTATTTATTCTGTGTGAAGTTTTTCTTGAAATAAGTAGTGTAGTTCTGGTTTGATAGGCATGAATTCTTTTAGTTTCTGCTTATCTTGGAAGGTTTTTATTTCTCTTCAAATTTGAAGGATAACTTTGCTGGATATAGTGGTCTTGTTTGACAGTTGTTTTCTTTAGGACTTGGAACACATCGTTCCAAGCCCTTCTGGCTTGTCAAGTTTATGTTGAGAAATTGGAAATGATACTGATTGACTTGCCTCTAAATGAGACCTGATATTTTTCTCTCATTTCAAAATTTTATCTTTGTTCTGTATATTGGGCATTTTAATTATAATGTGTAGTGGAGAGGTCCATTTTTGATCTTGTCTATTTGGGGTTCTGAATGCCTCCTGTATCTGGATATCCATCTCATTCTGAACATTTGGAAATCTGTTAATTACTTCCCTGATGAGGTTATCCAATCCATTACCCTGCATCTCACACCCCTCCTCAATTCTGATGATTCTTAAATTTGGTCCCTTGGTGTTGTACCAGAGTTCTTAAATATACTGATCATTGTTACTTACTTTCTTTTCTTTAGTGATGCCTGAATGTTGAAGGCTGACCACTTGGTCTTCTAGCACTGAGATTCTGTCCTCAGCATGGTCTACTTCATCACAGAGACTTTCAACTGAACATTTCATTTGCTTTATTGTGTCTTTCATTTCCAAGAGTTCTGTTTGGTTCATTTTTGCTACTTCTACCTCTTTATTGAATTTCTCATTCCTGTCCTATACTGACTTTCTTAATTCATTCAGTTGTCTTTTCTGTGTGCTCTTGGAATTTATTAATTATTTTTGTATTGATTCTTTTGCATTCTTTATCTGATATTTTTATCCACTTTAATATCTTTGGGGTCAGTTGCTAGTAAATTACGAAGTTTAGGACTTGTGTTAGCTTGTTTTTTCATATTTCTTGAACTCCTGTGTTGGGTTTTATGCATCTGTTGGGATTTCTCTTCCACTCTGATGTGTGGACATCTTTAGGACAGAGTCTTCACTTGCCAAGTTATCTTAGAATGATCTAGATTGAAACCCCTTCATAGGTGTGGTATTCACAGCTATTGTATTAATTCTGTTTTTGCTATAGTAGTGGATATCTGTAGGTGGGACCTGGGGGCTCTCCCCTAAACATTTCTACTTGGGGCCTAGGTGTTAGTTTGGTTTTTTGTCTCCTCTATTCTACTATTCTTTAGTATAGCTAAAGATCTAGTGTAGTTGATTTGTGTGTGGAGCAGGGCACATTGTCTTTTGGTTGAATTTAGGTCAGCAGTCTTTACCCTGTGAATTTGTAGTGTCCCTGTAGGTTCCCCACACCTCACAGAATAGGGGGAAACAATAACAAGCACTGATGCAAACAATATACAACCTTAAAGTAAATACCCAGTTCCTACCATGGCATCTACAACATTAATTACCACAGAAAGCAAGAACGGTGGGATCAGCATTGTCAACAGCAAAGACAATAACCTTGAACTAGATCTGACTTTCAAGCAAACAGGTGTCAACTATGTCATCCAATAATCAGCATTAATGGTGGGGGCAGGAGATGTATAAATCAATTAGTTCTAAAAGATGAGAAAATACATTTAATTAAGAGAAAAGAACATGTGTAGGAAGGTAGAAAAGAGTTTAAAATTTAAAAAAGTGACCAGAGATGCAGAAGAGATGCAGCAGGTAACCCAGCCTTTCTTATGGAGAACTCAGTAAACTCTGAAGACTCTGCTGCCATATTGCCACTTGCACGAATCTCCTGCACACTCAGACCTCCCAGGTCCTGTCACCCAAGCCCTCAGTCTAGAACTGAGATCAAGGTACAGTACACCCATCTGTGACTGCTGTGCATCTCCTCAGTCCTACCTCTAGTTCTTCTCTCTCAAACTGGGAACGCTTCATCTTAGGTGAGGGAGCAGGGATGGGGTGGAGTGTGCCTGCTTCTTGAGCACTCTCCCAATTCTGTGTTTCTTGTTTCCCCAGAGGCTTAGGCTTTTGAAAACAAAAAACAAAAACTTCTTTTAAATGCATATTCTTAGTTTTCTGCAGATTCTCCTCATCCTCCAGATGAGGATACTATGTCAAGCTGAGTGATGGAGAAAGGACACAGGATGGAAGAATGAACTGAGGAGAGAAACACATCAGGAAATACATCATAGAGGGGGCGCAGATTTTATTAACTGTGGCTGTTACTGCAACATCTGGCGGCCAGCCGGTTGCTGTTGACGCTCAGGCCACATCTTTCTTCTTGTTCGCAGATCGCAGCGATTAGACCAGAAGTCGTAGGTGTGGTCGGTGGCAGGTGGCTGGTGGCAGGGACAGCTGTTCTGCTAGGTCCTGGGGAGGCAGCAGCAGGATTTGGTGCAGCTGGGGAGCCACCCTTTGCATTTGGTGGCTGGCCTGGAGCCACCTTTCGCTGTCTGCAAGAACCCAGTTGGGGGCAGGAGGGAGCTGGAAGATGGTTGGTGGTGGGCTTTCTACTTTGTCTTTTCCTTCTCATGCCAATGCGGGAGCTCTGGCAGAAGCTCCAGGTTGGGGATCCGAGCTCCAGAGTAGAAGAGCTGGGTTTGCTTCTGGGCTTACAAGTCACTCTGTAACTTACACCTCAGTTTCCTCCTCTGCCTGTTGTTGGTGGGGCGGGTGTTAAAAAGCGCTTGGTAAACTATGAAGTGTTGGTACAGGTAAAGGTTGAGTATTGTAATGTTTTTTGAGTTGTAAGAAAACTTAACAATTGCTTGTCCGTGGGATTTTGAACCTGGGAACTTTGGATTGGAGTTGGAGATCCCCAAGCTCCCAGATATTGTATGCAGATAATTTTTGTGGGTATATGCATTGTAAGGAATGATGATCTATCACTAGCAAGTTTTCAAAGGGACCTGTGACCCAGAAGAGTTAAGAAGACTCCTTTAAGCCACAAGGAGGAAACTGAGGCCTACATGTTATTTGGGATCCTTCAGTACTAGTTTTAAGCCTGTTTGAGTTTCTGGGATATGCGAGCTGATTCTATGCATAAGGGATATTTGGGGTAGCAACACTCCCCTGCTAGCTTCTATTCTGAATTCTCTCCTTTCACCTGGGGTGCCCAAAGGATGGCTGATGCATATGGTACAATGGCACCCAATGTAAAGCAGCTACAATTAAGAGTGTGTGTGTTCTGTGGTATCAAGAAGCATATTTAGGGGCTGGGGTTGTGGCTCAGTGGTGGAGCACTCGCCTAGCATGTGTGAGGCACTGGGTCAGGTTCTCAGCACCACATAAAAATAAATAAATAAATAAAATGAAGACATTGTGTCCATCTACAATTAAAAATATTTTTAAAAGAAGAAGAAGAAGAAGCATATTAGCACTCTTAGTCTTTGGCCCAGTAGTTCTTTGTTTTCTGCTCCTTATACTGGAGCCTTTATACTACTACCTTTCTCTCATTGACCATTTTCCCATGTGCCACTTGCTCCTATTTTGTGTCCCCAGTTTGTGTGGCTGGGAGTGAACAGGCTTATTTTTAAATGGTGCTGCTATGTCCAGCTAATTAATGGTGCACATGGATTTTTAGCAAAATGGAACAAACTACACCAGGCACGGAATTCCTGAAGATGTTTTGGGTATTTTTCTTTTCTTTATTATTTGAAAGCTATCAGACTCTGAAAAGTTTTGTTAAAACTCCTGCTGAACTTCAAAAATCAGATTTGGAAGTGATTTAAAACTTTTTCCTGGCCTGCTAGGTATTCTAATTGCTTATAAGTGTGATAATGAGATAACCAAAATGCCAAATTTTTTGTCTCTTTGTTAATTGTCAGCTGCTTTTATCAAATTCCAGACCATTATTTAGCAAAAAATAACAATGTTTGAACAGCTGGACTCGGTGGCACATGCCTGTAATCCCAGTGGCTGGAGAGACTGAGACAAGAGGATCACAAGTTCAAAACCAGCCTCAGCAAAAAGTGAGGCACTAAGCAACTCAGTGAGCTCCTGTCTCTAATAAAATATAAAATAGGGCTGGGGATGTGGCTCAGTGGTCAAGTGCCCCTGAGTTCAATCCCTTGTACCAAAAAAATAAAAATAAAAAATAAATTAAAATGTTTGAACAGTTGGATTTCAAACATTTTGATTTTGTGGAGTGGTGCTTACCAAGTGGTGTAGCCCTAAACAAGTGAACATGAACATTTTTAAGTGTAGTTTGTCTGATGTTAGACAGTTCTGCTGCTTCGTTCAAAGGTCTGGAGGAAAAAAAAAAAATCAAATGACTATTCCCTTTACCAAAAGGGCAGCGACAAATGATTCACTTCCAGAAAAAAAATGACTTTTTTTTTTTTTTGGAGAAAACTGTGTTGGTCTTTAGCTCTTTTGTAATTAAATCTGGATGTACTTCAATAGAATCTTAAGACTGGTGATAAGAGGCTTTCCTCCAGAGAAAGGAGGCAAAAAACAACCGGAACTCAAAGCTTGAAATTCTGAGAAATTTCATGACAAAACATGAGGTGTCCAGAAGTAGAGGTTGAGAAGGTTTTCCTACAGTGTCCTGCAATCACCGAAGCAGATAACTTTTAGTAGCTACAGCCCTGGACTCCAGATTTTCAAGAACTGGACCCACAACCCATGAGAGCTTGTCAGGATGTGGCAGGAACTCTGGAGTTGGTTTTATTTGTTGTTTTGTTTCTATTTTGGGGAATGTTGACCTTGCTGTAAATAAAGAGGCAGTGATGCTGGGAATTAGAAGACCTGAGCTTCTCTTCAGACCTTCAGTGCAAACTGACCACACTCCTCCAAAGTGGATTGCATCCTGTGCCTCCTGATTGCTGAGTGTTCCCCTGCCTTCTGCGGCTAGCCCATCAGCCTACAGACCTGGTACCTGGGATTTTGCTTGTGGTGATTCCTACCATCTTACTACTGTACAAAGGCATCTTTTCAGAGGACACTGTGACCCAAGAGGCATCCAGTTGTTATGATGTGGCCTTTATCTCCACTCCTTTCCTGTTGTACCCAGATTCAGCACAGCCCTTTATAGTATAGTTAAAGTCTTCAAGCCAAATGGCTGAAACTATTTTATCGAAAAGGCCCAGTTTGTTCCATGAGTGTTCATTTTATTTCCTCAGTTAAAGCCTTCAGAGGTACACAATAAACTTGGACCAGGGGATTTATAATTGTCAACACCATCTGAAGAAAGAAAACATCTCTTTGAGAACAGCATTAGACCATATCCCCACAATCTCTAATGATTGATGTGCATGAACTGTCTTGATGGGAACCCATCAAGGTCACTAGACTCTGGTTTTTTGTTTTTTTGTTTTTTTTGCTTCAAATTTGTATTAGCCTCCTGAATGAGAAAGCAGATACTCTGACCACATTGGGATCAAAAGAAGGCACAGTGAATTCATCATTCTTTGGGGTTACTCAGGAACCTGAATTCGTCACAAAACATAAAAAATTCTACCAAGGAATCCCTTTACCTAATGGTATCTAACAAGACTACAGACTCAAGAAAGAGCCTCATGCTACATCAAGAGAGCACCTATATGAGTCTCACTAAGTTGCCAAAGCTGCTCTAATCCTGCCTTAGCCTCCCAAGTTGCTGTGATTATAGCATTTTTAAACAGCTTATTCTTAGCTCATTGGTTTTCCAAAGGCTTTGTGGCCCTGAAGCCCTTTGAATGAAAATATGTGGAAACTCAGAGTAATAGTGAAGCTGCTCTAAATGAGGCAGTGAAGCAGGAATGGGGGTCTGAAGCTTGCCATAACCATCATCCTTTACCACCATGGTGACACCAAAACAGACTTCCTTGCAAAATGTAGAACTCTTCAGAACAAAGTTTGAAAACCACTACCCTAGATAACATGTTTGACCTCAGTGGAATTCTAATCTTTTGTGTACCTCCACTCAAGATAGTCCATATTCAGGTGATGCTGAACACTCTTATGAATACTTACTGCAGACTTAGGAATGTGTAAGAAATGAAAAGTGCAAGAACTGCCTTTGCCCTCCCCCACCCCAAATGGTCATATAGACTGAAACTGGTGTCAAAAGAACCTTTATTAATAGCCTTCCACCCCAGATGGACTTATAGTCACTCCTGGAATTGGATACACCCAGAGAACAATTAATATGCACCCTACATAAATATGCATCTACACTGACAAACCCCATTCACCAACCCTCATAAAAACCAGATGTCCTACTGGTACTTGAAGTATGTGACTAAAGTCTTGGACCTTCCCCAGATACATGAATTATCTGCAGGCTGATACTGAGACCAATGCCTCATTGAAGCCATCTTAGACCAACTTGTACCTTTGACCTCTTGTCATTAACCATGGTACTCTACTTCGTACTACAAGGGATAACCATTAAGTGGAAAGCAGAATCCAAATACTGGTAGCATTTCCCAAAGGGCTCAGTACCTGGTTATCATCCATTTTTTTTCAAACTACAAATAACTATGTGACTCAACCAGTGGTAGTGACTACTGCTCCTTGATTTATGTTCAGTTTAGCTGTTATTTCTAGGACAAGTAAGCCAAGAGTCTTTAAAAACAATTTTTAAAGTTTTTCCATCACTGGCATATTCTGCTTATTCTCCAAAATTAGCATAAATACTCGTCATTAAATACATGTAACAGCTGATCTTCAAGACACAATCTTGGGACATCCCTTCTCATATGTGTGATTTTAAATGTAGCCATTTAGAAAAATTTTCTTCTAGCCAGTGAGAGATGTTCTTGTAATATGAATCTTTTGATGCCTGGTACCATCAAGTGTATATGGTAGGGGTAGGTGGACATAGTCCTTTGATCAGGCATGGTAGCTGACTTGCTGAGCACATCAGGAAAAGTTTATTACATCAAGTAATATATTGTCTTCCTTTTGTCAGACTTATTTGGAAAAAAAAACAAAACTACAAAGACAGTGGCTTTTAATACTCAAACTTCTGCATGAATGTCTTAAATTACATCTGTCTCAATACTGCTGTTTTACACTGATTCTTTTCTGTGAGATACTCTTAGGCATTAAGACAACTTATTTTTGTAAAGGACTCAATTTTTGAACTCCCAGACCATATCATATCAAATGAAGGGACTTCAGTTTGTGTCCTGAGAAAAATGTCATTCTGTATTGCACTGTCAATTTAAGGACCAACCATCCTCAGCCACTTTAACAAATGTACAGGTTCAGTGCTGGAAATGTTTTCTTTATATCCTTGTTTCTTATCCTCTAGTTCTGTGGCTATAAACTGTTCACCCTCAGCACATTAAAATCTGAATGAATATTCTGCTTATATATAAAACTTTTATTTGTATTAAAAAAACCTTCAAGTTCACTTTTGCACTACTATCTTCAAATTGTCAGTTCTTCGCCCCCCACCCGCCTCTGCTTTTCCCGTACCTAACTGAAAAAGACATTGATCTACACTGCCAGTTATTCCCATGGATCCTGTCATACTCAGTCAAAATAAGGGTGATCATCTGCTCAGGAGTCTAATGTATGTGTTCAAGAATTGGTAATTAGAAAAGCAAAAAGTCCAAGATTAAACCCAGGAGTTTGCTTACTCTCTCCATGCCTCAGATCTCACCTAAATCTTTCAACAGTGCCATCCAACCAGTCTGAGGCCTTGACTTGTTTACAAGTTGATACTCAAAGATGAGCTCAGTTACAGAAGACGGAGACTTGATTACCCGAGAAAGGAGGGCCAATTTCAACAAACCTGGCTCTACCAACCCTGGTGCTCCCAGATGAAGTATAAATTGACAAACAGACTCTCAGGTCTGGATTGTATGTGGCCTTCTGAGCTGAGTGTTCTTGGGCAAATGAACAGAAAAATGAGAGCCACTATACCTGACTAGCCCTCTAAGATCAGAAAACAGTATTCAGAGTTTTAAGCAGCTTTTTCACTGTGTGACTAAAGGATTCAACCAGAACAATTGTAGAGGACGAAAAGTTTATTTAAGGGCTCACGGTTTCAGAGGTCTTAGTCTATAGAAGGCCAGCTCCATTCCTCAGGGCTCAAGGTGAGGCTGAACATCTTGGAGGAAGAGTGTGGCAGATGGAACCAACTCACTTGATGATCAGAAAGCGAAGAGAGAGAGACTCCCCCCTCCAGATACAAAATATATACCCCAAAGCCACATCCCCAGCGAACCACTTCCTCCAGCCACACCCCACCAGACTCCAGTTACCACTCAGTTAATCCCATCAGGGATTAATTCACTGATTAGGTTAAGGCTATAACCCAATCATTTCTCCTCCAAACCTTCTTATATTGTCCCACATGGGAGCTTTTGGGGGATACCTTACACCCAAACCATAACACAGAGTAAGCCCTATAAACAACTCTGGAGTACCCAGGGCAAAAACTAATTTATAGATCTTCATGTATTAATCTGCCACATTATATCCTGTCTATTGGTATGGCTGGCCCTGTTGAAGTCACTCTGCAATTGGATTCACTGGTCTCAGCTCCTCATGCCTTTGTTAACATGTTGCTGCAATCAGACTGACTGACTTTGAGAAGACAACAGACAATCCCATCAAGGATTCCCCACTTCCCCTCAAAAGGACTTAATGTTCACAACAGGAAAGCATCACGCTGCATGCTCCTAGTGGGGAGTAAGCTACACTTGACCTTTTGGGGCACCTGGGACCTCTTCTGCCAGATCTGAAAGGGAAAGTACAGCACACTGAAAGCACATCCATTTCTCTCTTCTACAGCAAAAGAGATGAGCCTGGTTCACCAGTACTCACAGGAATGTACCAGTTCAACTTGGCAAAAGACTTAAGGAAACACAAGAAAATTTTTCCACTGAACTTAGTAATTTACCACTGACTCAAATAGCCTTGCAGAACTATGTGTGAGTCGGAACCTTCGTGGTGCTCCTTCATGTCACCAAGACAAGGGTATCTCAGACTCAGCTGAGTTAGCTTGCATTGAAACTCTGGTATCATGCAAACTATGCTATTGGGCATGATTACTATTCCAGTCCAATGGATTATAGGCTTCCTGAGGACAGGAAAAACATCCCTCATGGTTGTTTTCAGAACAATTTTATTACCAGTGAAGAAACAATGCCAGCATCCAAGTTCATGGTCACAGATTATGTTTTTTCAATATCTGGTTGTATCCTGAACATCATTTGTTTTTGATTGCTCGGCATCCATCCCATCTCATTGTAACAATTCCATGATATTTCTTGGAACTGTATCTTCCTATTAGTAGTCCATGTGACTTGGATAGTGTGATCCAATTTTGGATTTCATGGGTATACATGTAATTCAGTCCTCATCAATCAGCAAAATCCATCTCCTTGATCATAGCTACTGGTTCAGAAATAGTTGTGTGGCTCAAGTTGATCCAGTGTTAACCCTGGGAGTTTCACTGAATTGTGAAATTTTCTTTACCCATGTGCTTTAGCTTTGTAGAATGAAAAACCCAAACAACAAGGTGTACTATGTTGAATGAGCCACTCCAAGAATGAAGCCAGTGCAGAGGAAAGCAGAGAGATTTGAGATTTGAGTCCTAATGCCAGTATTTATGCACCGGGATCCAACTGTGCCTGAAGCTAGTATATCCCCTAAACTTTCTCATTATGTGAATCAATAAATACCCTTTTTTGCTTATGTAAAAAAAATTATCAAGCATATGATTACTCCAAGAGAATCATATGCTACCATCAGGACTAAGCAACCTGTTTATACCCCAGAGTCTAGTACATATTTTTGCCCTGTAAACCCACATAACTCCTGAGACTATTTGAATTCTCTAGTAAAAACTGTGTATAGTTGCCCATTAATCTGATAAGTGGAACACCTATTTTATAGTAACAGTGAATACTATAAATATTCCCTCAAATCCACTATTTGCACCAAATATGCCAGTCTCTGATCTGCCACTGATAAAAGTGTCAGATGGTCATTCATCCTGTGGCACCATTGTGCCTCTAGAAATGGGTACAGCCAGCCCTAGCAGGGGCATGGCTGCCCTATTCCAGGCCTACTGTCCTTTGTAAGATGAGGCATAAATCTCCCAGTTTCTAGTTCTTCTGGTCTACCTGCCCAGCCTCACTTGCAGAGTGTGTGGCTAAATGTCAACTCTTAAGGCAGATGTTCAGGGTCACCTTTTAGGAAAAGGGAATTTATATCCATAGCCAGGGGCTTGCATCCCACTTCCAGCATAAATATATTCCTGGTTGCAAATCCCTTCTTCACGTGCATGAATATGCAATCAGTGGGCTTCAGGGCAAAGCAGTGTTTTTTAGATGGGTTTTGTGCAAAAATAATGATGTGAAAATAGCAGTTTGTGATCAAGTATATCTAGCAGACCAACTTCTCAGTCTTCAATATACGACTGTACATTGTAAATGCCCAAGATGGGGATATTTGCAATAAGTGCTATTAACTCAATTTACTTGGTCACCAAACACTTTGACGCACATAGTTCCTAAGGCTGTTGCCAGGCAGAACACTTTGACAATTGCAATGGCAGCTCACACCTCTCTTTTACAGTTATGTTATTCAGTGGTTCTGACCACTGTGGTTTGGAGATATAAAAGATATTAGCTTATTGAAGCTAAGCCACTGAGAAGCAGCAACTTGTATCCCTACTGGGGCAGCAACTTATCTTTCCTATAAATTTCCAGATACTAAGACATCAATGGTTGGATTCTTGCCACTGCTCATTTTACAGCTGAGTTTTTCTGACTTTGTTAATTTGAATAAGGACCAAGGTGTTTCCTCTTATTTTTTTTGAAACCAACAAACTTCAGTATTCTAAAAGATGGTGGGGCCAGGTGCTGTGTTGCGCACCTGTAATCTCAGTGATTTGGGAAGCTGAGGCAGGAGGATTGCAAGTTCAAGCCTAGTCTCAGCAATTTAGCAAAACTCTATCTCAAAATTAAAGATAAAAAAGGGCTGAGGTGTAGCACGTGGTAAAGCACCCCCAGATTCAATGCCAGTACACACACACACACAAAGATGTCAGGTATCATATGAAGCACCTCCGTGTGTTTTCAGGTGAAAAACTGGTCATTAATTCATTATTAAATCAATCCATCCACCTCTACTCAGTCCCTACTATGTTCTGGCCCCTAGGGAAACATGGTGTTGAGTAAGGCAAATTTCCTACCCTTCAATATCTCCTGTTCCTACCCCTTCAGTATCTTCAATACCCCTTACTTGATATCTTCAGCCCTTTATGTTCTAGAAAAAAAGAAATGCTATAGTAATTCCTTTGTAGATAAAGGGACCAATTGGAGCTGAATGAAGCATCTCCCTCAGTTTTGGAGCTATGAGGTGAGAAACTGTTCCATGGCTGCAGGATAAGGGAGGAAAATCATGACTTCTTTTTTGCCTAATTTCAGTAAACTTCTTGGAAAAAGTGGCATTTCAAAAGATCTGAAATAAGGACACTGAGCCAATTTCAAGACAAAATGTTTAATAATGATTCAGGCTTGGAATGATAGGATAGTGGATGAAAGGAGGCAACCAGCACCTACAGCTTAGAGGCAGTAACACTGGAGGTCCTAGACCTCTTTGTTCACTGGTAGAGATAGCATCTCCTGTATTAATTCCCACCACTGGGAACTGTCAAGCCAGTGTTTCATTATAATCTTGGCCCTCAGACAGCACAGTTCATCCAAGGATGACAGGGTTTTTATGAACAGAAATTAGGCCTTGAACCAAGTTTGTAATAAATCATAAGCTTCATCACGTAGGTGAGGAAAAGCAGACAGGCTTCTGCATGACGGATTTGCCATGGAGCAAGAGGGCTGGCTCTGTGCAGCCCTTTCAGAAGGATTCCACTTAAATTCTGACTGACTCACATGGTGACCTTCTTCAGGGGAAATCAGGTGGAAGGAGGACAATAAAAGACAAAGGATAAAAAGGAACATTTAGGGGTGGACATTGCATTTCCATTCACTACTCCATCAAATCATTTAGACTCCCCAGGGAAATGTTAGCATGATATGATGCTCAATAAACATGAAAGGAAAGGAATGGAAAATTACTTTTCCATTCAAGTGTAAGTAAGGTCTATGTGAAAAACTGGAGAGTTTTTTCCTCTTACGTGAAATAAACAAAAAGCCTGTAACTAATGTTAGGATACGACCTCATTGTGAATAAAAATATTTGTATTGTTGTATGTAAAATGGCAGGTAAGCCATTCACAACTAGTGTGGGCAACAGGAAGCACAAACAGAAGAGAGAACAGGAAATGCAAATGCAGTGGTAATAATAGACTTGGATTAACACCATTTCAGTGCTTTCAAAGGAGCTCAGCAAACTTCACGTTCAACAGATTCAACGCACGCCTTTGCCAAGGACACAGACGCAGCCCATCCATCTGCAGGCCTGCAGTTTCCTAAGGAATATCTCTGAGATGGCTCCTTTCTCTTGTCCTTCATTCAAAGCCAGTCTTGTCTTCGCCTCCTAACACTGTGGCCACCATTGTGTGGCCAGCAGGCTTGGTGAGGCTGTGCTGTGTACAGTCACTCTGTTAGGAGCCATCTCATCTGATTTTACCACGTTCATGCAAAATCATGTTTTTCTCCAACTGTAACTGAAGATACGACAGATGATTAATAAGATGACCCTTGCTGAGCCTAAACAAGGAACTTCAGACTTATCCTGCTTTGTTGGGTGACCTGCTGAGGCAGGTGTCTGCTGGGTTCCTTTGAGTGGTTTGAAATCTTTTGCTTGGACTGAGAGAGAGGGGTGGTGCCTAAACTTATTGATTAGGAGTTAAAATATGTGTGGTTGCACCTCTGTGGTTCTGTGGACAATGTTTGAGCCATTCAAAGAGAGAAATGCTGGTCAAGTTGTTTTTATAAAGTGATCTGCAACTCTGGGACACGATTGTAGGATGGAGGGTCTAAGGGAGATACCCCAACATTGTTGGTTAGTCCTTCTACCCACCCTCCACAGATGACATGTAAAGTGGCAGGTTTTTCTACTACTCCATCAAAGCATTTAGACTCCCCAGAGAAACGTTAGCATGATATGATGCTTAATAAACATGAAGCATCATATTGCAGAACCAGAGAGAGGTCACTTTCCCTCCTACTGCAGAACACTCAGCTTCTGTCTGGCCTCCTGAAGCCTGGTAACTTTGAGTACAGGAACCTGTGATAGAGCAACCCAGGCTAGCCAGGAACTCAGTATGGATTAATGAGCGGGCCATTAAATACTATAAGGAGAATGAATGAAAAACATTGAAAAGACCTAGTCTTTTCAGGTAAGAATCTCAGACAGAAAATGCTCTCTGTGTGCTCTGCTCTTCTGTGGGCACAGCTAGCCGAGCTTTCCAACCCTTGTGCACAACTGTGTGACTGACTATTCCTGGCCAGCGAAGTATGGGTGGAAGTGTTAGGTGCCACTTTCAGGCCTGGCTCCTAAACCCTGCCATGGCATCCATACCCTCTTTCATCAGCAGCCCAGAGGCAGAGGACCCGGAGGAAGGAAATGAAAACCCTGTGTGTTCCACCACTGAGATCTCGACTTTGCTTATGACCCTGCTTTCATACTGACTACTACAGGGGTGAAGCTGAAGCTGAGAAGTCACCATGGAGAAAGAGAGTGGCCAAGGTCATCTACTTCCTTCTTGGAAGTTTTCCTCTGAAGTTTCCAAGGGCAAATAAGTGAAAACACATATCCCCACAGACAGAGGCTCACGGCCTAACAGACTTTAAATTTAAATTTAAGAATTTCCTCTTAATTTCCTAAACAGGTAAATTTGTCTTCCTCTCTACAACAGATTCGCGCTTGCTTTAATATCAAAATAATATGAATAAAAATTTAACCTTGAAGTTAACTTGACATTTAACCTGAGCCTGGACATCTCCAAACAATACCATATTAAAATTGGGTTCCAACCAGACCTGGTGCACGACTGTAATCTTAGTTACTTGGGAGTTGAGGCAGCAGAACCACAAATTTCATGCCACCCATAACAACTTATTAAGAGTCTGTCTCGGGCTGGGGTTGTGGCTCAGTGGTAGAGCGCTCGCCTAGCACGTGCGAGGCCCTTGGTTCGATCCTCAGCACCACATAAAAATAAATAAACAAAATAAAGGTATTGTGTACCACCAAGAAATAAATATTTTTAAAGAAGAGTCTGTCTCAAAAGGAAAAATTGGGCACAGTGGCGCATGGTTATATTCCCAGCAACTTAGGAGGCTGAGATAGGAGGATTGTGAGTTCAAAGCCAGTCTCAGCAAAAGCAAGATGATAAGCAACTCATACAAAATAGGGATGCAGACGTGGCTCAGTGGTCAAGTGCCCCTAAATTCAATCCAAAATATAATAATAATAATAATAGAAAAATAAATAGGCCTGGGAATGTGGCTTGGTACTAGAGTCCTTGGGGTTCAAGCTCCAGATTCCAAATCAACAATAAAACTTCAAATACAAAAATAAAAACAACCTTGATTCCATTGTTTGTTGTTGCTAAAGCCATTTAAAATGTTTAATAGCTTAGCTTCACAAAAAATAAAGAGCATATTAAGGAAAAAAGTTTGGAGACTTATTGAAACCATGTCCTTCTCTGGGACAAGGCAGATGAGGTGTGAAGATGGCTGATATCTTTTTCCTGCCCTACATTTAGATGTCAGTGAGTTTTCATAGAACTCTGACAAAGGTCACACTGTTTAAGAAGGTGAGACCATGCTAGGGTCACACTTTTGACCCTGAAGCATCACTAGGTCAACACTTGATCTCCCCACAGGAATCCACTGTCTTCTGTGAATCTCCTCCCCAAACTGAAAACATCCAGTTTTCTTCATCATTTCTAAGGGTTCTGACTTGCAAATCTTTAATGATGCATAGGTTAAAATTTTTTCCGAATTGGAAGTACTTACAACCAGCAGTTTTCTGGATTTGTTGTAAGGTTGTTTTTTTTTGTTGTTGTTGTTGTTGTTTTGTTTTGTTTCAGATTGTGGAATATTTGCATTTACATAATGGGATATCTTGGGGATGAGACCCAAGTTTAAGCATGAAGTTCAGTATGCTTTGTATATACCTTGTACACAGAACCGTAAGGTAATTTTACAGTATATTTACATGTGCCTGTGTTTTGACTACAACTTGTCACATAGGGTCAGGTGTGGAATCTTCTATTTGTAGTATCATATAGTGCTCACCAAGTTTTGGATTTTGGATCATTTTGAATTTTGGATTTTCAAAGTTTCAACCTGGATCTAGGTGAATCACAGAGACAATAATTGTCAGAGGCAGAGCCTGTGAGCAGAGCTGACACCATACATCAAGGAATAATCATAAAAAAGGAGTCACTTTGGGCCAGCTTCTTGTTAATCTTACCTTGTAATCTTCACCATAGAGTAAGTGACCAATTAGATCAACTTTGTAAAGCCTTCAGAAAAGTTGTTGATGTGTGTGTACCCACGTTTACAGCATCATTATTCGTGATAACCAAAAGGTAGATTCAGCTGGGCACAGAGGTACATTCCTGTAATAATCCCAGAGACCTGGGAGCCTGAGGTAGGAGGATCGCAAATTCAAGGCCAGCCTGTGAATTTGGCAAACCCTATCTCAAAAGAAGGAATAAAAAGGACTGAAGATATAACTTAGTGGTACAGCACTTGCCTAGTGTGCACAAGGCAATCTCCAGTACTACAAGAAATAAAGAAGGTGGAAACAACCCAAGCGCCTGTTGATGGATGAATGAATACACAAAATGTAGTTCAATACATGTGATGGAATATTATTCTGCTTAAAAAGAAAGGAAGTTCTCAAGATGAATCTTGAGAACATTACATTAACAAAATAATCTAATATCAGAAAGACAAATATTATATGATTCTACTTATATGAATATGTTTGCTTACCAGTATATGCATACTGAGTTGCATATACTGTAATACACACCTGAGATAATTGACCTACTTATGAAGATAAAAGATTAATTTGAGCTCACAGTTTTAGAGATTTCAGATTTGTTCTTGCCTACCAACTGAGTTCAGTTGTTCTGGGCCTGGGATGATGCAAAAGAGAGAAAGAGGAGGGGACTGGGTCCCACAGTCCGCTTCAAGGACACACCCCCAATTACCTAAGACCTCCCACCAGGCTCCACCTCTTAAAGTCTCACCATCTCCCAGTAATGCCACACTGGTAACAAGCTTCTAACCTGTGGGCTTTTGGGGGATGTTCCTGATCCACACTCCACGGGGAGGTACTTACTGTGTGGGCCCAGGGGCTGAGTAGAGTGGAGAACAGGGAGTTATCATGTGATGGATACAGAGTGTCAGTTTGGGAAGATTGAAACGTTCAGGAGATGGATGGTGGTGATGGTAGCACAAGGATGTGAATGTACTCAATGCCACTACACTGTCTGCAGAAAAATGGTTAAGATCGTCAATTTGATGTTGTGTGCATTTTACTACAATTTTGTTTTCAATATTATGAATGGAACCCAGGAGCTCTCTGTCACTGAGCTACATTCCCAACCCTTTTTATTTTTTATTTTGAGACTGAGTCTCCCTAAATTGCTGAGGCTGGCCTTCAACTTGTGATCCTCCTGCCTCAGTTTCCTGAGTCACTTGGATGACAAGTGTGCTCCCCCAGCACCTGGCTACAATTTTTTTTTTTTTTTTGGTATAGGGGATTGAACTCAGGGGCATTCGACTACTGAGCCACATCCCCAACCCCATTTGTATTTTATTTAGAGACAGGGTCTCACTGAGTTGCATAGTGCCTCGCATCTTTGCTGAGGCTGGCTTTGAACTCATGATCCTTCTGTCAGCTTCCAGAGCTGCTGCGCCTGGCTATGATTTTTTAAAAGTTGTTGAAGAAGTCAGATGCAGTGGCACAGGCCTATAATCCCAGCTACTCAGGAGTCTGAAACAGGGGAATGAGAAGTTAAAGGCCAGCCTCAGCAACTTACTGAGATTCTGTCTCAAAATAAAAAAAGGGCTAGGTCATAGCTCAGTGGCAGTGTGCTTTCCTACCATGCATGAGGCCCTATATTCAATCCCCAGCTACTGAAAAAAAATGTTGAAGCACAATATTGGAAGAGTGTGTTAGGTGGGTGTCATAGTTTTCTAAAACTACTCCAACCCCCCATATATGCCTCTGCAGTTGGAGTAATTCATTAACTTATGTGTTTTGCTTGCACATAAGCACACATTTAGTAATTTATTTTGCTGCTTTGAGCTCCTGAGCAAAATAATAAAATTTCCTCCTTTACCTTCAAAGAAACAAACCAGACTTTTGTGTTCTTAATTTCTGTGCCTCCCTTCCTTCCGTCCTTCCGTCCTTTCTTTCTTATCCTAGGGGTTAAACCCAGGGGTGCTTTACCACTAAGTTCCATCCCCAGCTCTTTTTTTGCTTTTTATTTTTGGTCTAGAGTCTCACTAAATTGCCTAGGCTGACCTTGAAGTTGTAATCCTCCTGCCTCAGCTCCTGAGTCCCTGGGATTACAAAGCATGTGCTCCCTTGTCCCATGGAGAATGACCTCTTTTCCTGTGTTTTAAAGGCTGCCAAGAAGATCAGCACCTACCCAAGTCTTTATTGGATGTTCATGACCCAGTTTGGGAGGATCAGGTGTTTCCCCGGTGGAGAGGGGCTGGAGTGGAGAGGTGGAATCTAGGAATTTCAGATTGCAAACCTGGAGTTTGAAGGGCTAGGAGGGGTTGTGGCCCCAGTGCTAGGAAGGGGACTTAAAATTGTGGATTTTTTTGGCCACTGGGAAACCTGGAAAAAGGAGGACCCCCTGATCACAGCAAAGGTTTTTAAGGCAGAAGCTGTGGTCAGCAGGGAGGTGCCCATTCATGCACATACTGTGGCAACCAGCGGGGGAAGCACCCTCCTGTCTGTGGAGAGCAGGCCGTGCCCTGCTCTGTTCCTCCATGATGTAGAGAACAGCAGTTTTCAGGCTGTGCCTAAACCTTCGTTGCTCCATTTCATAAAGCAGTAGTTTGCCACAAGCTGCTCCATTTTGAGTTTCAGTGCTGAGGTGCAATGACTCTATCCTTTATACAAGTAAACAACCACCATCTGCTTTATGACACAACCATAAGGCATCAAGAGAAATAAATTAATCATGCTGATAAGAATGACCACCCATGAACTTATCAAATTAGTCAGATGCACATCGATGTATGGGCGTATCAAACTCATATGGGAAATATCAGACTCACACTAGACCACCAAGTGATGCAACCCCCTTACTTGAGGGACATGCCAAGACTGGCCATGGTGGCACCCTGACCCCATCACCTGGTCACTTGTCACAAGCCTTGCCCAGGAAAATCCCCACAACATTCAAACCTCCAAATCTCTGAACTTGTGCTTTAGCATCATGCCTGTGACGACCACACAAGTTCCATTCCAAGCTGACACTATGAAACTGCCAACTGTCTGGACCCTGGCAAAGTTCCTGCACTTTGACAGCTCTGCACCCTGAACAAGTTCTTGGGCTGGTTCTTAATCTTATTTGACCACCTACAGGGACTCTTTGCATTCATATCTGCTCTTTTCATGGGCTCTCAGTCCAGCATTCTGAGCCCTTGTGTCTGCCTTAATCCTTCAGCCCCTCTGTAACTCATGTGTGTGTGTGTGTGTGTGTGTGTGTGTGTGTAAAATTGTGTGAAGTGTGATGTGTGACTTGAATGTTATAGATATTAGAAATTAAGATTGGAATAAACGACCCTGCGGTTATCCAGGTTAGAACTACTGGGTGACCCACAAGTCTTCAGTGAACTGCCGTGATGAAAGTGGTGTAGTCTGTGAATTTATTGTTATTCAATAAATTCTGACAAGGGAAAAGACAAACATGTTTGGTCTATGTTAATGACACAGCACGCTCACCACGGAGTCCAACTGATTCGGGCAGCAACAGCAAGTGACAAAAGGCGCAGCACACCCAGGACAACCGCCTGGATTAGGGGACAGCCTTTATTTTTAGGACCATCTCAGCTTCCTATTTTTGTGCTAGTCACCGGAGGGAGGAGGGGGAGCCTGGGCCAAGGGGAAGGGGAGGAATACATGCTCAGAATTGGATATGAATCCACTTGGAAGAAACAAAGAAGTGTCACTGCCTGCACCTTTAATAAATGTCTTGGAACCCTCCCCAGCACTCACGCTGCACAGATTTCACCCCACATCCAATCTGGGGCTTCTATTGTCTCCTCACACTGTGGGACTCATAAGAAGATGCAGCAGATGGCTGTGTGTGGCAATAGTGCCCCCTCCCCATTGGCAGGGTGTTTTTTTTTTTGTTTGTTTGTTTGTTTTTAAATAAACTCTTTTTCTTTCATCCTCAATTTTTTTTAATCAAAAACAATATATGGGTTTGTTTTTTGAGTTTTATTTATTTATTTATTTATTTTGGTTTGGTTGTGTTTTTGGTACTCCCCCAACTCTTTTTACTTTTTATTTTGAGAGAGGGTCTTGCTGAGTTGCTGAGGCTGGTTTGAACTCATAACCCTCCTGCCTCAGCCTCCCCAGCCATTGGATTACAGGCATGCACCACTGCACCTGACCCATATATGTTTTTTTTTTTTTTAATTGTAGAAAAGTATAAGATAGGCTGGGGATGTAGCTCAGAGGTAGAGTGCTTGCCTAGCATGTAAGAGGCCCTGGGTTCAATTCCCAGCACTATTTAGAAAGAGAAAAAAAAAATTAGAATTTTCTCCAGTGCTGCAACCATCACAGTTAACAGTTTAGCGTTAACAATGCTTTTTTCTTGTGCATAGTTTAATCTGTCTTTAGCCAGATGCCTTGAGGTTTCAGGTTTCATGACCCAGGTGTGCTAATGAACCTCAACCAAGCCCTTGGCACATTCACAGAGTAGCTGACCAAATTTGGAGAGCACCCTGTGACATAGAGCAGAAGAAAGCTTATTTGCCTATAGGAGACACCAGCCCACTCCCTTCTTGGCTGATTTCTCACCAATCATATGTAATACTGATGCTGGAAGTTTGAATGACATTGAGCTGGTTCCAAAAGTTTACTAGACCTTACATGATATTCATCTCTAAAAATAAGATTGTAAATTATAGTTAGATTCCCAGGCTAGCTCTCAAAAACGGAGGGAACCAGCAATGTAAATTAGAAATCATCTACGACAGTTCTGAACACCG
The DNA here is from genome assembly GCF_048772815.1 of Callospermophilus lateralis. Lineage (NCBI taxonomy): Eukaryota > Metazoa > Chordata > Mammalia > Rodentia > Sciuridae > Callospermophilus > Callospermophilus lateralis. The sequence continues at coordinate 86,439,009 of NC_135305.1, forward strand.
GTTCGTCCTAAGCCTTTCTGAATTCTGGTTTTGAGACCCAAGGCCCAGGTCTGAGATCCTTTCCCCATGTCTTGGGCCCCTCTAAATTCCAAGTGTGTGAAGATTTGATTAGATCAATGATAGGTAAAGGTCAAAAGCAAGGTGAGAGGACTCAAATGGGAGGGGCGTGGTACAATGACAGAGCTGGGGCCTTCAGAGAAACTGAGGTAGCATGAAGGCCCACCCTTCAAACGCCAGTTCTCGCGATCAAGTCAGAAAGATTTCAGACAGCTTGCTCAGAGCAACAGGAATGAGTTTATGAAAGGGAAAGATGAAATTCTCAGGGGAGGGAGTGGGTCCTCTCAGAGAGGACAGGAACAACACGCTTCTCCTGCCCTTTAGTTTTACTGGGGGTTCCAGAGAAGTTTCCAGAGAGTTATGCTCAGGTCCACCTCTTGACTTTCGACTGACAGCAGGGTGACATCAGACTTTCAAGTCCCCATTGTCATGGCAACTCTAGGTCACCTTGGCCCACGCTGACTGGTTCTAATTGGATTCTTAATCATTTTTACAGGTTTTATGGTTAGGAGAATCATCCTTACCTTCCAGAATCTGGTCTGTGAAAAGGATTACAAATGTCTCTCCCTTCAAAGTAATGTGGGTTCCTTTTGTGGATTCTATTTCCTGACTGCACTTCCTCGTAGATAACAGGTAGTTTGCTGAGGAATGTGACATATCCTGTCCACTTAGGCCAGGCAGGGCTGTGGGTAACTTACTTTTTGTCAAAGAAAGCATGTAGGAGTCAGCCCAGTGGGCACATTTTATAGAATGATTTTCTTAAGCTTGCATTCCCGCCATCCTCTTCTGTCGGTGCCCTGACCGTATCATTCACAAACCCAGTGTTGCTGATCTGGGAGTCAGAACGGGAATCAGGAAATTTAGAGCTGGTTGTGATCCAGATTCAAATCCCAGCTCTGCCTTTCATGTGGATTTGGTTGGATCACTTAATGTATTTGGGTCTCAGCTTTCTCTTCTATAAAATGGGAATAAAATTACACATTCTTAAGGATTTATGTAAAGACTAGATGAGACAGATCATCCTTTCTCAGACTTGAGAATAACTACATTTTACAGATGCCCACTGTTGATTTGATTTTTTAAAATATTTTTTAGTTGTTGATAGACCTTTATTTTATTAATTTATTTATATGTGGTGCTGAGAATTGAACTCAGTGCCTCACACATGCAAGGCAATGTGTGCCACTGAGCCACAACCCCAGCCCCTGATTTGAATTTTTATAATTAGACAATAACTGACAAATAGGTGATGTAATACCTATGTTAATTAGCCTGATTTAGCCATTCAGCAATATATGTCTATTTTAAAACATCCTATTGTATCCCATAAATAAATACAACTTTTGTCAATTAAAAATAAAAAATGTTAAAGCCAGGTATGATGCCCCCATGCCTGTAATCCTAGCTGCTTAGGAGGCTGAGGCAAGAGGATCAATAGTTGGAGGCCAGCCTGGGCAACATAATGAGAATCGGTCTCAAAAAGTAAAATAAATCAGAACATTTCTTAAGTGTTGACAAATTTATTCTTACTCTTTCTGTATGCAGCTGATGATGGAACCCAGGACTTCCCCCATGCCAAGCAGGCACTCTACCACTGAGCTACATCTCTAGCCCTTCCTGGCTATCTTTGCAGAGAGAGAGCTCCACCCCTCCTCCCTTGTAAAACATCCCATGCACTTTTTTTGTTGTTTTTATTGTTACCAGGGATTGAGCCCAGGGGCACTCAACTATTGAGCCACATCCACAGCCTTATTTATTTATTTATTCGTTTTGAGTCAAGTTCTCCTTGAGTTGCTTAGAGCCTCTGCTAAATTGCTCAGGCCACTCCATGCACATCTAGATTCTCAGAGTCAGAGTTGCAGCATGCAGGTTGTTAATCCACATTGCCCACAGGAGGCAGAGATTAATATGCAAAACTGAAATCAATGGCCTCTGAAATCAATCAGGCAAGGTGTTTGTTTTTTTCAGGCTGCTTCACAAAAGGAGGTAGGAGGTGGGAGGGGGAGGGTGGATAATATGCTTCCCTGATTTGAAGGATTTCAGAAAAATCAAGAGTACCAGAGAAAGGTAGGAATATGGGCCTGAAGATCACTCACCAGAATGAAAGGATACCACTGAGCAGAATCTGGGGTAGGGACACATTCTTATATCCCACATGTCCACCAATTAATGGGAGCAGACTGATCACTATCAAAGGGTGGGCCTATGGCCTAGACACCACTGAGAAGCAAATGGACAAAAATAAAGCTATAGAACATAGAAATCCATCTCCCCTTTATAGATCAGTCAGGACACCAGGCAGGCAGAGCCTCGTGATTGCATTGTTGGAAGCTCTTAATTCAGGGTAGGCTCTATCCCACTGAGCACGGCTTCCAGTTCCTCACTAGGAACTGACAGTGATGAGGATGGACCTCCTGCAAGAGCAGGTGGGGAGAAGAGCCTCTCCGCCACACAGGAGGCCCTGGAGAGAACCAACGCAGAAGAGGGGGAGCACTGAGCGGCCTTGAGATGCTTCTCTGACCCCAGGAAAGAATGAATTGGGGCTGGGGTTGTAGCTCGTGGAAGAGTGCTGGCCTCACACATGTGAGACCCTGGGTTCGATCCTCAGCATCTCATAAAAATAAACAAATAAAAACAAAGATATTGTGTCCATCTACAACTAAAAAATATATATATTTAAAAAAAGAATGAATTGGATGTGACTATAACTAAAATGTACTAGTCAAGTGACAGGGATTAGCCCCGGTCCCAAACCAGCAAACAGGTGGTTCAGGTGTCATAAGACCCCTGCCCATGGTAGACACAGCTAGTGGATCCTGTCCCCCTCTCACGGGCCAGGTTAAGGCTTCAGAGAATTTCCCAACACCCTGCTTCAGACTATTGCTAACATCAGAGATCCCTGCCTCCTTCCGGTCTCTACAGTTGGTGCTTTCTCTGTTGTAAGTAAGCACCAGGTAGGCAGAACCATCAGAAAAACTGCACATCTGAGAAACAGGAGGAGAAGTAATATCCTCCTGGAGTGGAAGATGTTATAGTAGAGGGTAAGGCAAATAGAGGGTAAGGCAAACTATCACTATTTGCTGATGACATGATTCTATATCTAGAAGATCCAAAAAAATTCCACCAGAAAACTCCTAGAACTAATAAATGAATTCAGCAAAGTAGCAGGATATAAAATCAACACCCATAAATCAAACACATTCCTATATATCAGCGATGAATCCACTGAAAGAGAAATTAGGAAAACTACTCCATTCATGATAGCCTCAAAAAAAAAAAAAAAAAAAAAAAACCCACTGGGAATCAATCTAACAAAAGAGGTGAAAGACCTCTACAATGAAAACTATAGAGCACCAAAGAAAGAAATTGAAGAAAACCTCAGAAGATGGAAAGATCTCCCATGTTCCTGGATAGGCAGAATTAATATTGTCAAAATGGCCATGCTAACAAAAGCATTATACAGATTTAATGAAATTCCTATTCCTATCCCAATGATATTCTTCATAGAAATAGAAAAAGCAGTCATGAAATAAGAGACCCAGAATAGCTAAAGCAATCCTTAGCAAGAAAAGTGAAGCAGGAGGCATCACAATACCAGACCTTAAACTATATTACAGAGCTATAGTAACAAAAACAGCATGATATTGTAGACTTGTAGACCAATGGTACAGGATAGAGGACACAGACAAACCCACATAAATATGGTTATCTCATACTAGACAAGGGTGCCAAAAACATTCACTAGAGAAAAGATAGCCTATTCAACAAATGGTGCTGGCAAAACTGGAAATTCATATGTAGCAAAATGAAATTAAACCTCTATCTCTTGGGGCTGGCTGGGTTTGTGGCTCATGGGGCTGGGTTTGTGGCTCAGTGGTACAGTGCTTGTCTAGCATGTATGAGGCCCTGGGTTCGATTCTCAGCACAACATATAAATAAAATAAAGGTCCATTGACCTTTATTAAATATATATAAATATAAATATATATTAAAAAAAAAAAAAAAACTCTCTCACCCTGCACAAAAATCAACTCAAAGCAGACCAAAGACTTAGGCACTAGAACAGAGACTCTGCGCCTAATGGAAGAAAAAACAGGCCCAAATCTTCACCATGTTGGCCTAGGATCTGAATTCCTTAATAAGACTCCTAAAGCGCAAGAAGTAAAATCAAGAATCAATAAACGGGATAGATTCAAATTAAAAAGCTTCTTCTCAGAAAAGGAAACAATAACATGAGGAGAGAGCCTACAGATTGGGAGAAATCTTTACTACATGCACATCTGATAGAGTATTAATCTCTAGGATAGATAAAGAACTCAAAAAACTTTAACACCAAAACAAACAAACAAACAAACAAACAAACAAAAAAAAACCAGTTAACCCAATCAATAAATAGGCCAAGGAACTGAACAGACACTTCTCAGAAGAAGAAATACAATTGATCAAGAAATATATGAAAAAGTGTTCAATATTTCTAGTAATTAGAGAAATGCAAATCAAAACTACTCTAGGATTTCATCTCACTCCTGTCAGAATGGCAATCATCAAGAATACAGGCAACAATAAATGTTGGCAAGGATGTGGGGGAAAAGATACACTCATACACTGCTGGTGGGACTGCAAATTGGTGCAACCAGTATGGAAAGCAGTATGGAAATAGATACCTCATAAAACTTGGAATGGAACTACCATTTGCCCCAGCTATCCCACTCCTTGGTTTATACTTAAAAGACTTAAAATCAGCCTACTACAGTAATACAGCCACGTCAATGTTCACAGCAGCTCAATTCACAATAGCTAGACTGTGGAACCAACCTAGGTGTCCCTCAATAGATGAATGGATAAAGAAAATGTGATATATATTCTCAATGGAATATTACTCAGCTTTAAAGAAGAGTGAAATTATGGCATTTGACAATAGATGGTTGGAACTGGAGAATATCATGTTAAGCGAAATAAGCCAGTCCCACAAAACCAAAGGCTGAATGTTTTCTCTAATATGTGGGTGCTAATTCCCAATAAGTGGGGGGCACTAGGAAAGAATAGCATTACCTTAGATTAGGTAGAGGGAAGTGAGGGAGGAGAGCGGATGTGGGGATAGGAAAGATAGTAGAATGAAACAGACATTATTACTGTATGTTTAGATGTGACTGCATGACCAATATGATTCTGCAACATATACACTCAGAAAAATGAGAAATTACATCCCATCTATGTATGATATGTCAAAGTGCATAAATGCATTCTATTGTCATGTGTAATTAATTAAAATAAATTTTTAAAAAAGACTGGGATAAGAGCATTTAATACCCATTCCTCCACAATCTGAGCCAGCATACCTTGGTCAGCAGCACTTAAGGACAACACCATGAGTAACTAATAGAGGTCTTTGTTTGTGCTTGGCCAATGAAAACCAAAATTGTTTTCTGTGAAGGGGAAAGAAACCTACTTAGCACTCCAGTCTTAACAAAGCCGCCTGCAGAAACAAAGAGCTGGTGCAGCGCAGGATTTTAAAGAAGTTTTAATTTGCAGCAGGATTGTGCCCGTCGTGGTGTGAAACCTATGTTTACTCGAGTTCTCGTCAAGACAGCGACAGCCACGCTTTCCCCTGCCAACGTTTCTCTGCCTTTCCTATCACTGCTGTTCTACTGACACCAATCTCAAAGGAACTTTAAACAAAGACGCGTCTCGTCACTACGCCCACTTAGCCTGCTGCCATTTGTCTGTTGTCACATTTCTGTCTGTCCTTAGATCTTTGGAATGAACCGACTAATTTTATCAGACCTCCTGTGTCCTCATCTGTCACCTCCAGACCTTGGGCACTCACTGACTGTGCTCCACTTTGCAACCAAGGGTTTATTGCTGGTGGCATCCCCCCGACACACACACTCGGGTATTTGCATTGCATTAGTATGCAAATTAAACAAACCGAGAAACACTTCCTCATTCAGCTGAGAATTCACAGTTCTAAGGCTGAAGACGGGCTGGTTTACTTTTTAATAGATTGTTATAACACCAAGTTCTGCTGCTGGGTTGAAAAGCAGAAGCATCCCAGATGTGGGCCCTTTTCTCTTGACTTTCCTCTTTTTCTCTCTTGTCCTCTCTCTACTTCTTTATTTCTTATTTATTGACTTAAAGGAGGGAAGATAAACATAACATAAAATGTATTATTTTAAACCGTCTTAAAGTTTCCATTCAGGAGCCCTAAGTATATTTACACTTTTGTTCAACCATCACCATCATCCATTTCCAGATATATGTCATCAGCCCAAATGGAAAAGCTGAATCCATTAAATAATATCTCGCCATGGCCCCCAAACCTCAGAGACTGGCAACCACCATTCTAAGGTGTATTGTAACTTGAAAGTGGGTTTGGATTCATTGTAAATGTATATTACAAACCCCAGAGTAACCACTAAAAGTGTTAAATACAAGCAAAAGAAAAAAAAATTGCTGGGTGCAGTTAATAAACACTTGCAATCTCAGCAAACGTGGGAGGCTAAGACAGATAAGTTTGAGGCCAGTCTGGGCAATTTAGCAAGACCCTGTCTCAAAATAAAAATAAAAAAAGAGCTGGAGGTATAGCTCAGTGGCAATGAGCCCCTGGATTAAATTCTCAGTTCCACATACAGACACAAAATTATAATTGATACGGTGAATGAAATCATAAAATGTTCAAGTGAAAAACCATAATGTCAGAGTAGAAGACAAAAATAAGAACAAAGAACAAGAGGCATTGTTAGAAAACAAGAACAAATAAGGTAAATATTGTTCTTCATCAATAATTACTTTAAAACGCTTAAATTTTTTTAAAAAAGAGAGATTGTCAGAATAGTTCAAAAAGCAACACCCAATTATATGTTGTCCATAAGAAACTTGCCTTAAATATAGAGTCATACATAGGATAAAAATAAAGAAATGGAGAAAGAGTTATCATGTTAACATTAATCAAAAGAAAGTTAGTTTTAGGGCTGGGGTTGTGGCTCAGTGGTAGAGCACTTGCCTGGCACGTGTGAGACACTAGGTTTGAGCCTCAGCATCTCATAAAAGTATGTAAATAAAACAAAGGTGTTGTGTCCATCTATAGCTAAAATAAGTAAATAAATAAAATAAAGAAAGCTAGCTTGGCATAATAGTGCATACCTGTAATCCCAACAACTCAGGAGGCTAAGGCAGTAGGCTCTCAAGATGGAGGCCAGCTTCATCAATTTAGTGAAATCCTGTCTCAAAATTTAAAATGGGATGTGGTATAGTTCAGTGGTAGAGCACCCCTGAGTTCAATCCACAGTACCAGAAACAGACAAATAGATTGGGTACTTTTATTATTTTCACACAGAGTAAGCTTCAGAGCAAGAAAAATTATCAACAATAAAAAAGAGATTTACATAATGACAAAAGGGTCAATTAGAACTTGGTTTCCAAATGTAATCTCTACAGATGTTATCCACTCACCAATTAGCAGTTGAACCTGTCCTCTATCCATTTGGAGCAGACCCCTTTGTAATGTGCCTTTATGATGTGTCTAGCCCAAGTGTTTCTTCAGGATACCCTGTCAGTCCCAATTGGATGCATGCAGGTGGCAATGCAGACCCAGGTGACACACAAGCTCAAATTCCAGCACTACCTCTGCTAGATGAGTGGCTCTGGCAGGGGACCTCGCCCATCTGAGTACCAGTGTTAAGTGTAGATAATACCTTCCTTATCTATCTGCTATATAGATAACATGAGATAAAGGGGTTCATAAAATGCTATATGGTATGGAAGTTGACTATTATTAACCATACCCAGGAATTCAGATTCCATATGGCTTTTCTCCATAGAAAAGTTTCACTTTGCTAATGTGCTTTTTTCCCCTAAATTGATCTATAAACTAACAACAAAAAACTAACAACAAACTAGCAACAAAAAATGTATCTATTTTTATAACTTATTTCTATTCAGTTTGGAAAATACATTTTTAAGTCCTCCCAAACCTCTTCTTTCTCTCATATATATGCTGATGCTCTGTAGATGAGCTGTGGCTAATGGTAAAAAAAAAAAAAAAAAAAAAAAAAAAAGTCTGTTTTTTCTTTTTTCTTTCAGGGATTGAACTCAGGGATGCTTAACCACTGAGCCATGTCCCCAGCCTTTTTATTTTTTGAGACAGGGTCTCCCTAAGTTGCTTAGGGCCTCGCTAATTTGCTGAGGCTGGCTTTGAACTCAAGATCCTCCTGCTTTAGACTCCAGAGCCACTGGGGTTACAAGTGTGCACCACCATGCCCATCCTAAACCAAATCTTTTTTTTTTTTTTTTAGAAGCTTGATGGTGGAGCTGGGCAGTGGGTAAAGGAGAGGAGGTTTGGCAGGATATCCATGGGAGGGTGCAAACTGAGGACATAATGTAGGTTGTTAGAGTCTAAGGACTCTAGATTGAGTAGATTGAGAAAGGCAAAGAGGTGGGACAAGCCATGGAATATCATTGCAGGACGAGGTAGAGCCAAAGATGCTCTTAAAGGAGCATGAGAAGGAATAGAAACTTCTATAGCTGTGGCAGAACCTGCTTTTGTTGCAGTATCCATTCTTTCCCTTTTTCCATATTGGTGGACATTTTAGCTGGATGCATGGCCAACCATCTAAAGACTACACTTGCCAACCTCTGTGGCAACTATTTCTTTAGGTCTGTGAAATGTGTTTGCATGATCATTCTTATTCAATGCATAGGAAAAAGACAATTTAAAGAAAGGAGTGATTGACAGAGAGAAATGCTACTAAGAGATCAAATAAGATGAGAACCAAAAGATATCCTCTGGATTAAGCAACAGAGAATTCACAGAGACCATGGTGAGAACATTTCCAAGGAGTAATAAGATCAGAATCCCAGTTCTAAGAGAAGACCCAGGATAGAGAAAGATAGACAGCAAGTATATGCTCTTCATTAAGTTTAGCTGTAGACTGCTCAGTGGTAGAGTTCTTGCCCAGCATGCAAAACCAGAAAGGTTACCTGTAAAGAAGACAAGAGGTAAAGATCGACATAGGGTGAGAATGAGAATACATCCTAATTGTCATTTCTTATGTTTTCACAGTGACTTTAACAACCTACATAATGTTTTACTTATTGGTGATTATACAACCAACCACTCCAAAGCGTAGTGACTTCAGCTATAGTAACTCACTTCTCTGGATTCTGTGGGTTGATGGGCAGTTCTTCACTTCATGTAGTGTAGGCTGGAACACTGGGATGCCTGTATGTGGGTGCTGCCTGCTGCAGGAGCTCAGTTGGAGCTGTCAGCCAGGGCTCTGAGTTCTCCTCCAGAGGTCCTCGCTACATGGTTGCTTGTGCTTCCTCACAGCATGGCAGCAAGGTTCCAAAAAGAAACATTCCAAAGGTGCAAAAAACCTAAGCTGCTAGTGCGTCCTAAGACTTAGGCCTGGAACCAGCATGACATCACTTTCACCACATTGCTTTGTTTCAAACAGAACACAGGACAAGGGGAGAAAAACTGTGTAAGCGAATGAATACATCAGGCACCGGGACCATGAGTAATAATCCACCCAAATAGAAATGACCCAGAGAGGTGGGAGACATGACAAGGGGCAGGAGAAAACTCAGGGGATGGGGGCATGTTTTATCTTGATTATAGTGATAATCTTCTTATTGTGATAATTATCTTGATTATAGTGAAGAGTTCCCAGGTCTATACATGCACAAGCTTTAAATGTACACAATTTATTGTGTACCAGTCATATCTCAAGGCAGCCATTTGAAAAAAGAAAGAAATCTACTCCCTGAAAAGAAAAATCTTTCACTAAGTGGAAGTCTATACATTCAGTGGAATATTGCATAGCAATTTTCAATGATAAAGAGGATGAGCCCGGCAAGGTGGCTCATGTCTGTAATCTTAGCAACTCAGGAGGCCGAGGCAGGAGGATCACAAACTCGATGTCAGCCTGTCTCAAGATAAAACAAAGAGGACTGGGGATGTAGCTCAGTGGTAGACATCCCTGGGTTCAATCCCCAGTACTGGGTGAGGTTGGGTGGGGAGAGTATGAAAAAAACACTGAGAAATGTTTCTGATGTACTGACAAATGAAAAAAAGCAGGTATGAAATTCTGGGTTTATTGAAAAATTTGTACAAATACGTATGTGAGGGCAAGCCCAGAAAATCCTATTCAAGATGAAAATGCCTTTACCAGGAAGGAGGAATAGCATGGATTTTCCCTGTACTTGTCCATATGTTGTCCTGGTGCTGCTTTTTATTTATAATTGCTCTCTTGATCCTTCCATGTTTGCATTCAGCCTGTTGCCTGATGTCCTCAGTGGGTCAGGCCCCTTCACTCAGCCTTGAGCAGCATGGAGCTGGCCACTGTCGGGAGCACTCGTTTCCTGTGTGGTTCCCCCCCTGATGCAGGGGCTCTTGTGCCAGGCTTGAGACAGAAATAGGGCTCTCGAGGAGTGGCACAGCTCTTCTGTGTTCAGTTGGTCTTAGTAACAGGCTTGCTCCTCTCCCACCTGGGCCTGTCACACCGGCCACATAATCACTTCCTAATTAGTCCTTCCCTTTCCATTTTCCTTTTCATGACACCTTTCCTTTTCAGATCCCCTGGCTTAGCCAGCTCTGGTGTCTGGGCTCTGGTGATCTTACTGTCTCCTGTGCTGCTCACCCACTGTTTAGCAGAAGCTCCCTTTACCTTGGCAGGATCCAGCTACAGCCGGTGTCTGCTGCTAAGATTCCCTTCTGCCCCTCCCTCTTGTCTGATACATTATTTTTTTCACAACTGAAGCTACTTGAGGAAACCTGCTACACTCTTTCCTAGGTGTCAAACCACCACAAAGGCAATTTACCAGGAAGACCTTCTCTGCAGGTGCCCAGCAATGGGGAGAGAAGGGAGTCAGGTCTTTTCATCAGCCCCTATTGGCTCCAAGTATCCTTTATACCTGCCGTGATGATGCTCGCTGTCTGCTTAAGGTCAGCTCTGCCTCTCAGCAGGAGGAGCACCAAAAGACAGCTTGACATTTCCATCCTCATAGACCAAATTGCTGTCGACATGCCCAGGATGATGTGTGGGCAGCAGAATTGGTAGCAAGAGCCAGAGAGGTGACTGCCAAGCCCCTGCCACCTGGCTGCTGTCAGAGGTGGGCAGAGAGGAGTATGTGAAGAATGCGGGGTACCACATTAGTAGCCAACCCCAAGCCATGTGTTCTGTGGGGGAGGTTCTTCAACTAAAAGCAGGCAGCCTGATGTCAGTTAAACTGCTCCTTGAGGTGGCCATTGCTAAGGCTCAACCTCATAAAAACACAATGGCCACTGTGCTGTCAAACTGATTTGATCTTAAAATGCAACTTATTAGGCCAGGCTCGGTAGCAAGCAGCCTGGACAACTTAGTGAGCCCCTCAGCAACCTTGCAAAACTCTGTCACAAAAATAAAATAAAATAAAATAAAAAGGACTGGCACGAAGCTCAGTGGTAGAACACCCCCTGGGTTCTATCACCAGTCCCCAAATATAGTGATTTTTTTTTTTTTAAGGGAGCTCTCTCAGTTTCCGGCAAGGGCTGTGATCCACATCCACTCACTCCTGGAGAAATTTGAGGTCTTTGTTCTGGGCTGTTTCCTTTGTCTCTGCAGTCCTTGAGTTCCCCCTCACCATAGCCTTTCAAAGCCATCCTTTCTCCTATTACCCTGCTTACATTTCCTCTGCCTCTCCCCCTGTCTTTCTGCTCTAATTAGCACAAAACTTTTTGCAGAAGTACATTTAGCAAGTGACACTTGCTATGACCAGTTCTAATGCTGAGGTTCAGTTTGAAGCAGAAATGAAAACCGGATGTGAAACAGCCTATGACCCTTTCCTCCTCTGCCTTTCCCTGTCCCCCCAGGGCAAGTAAAAATCCAAGTGTGTGTGTGTGTGCATGTGCACACCCACTGGCCCGTCCCATGCATTCTGGAAAGAAATGGAATGCCAAACGGTTCTCTCTTTCTGAGTTCATGACTTGCATAATTTGAAAATTTGTATGTCTCAAATTATTTCATTATTATGTAGATGCATCTGCAGCATTTCAAAATGATGGGAGAAAATCATCATGTTCGACACCCAATGAGTTAAAATTGTATTTATTCCTCATCCAGAAAGTTTCTTTGCAAGGAGAAACCAGATAACTTTAGGAGTTAAATTTATACATACATTTATACATGAAGCTGGGAGTAGTGGTGCACACCTGTAATCCCAGCTACTCAGGAGGCTGAGGCAGGAGGATCACAAGTTACCCAACCTGGGTAACTTAGCAAGACCCTGTAAATCAAAATAAAATAAAAAGACTGGGGATGTATCTCAGTAGTAAAGTAATGTGAAGGCCTTAGTTCAATCCCCAGTACTGCAAAAAGAGAAAAAAAGAAAGATGCTAACCATAATGTAAAATGATGATGCTTGAAATCCTTCAGATATTCTAAGTACTAGCAGTAAGGATGTTATGCAGTATTTTATTTTAGTTTTTACAAATTGAGAAACTTAAGGTCAGATGGGTCTCAATTCCCCCAATCCCAGATGCTTATAGGTGAGGTCCTTGGAGGCCATGTCTGTTGTGTAGAAACATCATTGTAGCCCCATTCTGTCTGGTGTACAGTAGGGACTCAATAAATGTCTGTGGAATTTAACTGTTTCCAGGAAAAGACCAATAGTATTAATATATTGAACATGGACATCTTTTTTTTTTTTTTAAAGAGAGAGAGAGAGAGAGAATTTTTTAATATTTATTTTTTAGTTTTCGGTAGACACAACATCTTTATTTTATTTTTATGTGGTGCTGAGGATCAAACCCAGCGCCCCATGCATGCCAGGCGAGCGCGCTACCACTTGAGCCACATCCCCAGCCCGAACATGGACATCTTTATTAGGACAATTATTTCATAAATGTACAAATCCTATATTATTTTCTTACTGTTCCAGTAACCAAAGGGGAATTAGCTGAGCTAGCCACAGCAGCAGTTAAATTAAGACTGCCTCATTTTCCCAAAGGGATCCTATCTTCACATATGGCATCAATTTCTCAGAGTTTGTGAGACAATTAGGAGTATTTCATACAATGTTGTAGGGATCGACCTGTATTACTCATCTTGACTTCCTTCAAAGTCCCCGAGGATATGAGTTCAGGTGTGGTTATCGTGACACCTGGCAGGACTAAGGGAGGCCAGAGTGTTGGTGTTGGGTCAGCCTGTGACTCGCTATCCAGCTACATATCAGAATCACCTGTAGAGCATCGTAATACCTATTGCCTCCATCCCTCCCTGGACCAATTAAATCAGGTCTTGGGAGTAGGTCTTATAATTTAAAACTCTCTAGAGAGGTCTCCAAAGAAGAACAAAGAATGGATGGGTGGGAAGAGAGAGCATTTCGGCTTTCTGCCCACTCCTAGTTTGCTTTCAGCCAGCAATAACCCAACAATGCTCAAAAGTTGGTGTTTTTTTTGATTTGTTCTTTTTAGTTATACATGACAGTAGAATGTATGCATTCTATGGATACTTACATGAAGTGTAACTTATTCTAATTAGGATCCTACTCTTGTGGTTGTAGCTGATGCGGAGAGTCCAGTTAATTTTACTGGCTTTCCTATTCCCCTCCCCCTCCCTTCCCTTCGTTTCCCCTTGTCTAATCCAATGGTTTTCTATTATTTCCCCACCACCACCTCCCTTGTTTTGGCTTAGCATCCATAAATCACAGAGAACATTTGGCCTTTGGGTTTTGGGGGAATGGCTTATTTCACTTAGAATGATATTTTGCAGTTCCATCCATTTACCAGCAAATGCCATTACTAGTGTCTTCTTTACGGCTTAGAAATATTCCATTGTGTATACATACCACATTTTCTTTATGCATTCATCCATTGAAGGACGCCTAGGTTGTTTCGATAGCTTGGATATCAAATGTTTATGTGTCCCTCATCAACTGGGGCTGTTGCTGTAATGCAGATTTGGTTTTAGTAGGTCTGTTCTACTGGTGCAGATGTAATTTGTTAGCAGTCCATACTTGCATAGCAAGGATGCAGCACTGCACTATCTGATTTGGTGGCCACAAGCCACCTGTGGCTGTTAGGCATGTGACACATGTTAAATATGGGAGGCCATTGTTTTAGACTAAGTTCCACCAACTGGGTCCCAAAAGACCAGATGAAAACTCATTATGGAACCACCCCTGCTAAAGTTCCATATCACCAAACCCGGACTAAATTCTCTGACTTTCGGGAGAGAGAGAGCCAAATTCCCAAACAGGCCAGTTTCAATTGGTGTAATAATCAAGTTTCCTCTGGTTTAATCTTTACACAAAGAAGGTAACCTGAAGTAATCTGATGTTAACTAATCAATTATCTTTCGACTGTTCTGTCTCCTTGTCCCTGCCTTACAAGAAGAGTAATTTTGAAATGACCAATCTGATTTTTGTTTTTTGTTTCTTCCTTTTCCAGCCTCCTCTGTTTATAAAACCAACCTCTTCTGCTTAGCTCACTTTATTTTATGGGAGGGAACACTTATTTATGGGATGAAGTGTTGACCAATTCTAGAATTGCAAATAAAATCAGTTAAGATCTTTAATTGAAATTTTTCCTTTTGATACCAATCCAAGTTAAGATGCACTCTAAGTACAAAATAAATGCCAACTTTTGAAGCTTTAGTTAAAACATGTGTATCTTAATAAGTATTTTTTATATTGATCAATGCCAAAACTATAATGTCTTAGATATATCCAGTTAAATAAAATACACTACAAAATTTAATTTCATCTGTTTCTTCTTCCCTGTTTAAAAAAAGAAAAAAAACAAAAACAACTTTGCTACTAGATCTCTAGGTCTGGAGAAGTAGCTCAATGGTAGAGCACTTGTTATGTGTGAGACCCTTAGTTCCATCCCCAGAACAGTAGAAAAGAGAGAGAGAAAAATGAAAAAAAAATTTTTTTAGTGTGTGTGTGTGTGTGTGTGTGTGTTAATGGGGTGGAAACCAGGGACTCACACATACTAGGTGGGTGCTTTACCACTGAGCTACATCCTCATCCCTTTTTATTTTTATTTTATTTTTATTGTGAGACACAGTCCTGCTAAGTTGCTCAGGCTGTCCTTCAACTTACAATCCTCCTGCCTCAGCTTTCCAAGGAGCTGTGTGCCACTGTACCCAGCAGATAAATTAATGCCGCAGTCTGGCTGGGCACAAATCACGAGTCAGTTAAGCAGGAACAAACTTTATTTCCGAACGCCTTGCACGCTGCCTTCTCTTGGGACATACCACACACCAACCGGAAATCCCTCCGGCACTTCCCCAACCAATGCGAACTCCCCAGGAATCCCTGTGAGAACTCCAAAGTAGTGGACAGAGGCGGACAGCAGGGGTCTAATATACAATTGAATACACAGCTTAACATAACCATCATCATCTCAATGGCTTGCTGGCATCACTTCTCAACCACTCCATTCTGGCAAAAATGCCATGCATCATCCTGACTCGGCTGTGGCCCTCAACAAATTAATTTAATAAAAAATAATCACAGATATCACTTACTCTGTACCCTTAAGTACATTATATGAATTATCTTATTTGGTGATCACAATGGTTCAAGATGCAAGCATTACTATTAGCCTCATTTTACAGATGGGGAATTTTGCCTTCAGCTAACAAATGAAAAGGTTTAGGCTTGAGTTTTAGAAGGCTGTGTCCCCACTATTACCAATCATTTGAGGGCTTTTTTGTTCAATTTATATATAGAAATTACGAATAGGCAAAGTGCAGCTCCCTTAGTATTAGCATCTCTGAGCGTTGAAGGCCAGCAGCTCTTAGCTCTTAGTGTTATCAGCTCTTCTCCTTGCTGTCCTGACAACTGGAACCAGCAGCTACCAGCAACTCTCTGGGACTCCTCCAGCATCCAGAGCTGGCAACCCTCCATTGTTCCCTCCTGTTTGCCAGGTGCTAGGTGCCCTCAATATGACCAGCCCTGATTGCTGGCTACTTTCAATGTCAATGTCCTCAATGTTATGCTATTAGAGTATTAGGTTTAGCCTATTTTACTGGAGCTAGAAATCACAAATAGGCAAAATAAAACCACCTGGAAGAAGCTTTATTAGGACTTAATCTGCAGCACAAGGGGCAGCAATACCTGACTGATAAGGGTGTGGGGAAGGCTGCTCATATAGAAAAAAGGGGGCTCACATGTGCGGTGTTCTGCTCACTAACCACAGGTTTCTGCTTAGCCGTGGGTAGGGGAAGGGTTCCTTCTGAACCAGATTAGGGTCAGGTGAAGCCATTCAGAGAGGCTACAGACAGAGTCATCTGGGATGAACCTGTGACTGAAGATTGCCACAGCAAAGCAAAAGTCTCCTAGAGGCCACAGGAGTTCTGATGTCACATCTTTCAACCATGAAGATGTTTGAGGCAGCTGTAGCTGTTGAAGCAGGGGTTCCATCCCAGCACCTCAAAAAAAAAAGAGAAAAAAGAACGATGGAGAAAAAAAATGAAAAGTACCCCTCAGGGATCACTGGGTCCTTTTCTTCTGTCTTACCACCATGGAGCAGAGACCACAGACAATATGATATACCTGCCTGGAGCTCATGCCCTCACCCTGTTCTAGAAGATCCTTTGCTTACCCAGAATTCCAGAATTCCTGAACCACATGACCCGATGTGGGTCTCTTCCTGGATCTATCCCCCCCAAGAGTGGACTATAACTCTAGAATGTTCCCCATTGGTCTGAGTGATGGCTGAGGGCAGCCTTCAGGGGGCTATGGATGGAGGTTAGGTGCAAAATTCCATTCAGAGAAAGATGAACCTGGGTAGGAAGAGAGTTGGACAGTGCTGGAGCTTCCAGTTGTACTCTTGCCCCAGCCCCCACTAATGTTAGGGGCAGATCTCGGACCAGGATCTGATGGCAAGGCCCGGGTGCTGAAGAGCTGACTGAGCTGAAGGTAGATGTCCTGGGTGATGCCATTAACTTAGACTTTCATAAGCTGCAGTTTAGAATACTCACACAGCACTTGGTAGCTTTAAGGCCAGCAATCCCTGGTTCTTTTATTCCAATCTTACTTACTAATATCTGTAACACTCAAGTGACACATCACACTGTATATAATGGTAAAACTAGGTTAGAGAAAGACTAAGAAAGGATTGAGGTGGCCCCAAGGTTTCAGAAGACTATCCTAAAAGAGAGCAGATACAAGTGCAAAAGTGTCACTTCAGGTGATCAGATAAGATTGTGAACCAACCTAAGAACTTGTTCTGGACACAGAACAATTCTGGGCCAGAGTCTGGACAGTAGGCAGTTACAAAGTATGTCATATCCAGCAGGGTTATGGATCTGAGCAGCAGCCCTGGAGACAGTGGGAAGATATAGGTCTGATTTAACTCAATAAGTTCACAGGTGGTGGTGGTGGTTGTTATTACTATTATTGCAGTAGGAATTGAACCCAAGGGCACTCAACTACTAAGCCACATCCCTTTTTTGTATTTTATTTAGACACAGGGTCTCACTGAGTTGCTGAGGGCCTCACCTCCCTAAGTTGATGAGGTTGGCTTTGAACTCACAATCCTCCTGTTTCGGCCTCCTGAGCTGCTGGGATTACAGGCGTGTGCCACTGCACCCAGCTCATTATTCATTAACGAAAGCAGATTTTCAGTCTCTGCTACTATATGTGTTGCAGTAGACCTCAGCCACCTGCCAGTGCTTTCTTTCCAAGTTCTTATCTTGTGAATTCAAAGAATGAAATTCATGGGCAATGAAGAGTGAACATAAAAGAGTAGGATTTATTCAAGTGAGGAGAAAAGAAGCTGAGGTCCTGCTGGGCGAGTGGGGAACTTATATAACTACTGGTTATATTGAAAAAGTGTTAAGGCTATTGGTTTGGCCTGCAATATTCTGATTGGTTAGATCTTGAGTCTGTAGCCTTCACAGGGTCTGTCCAGCCTCCCTTTTCCTGCCACCCAGGAAAAAGGAGTTGGCTGGAATGTTTGGAATATTTCTACATGAAATTCATGGGCAAAGAAGAGTGAACATAAAAATAACTTCATGAAGTAGCTTGTTCATTTAGAGAAACTTCTTTTGGGGTGGGGTCGGGGGCATTTTCTTAGCTGTCTGCTTCTTTTACTATCTATCCTATTTTATTCATTAGCACAAATAATTTATCAATTTGTGCCTTATGATTGTGCTGTGCATCTGGTGGTTGTTTACTTGTACAAACAAGGTATAGAGCCATCCTGCTTTGGCATCTGGACTCACAATGGAGTAACTCATGCTAAACTACTGCTCCATAAAATGGGATAACTTAGGGTCAGGCACAGCTGGAAACTGCTTTTCTCTATGGTTTCTGCTCTCCACAGTGGGCCTTGTTCTAAGTTTTGCTGGTCACTCTGGCCTTTGAGACTCACCCTCGACCACAGGGAAAACATTGCTATAGCAGTGCAGGGGCCAGCGGAACTCTGACTGCGGAAGCCCCCTCCCTGCCTTAGTCATAGGCAGACAGGAAAGGTAGTGCTTTCCCATCCCTGCCTCCCATTGACTGCTCTGTGCTCAGATCAAAATGATCTGCCTGGTGGAAAGTGGTCCCTTTACATTTATTGGAAAACAAATAAATGAAAGCCCATGTAGAAATAAACCACAGTGTTGAGACTTAAAACGCCCCACTTTCAGTAAGGAATCACCAAAATTGCAAACAATTTAGTTTTAAGATCCTAATTGGCTTTATTTTCGATTCTGGAATCAGGCAACATTTCAGTCAATCCTAAAATAGAATAATTGTTCCAATGATCCAAGCAAAGAAGTTTGGTTTTATAGATGGAATAGGCTTGAAGGAAAACAAAACCAAAAAGCTGATTGGCTATATTTCTTGTAAGGCGGGGACAATGTTAGAAATGCTCAGGTGCTGCAAGAAATCAAACACATGCTTGCAAGTGGGTCTGCAAGGCAAACTTTACTTATGCCAGAAGGGCATGCTACCTAACCTGACTGGCAAGCACACCTGGTTGGGCAGTCTGCCTGCCTTTATTCCTAACATAGCACTTCACCTTGCCTGGTAGGAGGAGCTCAGGTTACAATCTTCGCAATTAGCTAATTTCAAAATTGGAGCGGGCAAAGGGAAGGGTTATAATTAAAATGGCTACAATTAGATCTTACAGCCCAATAAAATCTAAATGCTACGTTCTGAAAATGGACCACCGAACTCTACTTCTCAGAGACAGGGAGACATAGGACCGTAACTGGTAGTTAACATCAAATTATTTTAAACTGCTTCTTTTGTGTAAGAATTAAGGCAAAAGAAACTTCATTATTACACCCATTGGAACAAATCAAATTTTGGGAAATTTGGTTGTTATATCTCTAATCCCGATTTCTTGAAAGTTCATGTAAAGTGTTTAGTTTCATCTTGGTGAAGTTTAGCATGAGTGAGGCCATTTTGGTTTTTAGTCTGATGTGTTAGGAGGTAGTGCAGAAGCTTAGTCCAAAAGTGGAGCCCTATAATGTTTAACTGATTCCATTTTCTAGTTGCAGAAAGATGCAAAAGAGAAGAATAATGTACTTGAATTTCTCTGTAGAATAATGATGTTGGTGATCTATGCCCTCAGCCTTGTTTGCTGAATACCTGGAGAGCACCTGCAAGTCTTACAAAGGAAGATTCTGGAAAACAGAATGATCTCAGGACCCCTCCTCTTGCTGGGCCAGGAACAGAAGATCTTCAGGAGCTAGATCCCTGGTACTATCACTGTGACTGTGAAGAATTCTTGTTATTCTTGTTTCATTTCTCTGCCTTCCCTAGGTTTGTCCTGGGCAATAGATGGGAACAATTTAATTGACTCCAGGACATGCCATTAAATTGTCCTTGTATCTAGAAGCCTGTCTTCAGCCTTATCCTGAATCTCAGGTCCTTGCAGCATTACCCTTGGGCGTATTGATAAAATAAATTCTTGAACATTCCCTGTAACTGCATGTGATTGTTGCCCTCCCCTGACTGGAGAGGGAAGGAAGAAAACACAGCGGGGCCAGAGGAAGAGTCTCAACAGCCTTGGAGGCCAGGGCAGGGTGCAGACAATCCTTATCATCGGTGAGATCAAAATCTGA
Organism: Callospermophilus lateralis; assembly: GCF_048772815.1. Lineage (NCBI taxonomy): Eukaryota > Metazoa > Chordata > Mammalia > Rodentia > Sciuridae > Callospermophilus > Callospermophilus lateralis. The sequence continues at coordinate 86,459,117 of NC_135305.1, forward strand.
GGCAATTAGTTTACTTGGCAGCCCTTGTCCGGCTGTGGGTCAACACTGAAAGGATGTCCAGGTAATGAGGATTTTTGAACTCTGGAATGAGTTTCCAAGATGGGATACAATCTCCTTGCCTTGAGATCTTTAAAGGTGGGTGAAAGATTCAGGGAGGATTCAGGGGGCAGATTGGCTGCACAGAGAGGGAAGAATTACTTTTGCATCTTGCTGAGGGAAAGAGGAGCAGATAGCTGAATAGAATCCATCTTCCCTTCCCTTCTCTATCTTCTCAAGCAACTAAAATAAACCATGGCAGCAGGAGTGACTGACTTGTGTTGTGTATTTCCCCAAGACACTCACACTCCTTCAATTGGTGCTGACAGAGGCAATCTTAAATGGGAAGTTTCCTGTTGTTAGCACTCTTGGCAGAAGAGACCCTAGCAGGGTTGGTACCCGTGCCTGTAGCCGGCTGGCATAGGACCCAGAGCCGGGCTCTCACAGGTCTCTTTTCAACTGATTTTTGAGGCTGTGAATCTGGTGGAATATTATTGCTGGAAGGGATTTCACTACAGTTTAAATTGCATTTCTGAAAAATTTCTATTTATTTTAAAAATAGATTGTCCATATTATCTCCTGTGAACATTTGCCAAGAGGGCAGGATAGCTTGGCTTGTAGCGAGCCTTATTATATATTTTTTTCCCCCGAGAAAATCTTGCTAAGTTGCCCAGGCTGGCCATGAACTTGTAATCCTCTTCCTCCTGCCTCCATCTTCTGAATTACTGGGATTACAGGAGTGATCCACCGTGTCCGGCTGAGCCTTATTAGAATTGATGCAAACTGCAGACGCAATGAGAGAGATGGGGTGAGGAGGGAGGGAGGGAGAGAGAGACTCTCCTTTGCTTAATTGCATGATTTACTTAACTGTCAGGTAATGCCTAAGGGGCTTGACTCTAAACCAGAGAACTCAGAGGAACATATTGTTGGGAAATGCCCAGTCTTGCTGGAGGCAGGTAGGCCAGATGATCTAATTATAGCTTTATCATCTTGAACCCTTTCTTTAAGAAATATAGAATAATAAGTCAGCGTGGTGGCACATGCCTATAATCCCAGCAGCTGGTGAAACTGAAGCAGAAAGATTATGAGTTCCAAGCCAGCCTCAGCAACTTAGTGAGGCCCTAAGCAACTCAACAAGACCTTGTCTCTAAATAAAATATAAAAAGGGCTGAGAATGTGGCTCAGTGGCTAAGCACCCACCCCTGGGTTCAATCCCTAGTACCAAAAAATATATATGGATATATATATATATATATATATATATATATATATAGAGAGAGAGAGAGAGAGAGAGAGAGAGAGAATGAGAGAATATATATATATAGAGAGAGAAAATATATTTAGAGAGAATAAAAAGGATATTTTTGATTTTTAAAAATCAAAATATCTTTAATATCTCTCCTGTGGATATCAACTCAAAAAAAAGAGGTAGCCAAGTCTCTGTATTCAGAGGAGATTTCTGTTTTGGAGGAAGGTGTCAGGGGATGGATCTAACATGAAAGTCAGCTGCCAGTTTTCACCTCTTGATAGATTATAAAATGTCCTGATGGCTCCCCTCCTGGCTATTCTTCTTCACTTTAGGTAGCAAACTTATTACCCAAAACACCAAGGATAGGGCAGGGGGTGTAGCGTAGTGGCAGAGCACCTACCTGACCTGTGACAGGCCTTGGGTTCCATCTCAACTCTGCAAAACAAGACAGGTATAGATTAGCCAAGTCTGTGAAAATCAGGAAAATAAATATTTACTATACTTTACTGTTTATAAAACAAAAGGTGGTTTATTTCTTCAATGGGAAATGTCAATCCAGGCCTTGAAAAAAGGCAGTTATATTTTTCTGCTTTAAGGTTTTGGTTGTGCATGTAACACGTACACACATATACACACATATATATGCATGGGTATTTTCTTTAGATACACGCGGTTCCCTGTATAAATAATCAAGTGTGTGTGCCTACGTATGAATATGACCTACACGTTAAAAACATTGGTACAGGCTTGGAATGTAACTCAGCAGAACTGAGTTTCAGCGATTTGTTTCATTTTCATAGAATAAGAGCACCTTTAAATTTAACCCCTTTGTAAGAGAAGGTGGGGGCTTCTGGCTGTAACACCAAAAAACAAGGGTGTGGGTGTACGTGTGTGCATGTGTTTATAATCTGAGAAAGAAGTATTATGGTTTGGATCTGAGATGTTCCTAGGGTCTCCTGTGTTGAGGACGTGGTCCCCAGTTCACAGCACCGTTGGGAGGTGGTGGGACTTTTAAGAGGTGGGGCCTAGTTGGAGGAAGTCAGGTCTTTGAGCTTGTACCTTTAAAGGGGTATGGAGTCTGGGTCTTCCTCTCTCCCTTTCCCTTCATAGCCATCATGGATTAGGTACCCTGACATGACATTCTGCCTGACTACAGGCAAAAGTGATGGGCCAAGAGACCCTGGGCTAAAACCTCTGAAATCATGAGCCAGAATAAATCTATCCTCCTTTTAAGTTGTTTATCTCAGGTTCCTCCTCCTCCTCCTCCTCTTCTTCTTCTTCTTCTTCTTCTTCTTCTTCTTCTTCTTTTTTTTTTTTGATGATACAAGGGATTAAACCCAGAGCTGCTCTACCACTGAGAAATGTCTCCAGTCCCTTTGGTATTTTTTATTTTGATACAGGGTCTTGATAAGTTGCTGAGGATGGCCTCAACTTGTGATCCTCCTGCTTCAGCCTCCCGAATCACTGGGATTACAGGTGTGCACTACCACACTCGGCTATCTCACCAATTTTCCACAGTGACAGAAAGCTAATTAACACAGGAAGGAAAGATTTTAGCAGAGCTAATTGGGTGGTGGAATTTTCTAGAAGGTAACTTGTCTCTTGGCTATAGGAAAGAAGGAAGTAGAAATGGAAGGGGAGACCTGACTGCTCTGAAGCTGTGCTCTGGTGGGAACCTCTCTCTTGGAGGAAGTCAGTACAGTCCCACTGCAGGGCAGGCTGGTGATATACTTCAAGTTTTTTCTTTTTAATTTAATTTTTTTATACTGGGGATTGAATCCAGGGGCTCTTAACCACGGAGCCACATCCCTGGCCCTTTTTTTATATTTTATTTACAGACAGGGTCTTACTAAGTTGCTTAGGGCCTCACTAAGTTGCTGAGGCTAGCTTTGAACTTGCAATCCTCCTGCCTTAGCCTCCCACGTAGCTGGGATTACAGGCATGCACCATCGTGCCTGGCTTTGATACATAGATTTTTGACCCAATTCCTTGTATAGGAATTTATGGAGACAATTGGGCAAGCATACAAAATGGAAGTGTTGGGATGCATATTAGTGAAAAATTCAAGCATGGAGACAACAACATAGCATCTGTCAGGACAAGACATTACTGACTATCCATTATATAAACCAGACTGCATCCCCACCATAGAATAATGAACAGTCAATTAAAAGGTGAGGTAGATTCATATTTCTTTCCTAGAAATATATAAATAGAAAACCCAGTGAAGCTATTTTTTTCTTAAATAATGAGATGACACAAAGTGAGTAAGAGGAAGAGAAAGTGAGAGGCAAGGTTGAGGCAGGGGAGGATGATTACGTTCTCTAGAACTGACTGCTGCCAGCAGGACTTGGACTTGAACCTGGGAATTCTGCATGTAGAGTGAAGGAAACGTGCACCTCCAGGAGCCCCAGGAACGCTCCTCAGTGGTCAAGCAGGTGTGCTTTTGGAGCAGGCCTTGCAAGAGCGTTCCCAGGACAGGCCCAGCTGTCTGTGTCCTTCGTCAGACTCCTGCCTGTCTGGGAGCTCTGCTCTTTCCTCCAGGGAGGGACGCAATCTGGAAAATGATTCATGTGGAGGTGGAGGTGATTCATGGAGTCATAGGAGCACCGTGCATGGCTTTATATTAAAAAGGAGCCATTCAGAGATATACTTGGTGTGCCTGAAGGAAAGTAAATCTGCCTAACCACTGGAAGTTAGAGTTGTACCAAAACTTTGGATTGTACAAAAATTTAACCTAGCAATTCCACTTTTGAGCATTTATTCCTGGATTCAATTCCCAGCACCAAAGAGAAAAAGAAAGAGAGGAAGGAAGAAGAGAGGGAGGGAGAGAGAGTGAAACAGAGAAAGGAAATAATCCAAGGAAATAATCATAAATATATAGAACATTTAACTATACAAATATTCATTAAAGCAGCTTTTTATAATAATGAAAATTAGGACTCACCTCCACGTCTAAGAATACAGGATTAGATAAATCTCATTAGCTCCTGTCAATGCAATGTATGGTCTCCCCCCAAAAATATTGTTGTATGGGTTTATGTTTATAGTCATGGTAAAATGTTCATAATATGATATTAGTGTAAAAACTAGGTCCCAAAATGAAATTACTTCAATGTTTAAAAAGGCATAATAAGGGCTGGGGTGGTGGCTCAGTGGTAGAGCACTTGCCTAGCATGTGTGAGGCACTGGGTTCGAGCCTCAGTACTACATAAAGATACATAAATAAAGGCATTATCCATCCACAACCAAAAAATGAAAAAATAAATATATTTTAAAAAGGCATAATAAAAGCAAAATGTTAAAAATACCCTGAATTATATATGATGATCTTTTTCTATCTTTACTGAATGTCACTTGAAAAACATTTTTTTTTTTTTTGGACTAGAGATTGAACCCAGGGCCTCACACATAGAACGTTTGCCTACCACTGAGCTGCATCCAAGCTCTTTTTACTTTATTTTGAGACAGGGCCCCACTAAGTTGCTGAGTTGACCTCAAATTGTGATCTTCCTACCTCAGCCTCCCAAATAACTGGGATTACAGGCATGTGCCACTGTGCCTGGTGAACATGTCACTTTTGAAATTAGAAATGAATAATATTATTATGCTTTTATTTTTTAAAGGCAAGGGAACCCAAAATACACCTATCCTATAAAACATCCTGTGCTATGGTTAGGATATGGCTCAAGTATGTCCCTCAAGGGTTCATGTGTTAAAATTTAATCCCCATGGTGAGGTAGTAAGAGGGTAAAAATTTAGTCCAACTATAATATTTAGAGGCATAACCTTTTGAATGTGATTAGAATTAAATCAGATCATTAGGTTGAAGTCCTCATTACTGAATCTGAGTGACCTTATAAGAAGAGGGAGAAAGACCAGGATATATACATATGTTCCATCTCTCTTGCCATGTGATACCCTGCATTGCCTTAGGACTAGCCAGTAAGAAAACCATTACCAGAGGTAGCCCTGGACCTTGAACTTCCAAGCTCATGAACACTTTTCTTTATAAAGTTACTTGGCCTTGGGTTTTTCATTATAGCAATGCAAAACAAACTATTACATCATCCAATGCTTTTAACTTTACCAGAACATGTAACCAGATCTTTGTGCATTACTAAAACTTTAACACTTAACATAATTCTTGTCATGTGAAAATTGTTTATAAATATTTGTTAAATGTATGAATGAATAAATGTAAGAACAAGAAAAGTGGTAGTAACAGAAGACTCACAACAAACTCTATATACAATTGTCTGGTCTCTTCCATGTCAATTTGATATTTAAGCTTCGTGGGATGGGACTCACTCATCTTTGGATGCCTCTCAGGGCCTTTCTTATAGTAAGAGGAGCTCTATAAATATTGCATGAAACTATAAATGATGGCATCTCTTCTTCTAACTGGAATCATATCTATAGACTTCCCCACAGCTGCTGAATGCTTGCACTGGTGGCAGATGATATGTAAGAACTGGAATTATAGTCATTGCAATAAGAAGTTATATTGTTGGGGAAGTTTTGCTATAAAGTAACAGAAAGAAAACAAAATAAGAGTGGCTTAAAAATTAAATCTATTTTCTTCTAATGTTGAAGGAATCTAGAGGTAGGCAGCTCAGGATTAAAATATAGACCTATGGTGCCAAGGACTCAAGGTTCTTGTATCTTTTTGTTCGGCCACAAGTGGCTTCCAATCCCAAGTTCACCTCATGGTCCAAAATGGCTTCTGAAGTTCCATTTATTACATCACCATCCGAATCAGCAGGAAAGAGGAAGAGCTGTAAAGAAAGGACAGGGGCTGAGCGTGGTGGCGCATACCTGTAATCCCAGTGGCTCAGGAGGCTGGGAAGATCATGAGTTCAAAGCCAGCCTCAGCAACTTGGTGAGGCTCTAAATAACTGAGTAAGACCCTGTCTCAAAATAAAATACAAAAAAGGGATGGGGATGTGGCTCAATGGTTATGTACCCCTGGGTTCAATTCCCGGTACAAAAAAAAAAAAAAGTTAAGAAAGGCACACCCATCTCTATAAGTTACATACCTCCACTTATGTCCCATTGGTTGGAACTTTGTCAAGAGTCTGGTAAATGTAGATTTTACGCTGGGGTGCCTTGTTCCCATCTAACGATTAGGGGGTTTTCTCCCTGTGGAAGGGAGAAGGGAGAACTGGCATTGGGAAACAAGGGGCAGTTTATGTCACTGAAATGTCCTCAGCCATCCTATCACTAGCCAACTTGATTCTCGTCAAACCTGCAATAGCTGCTTGGGCAATGTAGGGAAGGTCACCATGACCGTGCCTTACAATTACCCAGAAGCCTGAGACCAATGCTGACCAACACTGCCTGAGACCACAGGCACTCTGAGTTGCACCTTGATGGCACATTTCCATTTCTGGCATGGTCTCCACTATTGTTGCAGGGGTGAACTGGGTCACTACCCTCTGCCTGGCAGAGTGGGGCCACAAAGTGCAAGTTATTCTTTTTCTCATGGCAGTGATACCTTATGTCCTGTAGACCCTGCTGACTGCAGAACTCAAATCGTCAGAGAAGTCAGGAAGGTGCAGGGAGGGATTCTCACTACACACAGGAGGAAAGAAATAGAAGAGGCCAGTTTAAAAAGTTATTTGAGCTGGGCATGGCGGTGCCGCCCTGTAATCCCAGCGACTCGGGAGGCTGAGGCAGGATGGTCACAAACTCAAGGCCAGCCTCAGCAACTTAGTGAGACCCTAAGGAAAAGTTCTCCAAGAACTCATCACACCACCCACACCACTTCCTATAACCATCATGGACCCAGTCAGTGCCACCCTAACTGACAGGCAGTCTGGGAAATCAATTGCCTAACTCTCCAACTAGGTTGACAACATCTTGTTTTATGCATAGAGTTTTTTTTTTTTTTTCATATTGTATGTGGACCTCTATATTTGTGACTCAGTGCACCATATTGCACTGGGTGCCTTTGGCAGGAAGTGTAAGATAGCGGTAAAAGCAAACAGAACAGTGTAGATTTGAATATGGGTTCTTTAATTCACTGTCATCTAAAAGTAACTAACCTTGCTGAATGTCATTCTCCTGCTAGGTAAAAGGGTTTGCAGGGCTACTGTGAGAATTAAATATGATAGCATATTTATAGCTCCTGGCCCTGAAGAGAGAGCCCCAGAGAGTTACCACTCCATGTAGTGTTCTGTATTCTGTTTGATGAGCAAGTGGTGTGTGGACAGAGTGGAAGGTAGCAGAGCCTGAAGGTCAAGAGCACAGGCCCTAAGTCAGGCACTGGGTCCAGATCTCCTGTCTACCGTGCACCAATTGTGGGGCCTCAGAGAAGTTACTTGACCTCTCTAAGCTTCAGTTCCTTAAATCTATTAGTTGGAGACAAGAACAGAACATATCTTCCAGGGTACATTTGGAAGAAAAGAGATAATGCACATAAATCACCAGGCACTGTGTCTGGCGCCAAGTACACACATAGTAGGTGTCAGCTATTATGGATATTAATTGCATTTTTTTCTCTGTTGGCCCAGAACTAAACTCATTGGACCAAAAGAGCAAGCACATTGCTATGGAAGCTCTTTTTAAAAGACAAAGTCATGGGGCTGGGGTTATGGCTCAGCGCTCGTCTCGCACGTGCAAGGCCCTGGGTTCGATCCTCAACACCACATGTAAATAATAATAAATAAATAAATAAATGAAGTAAAGGTATTGTGTTCAACTGCAACTACCAAAAAATAAATATATGAAAAAAGACAAAGTCATTTTCAAGCCCTTAAAATACACAAACAATTATAACTGGAAGCAGCAGCATACCAAGAGTGGGAGCTAGGGTGGGACTTTCCCTGGATGGAGGCTACATGAAGGTTCATAAGCTGTAGGGATTTTTTTTTTCCATGCTGGGGATTGAATCCAGGGCCTTGGGCAGGCTACATGATTAGGCAAGTGCTCTGCCATGGAGCTACACCCACAGCCTGTCTTAAAATTTTATTTTATTTTGAGACAGAGTCTCATTAAGTTGCCCGGGCTGGCCTCCAACTTGTGATCCTCCTGCCTCAGTGTACTGAGTCACTGGGATTAGGCATATGTCACTGAGCCTGACTTGTTTGCTGAGGTTCTAAATGAATCCTGCAATTACTACTGAGTTTTAGGAATGGATAGGTGAACTTCAGGTTAGTACATCTGTAGTCCTTTTAATAAATGTCATGTTCTAATGCAGAGCTCCCAGGTCTGTAGTCAGCCTCTGGCCCCCACAGACTCAGTTTGTAACATTTTGTAATCATTGGACTGGCTTCACTTTTTGCCTCTAAACCTTGAGAGGAAACAGTATACCCAATCAACAAGAACTTCAAGTCAAGGGGAATTTTGTTTATATTTAAAGTTAAAATAAGCCAGGCGTGGTGCTATACAACTGTAACCCCAACAACTCAGGAGGAGGACCCAAACTTCAAGGCCAGCTTCCACAACTTAGCAAGACCCTGAGCAAATGAAAAATAAAAAGGACTGGGGATGTAGCTCAACGCAAAAGTGCCCCTGGATTCAATCCCCAGTACAAAACAAAAAAGTTTTTTAATTAAAAATAAAACAAAACTAAAATAGCTAACAGAGTGAACTATGAGGAATGACACAGATGTATTAGTCAGCTATTCAATGCTGTGACAAAATACCCGAGAAAATCGCCTTAAAAGAAAAGAAGATTTATTTGGGTTCCTGGGTTTCTTGGCCCCACTGTTTTGGGCCTGTGGTAGCACTGTGCCTTATGGTGGCAGGAAGGCATGATGGAGGAGGCCTCTTCATCTCATGGTGGCCAAGAGGGGAAAGGGCCAGGTCCCAGTATCCCTTTCAAGGGCACCTAACTTTCTTCTACTTGACTTCACGTCTTAAAGATTCCACCACCTCTCAATAACACCACAGGTTGATGACCAAGCCTTTAACACAAGAGTCTTTGGGAGACATTTAAGATCCAAACCCTAAACTGGGAGCCATAGCACACACCTGTAATCCCAACAACTCAGGAGGCTGAGGCAGGAGACTCATATTCAAGGCCAGTCTTGGTAATTTAGAGAGACTCTAAGCAACTTAACAAGACCCTGTCTCAAAATAAAAAATGAAGAGGGCTAGGATGTAGCTCAGTGGTAAAGTGCTCCTGGGTTTAATTCCAGGACCTAAGCAAGTAAACAAATAAATAGATAGGTAGTTAAATTAAAATAAGTGATCTAAACCGTAACAACATAGTCACCCTTATCCATAAGAGGACCGTTCCAAGTCCCCTCCATGAAAGCAGCAGCAGATGCAAGCTCTATTCTTCCTGAATAGGTTCTTGATTGCTGCTGCGATGGCTACCCAGGGACTCTCTCCTGGCCTTCAGTCCTGGACTAGGAAGGTATCGTTGATCCCTCTTATTCTGAAGCTCCAGCATCTTAGACTTAAGCAGCTCCTGGTTCCTCCGGCTCTCTAGCTGATGGCCATTGGAGGAATACCCAACTTCTGGTTGTGTGAGCCAATCCAATAAATCTCCTTTTTAGAATCCTATCCAAGCATTAATTCTGTTGATTCTGCTTCTCCAAAGAACCCTGACTAATGCAACTCCCAAGGTAACTGGCCTCGAACTAAATGTTGGTGTTTCTCAAACTGTGATGAATGACCAGTTTTGAAATTTTTGATCTGTTGCAGACGGACACTAATATACAACTTAGATTACTTGGGGGCTCATCGTGTGTTTATATCATCCAAATGTTCTTCACCTTGTTTAACAAGATGTGTCCACTCATCACACCCTGGAATGCAGCAGCACTATCAAGTTGCCATAAAGGGTTTTAAACATTTGCTCTCAACCTCTCTTCTTGTCCCAGACTGGTGATAGTTTCCTATCCAGCTTTGGGTTGCTCCCTACCATGTCATACAGAACCTCAAGTGAAGACTTTCAGCCAGGAAAAAAAAAATCCCTGTGTAATTAATATGTTATGGTTTATATGGATCTTAAATATCCCGCAAAAACTTATGCATTGAAAGCGTGGTCCACAGTGATGACACTTGGTGGAAGGTGGTGGACACTTTAAGAGGTGGGGCCTAGAGGAAAGACACTAAATCATTCCAGGTGTACCCTTGGAGGGGCACACCCTTCTCTTCCCTCCCCACCCCACTACTTGCCTCCTGGCTGCCATGAGATGAACTGTTTTGCTGTCTTGTGCTCCCTCTCATAACATTCTGCCCCCACCCTGGCCTCAGGATTGAAAGCATCAGAGTTAACCCACTGTGGACTGAAAACTTAAACCATAATAGACCTTTCCTCCTTATAAGTTGATCATCTCAGGTATTTTGTCACAGTGATGGAAAACTGAGTAACACATTATATAAGCACATTTTAGCCTCTGAGTTGCTCTGTCTTAGATTCCTGAGTATTTTCTGTGGGGTTGAGAGTATGGGTCTAATTCAGCATCAGTGCCAGCTGCGTGGCCTTGGACATATGCCTAAACCTCTTTAAGTGTGCATTTCCTTGACCTTAGAATGAGGAACGTTCATGTCTAGTTCAGAGGGGGCTATAAAAAGGTATGTGTGTATAACCCCCCCATGCTGTCACATACAGAGTAAGCCCTCACGCATATTAGTTACTGCTTCCCATCTCCCTTGTGGTTGTGGTGTGTGGGGTCAGGATGCACAGCTACCATAATGTAGCCCAGGACAGAGAGCACGGGGCCCGGAGGCAGAACTGTGGGCTCTGACCCTGTTTTCTGGTGATCTGGGTGGGGTCACTGTGCTACAGATGCAGTTATCGGGCCGGGACGGGGCATCATCCTGCACACATCTTACACCGGGTCCTGCTGGAGCAGTGTCCCTGTCCTTGGGAGTCTCGCCTTGTGGAGGGCAGCAGATAGAGACGCCGACGGCATACAGCAGGAAACCACATAGACTCACAGCAGTGACCCCACTTGCTCCTGTGGGAGTTCGTCTGCCTCTCCATCCTGGGGTTCTGAGTGGGAGCCCACAAAATGAGCCTGAATTCGATTCCTGGGGAGGAGGTTCCCCTCCTCCTCCTCGCTCCCCTTGAGGAGAGACCTTCTCCTCGGGACACTCTTGGCCTCCCTGGCCACTCTGTGCCTGGCCTGGACAACGCGAGTTGTCCACTGGTGAACTGAGCAACCACTGCTGCGCTCTGCTTAGCCACTGCCTCTTCCTCTCAGGAAGGTCCCCTGTCAGGAAGTGGCCTTCTCCTGCCCATTGCTGGCCCAGCAGTGGGGAGCTTCTCCCGCTAGGTTTCACTTGGCAGGCCCCTTCAGCCCTCCTGCTGCTTCACCTTCTCAACTATAAAATATACAATTTGGGCACCATCCATTGGATCCTCTATTTCTCAGCAGGTTTTAAACTTGGTCAGGACAGGTCCTCAGGGACCTGGAGAGTTGGACATCCTATACCCTAGATGGACCACGAGTTCCTCGCTACAGGACCCACGATGATGTGGACATTGTTGTCCCTTCTCCTCCGGTGACACATAAATTGTTTTTTACTGGTTGAATGAATCAACAATGTCTTCTGCAGGGGTGGGAAGGGGGAGTGGGGTCAGAAGGGACCAAGAACTGCTACTGAAAAAGGGAGACGTTTTATCCGGGCTTGGAAAGATGAGGAGGAATGTGCACTGCCAGGCGAACGCCCAGGGTGGGCATGTTCTGTGGCCATCGGTATGTCCCCATCTGTCTGCAACCCCACTTTCTCCTCTGTAGAACAAGAGAACTGCCCTTGTCTCCCTCCCAGGGTCCTTGGGACTGTTTTCCAGGACCTGAGGCAAAAATGTTTAGAAAATATAAACTGTCATACAAATTATTATATAATAAATACTCAGTCCCCGGCACAAACATGGACTGTCAGCAGAGGTGAGAAAAACAATATTTTTTAGTTGATGGATTCTTTTAATCTTGTCTATAAAAACTGGACTCTCCCAGAAATGATTTTCATTAATGTCCAATGCCTACAATTAACCATGACGCCACTTCCTGAGACACAGATAAGGCAGAATCCCACTCGCCTTTGTGGATGTGATGTTCAAAATGATGTTTTCAGAGAGAACAATAGGAAAACAAGGCTGTCAGTTTGACATTCCTTGTTAGGATTTTTTCAGGCTGCTGATTCTACATGCAAATAATATCTTTAGAAAAGCAAATGAGTTCCAGTGACTTATAAATTCCTTTTTTTCTCTCCAATTTGCATAGAGGGGAGGCCAGTAGAAAATGTAATGGCAATCAGATTTCACTTGTAATGAAACAATGAAGCATTTTTGACTGTGCCTGGGTGTTTAAATAATCATGAAAGAAGCAGCTGACTCTTTTTCCTCTTGGTCCAATTAGGTGCTGTTTTCTCTGCAGAGAAGAGTCAAAGGCAATCATACCTTGATCCCCCTGTGTCAAAAGTCTGTCTGAAAGATGATGTCTCATCATCCATGAGGGCAGAGCACATTTATTTTTCTGTCTGGATGTGACACCACTTCAGAGAAAGGCTGGTGCTTTTGAGCAGCAATCTCATCTTCCCCCTGCATGTAAGTGAGGGCTGCTTCTCCCTAGAAGAGAATTGTGCCCAGCTAGGTATGTTCCCAGCTGCTGTCAACAAACAAAAAGTCAGAGAGAGAGAGAGAGAGAGAGAGAGAGAGAGAGAGAGAGAGAGAGAGAGAGAGGAGCATTAGGGGGAAGAGGCTGAGCTGCCACCTATCAGCGGTTCAGAGGAGCTGGGTGTGCAATCCACTTGCAGAGTTCAATGCTCTCAGCACAGTAACAGCCCATCTGCAGAAGCCATCTGAAGGACAGGCTGCAGACTTCAGCTCCGGCAATATGGTTGTGCTTTCACTGCTGGCAGGGTTTCTGGGAGCCTGGGAGGAAAGCAAGAAGAGAAGAAGGAGGGCTTTGAAATAGAACCAAGGCCCTACTCTGCCTCTGGACAGCCATGGGAAGGGTCATGTCTTGGAAGGAATTTAGCTATTGATTGGGGCCAGTATGGTTTTCTTTTCCAGGACGTAAGCTGTCCCAGTGTCATTGGTGAATGGGCTCATGGGGCACTTCTCACACACCCAGCACAGTGTGAGGTATTATGGGGGATTCAGAAGAATCATAATCACCATCCCTGATCTCTGTAAAGTGGTGCATGGCTTACAAAGTGTTTTTCACTTACAGCATTGTGTATTTTTGCCTCCCAATAATCCTGAGGAGTAAGAAAGGATGTGGAAATTATTTCCCCTTAAAAAGAGTTGAAGGAATAAGATCTCATAAAAATAATTGCTCAAATATATTAAGCACTTACCAGACTTTCTGAGTTATCACTTTAATTCTCCTAATTACCTTAGAAGGAAGATACTTGGTCTTTCCAATTTGCAGATAAGAAAACAAAGGCTCAGAGAGGTTAAGTTAGTTGCACGGGTCATACCAGGAGGACAGGTCGGGGCCAAAACTCCAAACCAGCAGAGGCAGCACCTTGCCATCTTCTGAATCACCATGCTAGGCTGCCTATGTCTTCTCTGTTTTGATACTTAGTCCTCTTCATGCCTCAGAGAAAAACATTCAGCAAGTAGTAAGATCCTACAATGGCCAGGTATGGTGACACACACCTGGAATCTCAGCTACTCAGGAGTCTGAGGAAGGAGGATTGAAGGTTCAAAGCCAGCCTCAGCATAATGGCAGCATGGGGCTGCCATTGTAGCTCAGTAGTAGAGCACTTGCCTAGCACGATTGAGGCCCTGAGTTCAATTCCGAGTACCACGGCAGGAGCAGGGAGCCTACTATGTGCCACGACTAACCCTGGACCCTGGGGATGCCTTTGATTAGTATTTTTTGGTGTCCACTATGTGCCAGGTGCTGTTCTGTGCTTGGGACAATCAGGAGAAAAGCTCTTTGCCTTCCTAGAGCTTACATTTCACTGGGACCAGCAGATAATATACAAGATACACTTACGGAAATAATGTAGTATGTTAGAAAGTAATAAAGCTCTAGGGAAAAAAGAACACTTAGGGTACAATGGAGGAGACTGGGGACACTGGAGTCGAGGGACAGAGAAAGGACACACTCTTTTCTTTTCTTTTTTCTCCCCTACCAGGGATTAGACCCAGAGCTTCATATGCACTATGCAAGGGCTCCACCACTGAGCTGTGCCCCCAGCCAAACACACACTTTTTTCACTTTTTTTTTTTTTTGGTACCAGGGATTGAACTCAGGGGCACTCAACCACTGAGCCACATCCCCAGCCCTATTTTGTATTTTATTTAGAGACAGGGTCTCACTGAGTTGCTTAGTGCCTTGCCTTTGCTGAGGCTGGCTTCGAACTAGTGATCCTCCTGTCTCAGCCTCCCAAGCTGCTGGGATTACAGGTATGTGTCATCACACCTGGCCAAAGATAAACCTTTAAATGAGGTGCTCAGAGAACATCTCACGGAAAAGCTGACATTTAAACAATAGGGAAAAGCCTTTTAAGCCGAGGGAACAGGCAGTGCCTGATGTCCGGAGGATAGCAGGAAAGCAGTGCAGCCATGCTGGTGAGTGCCACAGACAGCAAGACAAGATGTGGCCCCAGTGTGATGGGGAGCCAGGTCCTGGTGGGCCTCCTAGGCTTTTGTAAAGACTTTGACTTTGACTCTGAATGAGATAGGGAGCCCTGGCTGGGATCCTAGTAGAGGAATGCTCTATTCTCACATCTCTGTTTGAAGAAATACTATGGCTGCTGTTTTGAGGATGACTCTAAAGGGGCAAGGATGGAGGCAAGGAGACCAGTTTAGGGGACAATGCAGTGATCCAGATAACAGAGGATGCTGGCTCCAGGTGGTAGCAGTGGAGATGGTGATAGTGGTTAGTTCTGCACACTTTTTTTTTAACTTGGAGCCACATCACAGGTCTATCCAGTCATTAAGCCCGAGATAAAGAAAACTGCTTTCATCATAGAGAAACAGAACACAAGAACTCATGCATGGTGATTTGAAATACTGAAAAATAGAGCTAGCTAGGACTGTACTTGGAAAGGCACAACAGAGAGAAAGCATGGTAGTTAGAAAACAACATATTTCTTATTTTTATTCTTTATCTTATTAAATTCAATGTACTCAGGGAAATAAAGCAAGTCTCACTAGCAAAGCCACGTCGCCTCTGACTTTTCCCTCGTGACTCTGCAATGAGTACAGTCCATAGACAGAGTAACAGTCTTATAGGAACCATTGCTTCTTTGTTTTCCAAGCTGAACTCTGATTTAATCCATTGGGAATTGCAAATAAAAGGAGAAAAGGAAGCAACATAATGCATGCATTATTTAACTATTCCTGATCCCTGTGACCATGGACATCTTGTGATCATGGGAAGCCAAAGGAGGTTGGCTCTTTTCTCAAAGACTGCATCTCTAAGATGCTAATTTGAAAAAACAAAAGTGGCCAGATGAATTGGATTAACACTCCTGTATCCCTGTCTCATGAGAAGAGGATGAGTTGTCCAGCCTGAGGAAGGCGATCATCCTGGGCTTGGTGGCCTTAATCCTCTGTGTATAACACAGAAAGTGTTTTACTGTTAAATTCACTGGATCATCATGTGATCTGTTATCATGGATGAGCGTGGGCAGGAGATGAGCATCATCAACAGTATTTACTGACTGAATCCTCTGTGCAGCACTCTGCTGTTTATCTTATTCGCTGTTGTCTACACATTTCACAGTCCTTTAATTCAGCCTGACATTGTTCTTCACTAAGGTGGCACTACTGTTAATGTTCACAGGTGAATGAAGATCCGGCTTCCTGAAGGCTTAATGGTCCGATATCCAGGGACCATTTTCCCTGATGGAGCACACTCTTAAAAGTGGACTTTGATACTGGATTACGTTCTCAGTAACAGGAGCTTGCTTTCATCTCTAACCTCCAACTCACCTGATTGCACATTGTACAGCTAACATCAGACTCCAGATGAGAAAGCATGGGATAGCAGTTTCTTTATGGATAAATATCTAAGCATAGTTCTTTCAAAGTAAATTTAAACAGAGATATTCAAATAATCAGGGTTATGATTTCTGGAAATTCTAGGAATTAAAAGGCAAGAAAAATGAAATAAATAAGAAACATTATAATTATTTGGAAGAATTATTGTAAATAATAAAAGTTCATGGGGCTTGGGTTGTGGCTTAGCGGTAGAGTGCTCGCCTAGCATGGGTTCGATCCTTAGCATGTGCGAGGCCCTGGGTTCGACCACATAAAAAATAAATAAACAAAATAAATGTTTTTTAAAAAAAGTTCAATAAGAAGCCATTGCTAGAAGCCATATTATATCACTCCTGGGTGAACAGAACCTCAGAAATTGAACTGCTCACTTAAAGCAAAGGGGATATTTATTATTACAGTGAACTTTGTCAACACCCAAAAGTTCAGAGAAAGGGGAAAGAAGCCAACATGGTATGCACGCCTGTAATCCCAAGAAGCTTGGGAGGCTGAGGCAGGAGGAT
Organism: Callospermophilus lateralis; assembly: GCF_048772815.1. NCBI lineage: Eukaryota > Metazoa > Chordata > Mammalia > Rodentia > Sciuridae > Callospermophilus > Callospermophilus lateralis. The sequence continues at coordinate 86,475,828 of NC_135305.1, forward strand.
CACTAGTTCCAGGACAGCCTGGACAACCTAGAAATACCCTGTGGCAAATAAAAAATAAAAGTCTGGGGGCTGGGGTTATGGCTCAGTGGTAGAGCACTCACCTAGCACATGTGAGGCACTAGGTTCGACCCGCAGTACCACATAAGAATAAAATAAAAGTATTGTGTCCATCTACAACTAAAAATATTTAAAAAAAAAATAGAGGTCTGGGCTGTAGTTCAGTGGAAGAACATTTGCCTAGTATGTACTAAGCTCTCCAACACCATAAAGAAATTTGAGGGGAAGGGAATTTTGGGGAACATCATGTCCAAGAATAAAAATGGAGGCCTGAAAACTAAGACTTCCTTATTTTGGAATCATCTCAATAGGAAGTCAGTCATTACAGACCAGAGATCACTGGTATTAAGAACCTTGGGCATGTGAAATTTCTCACACACATTAGCAATCACATTTTAATAAGAAAAGAGCCTATGTGTTTATTTTGGGGAGCAATGATAGAATGATAATCAGGAGGTCATTGTCTTTAAAGGTCCGAGAAACCCTGAGGGATACAGGAGATGGTACAGTGACTGAGGTTGTGCTAGGCTAAGCTGGATGTGGGAAATGATACTGTGTGGAAAACATGTGCCTGAAGCTCAGTTTGAGGTGGCAGACAGGTCCAGCACACGGCATGGCTAGAGGAGGAAGGGATGATAGCCTGACTCATCTCAAGGAAGATTAGGATAATTTTTCTTTCGGTTTCAAAATCTCTCCCCTACAGCGTTCAGTTCATGGATTTTTATAAGCATGTCTGAATCTAAGAAGATTGCTTTGTAACAAGGCACGTGTGTGGGCACACATACACACTCATATACACGTTGCCATGGAAACATCACTGTGCTTGTATGTCAGGTGCAAGTGCATACGCACAGTTTGTTAATATATTCTCGGGAAATGCCTTTTCTGCCTTCTCCTTCTGGTGTTCTTTAGACTTCTAAAAAGATGCTTTTGGGGCCAAAATTTTACTAACCTTATCGTCCAACTGTTGTCTACAGTCTCTTTTGTTTTGAAATTTAAAATATTGATTTTAGGTTTTTCTTCGACATAATCTCTCCTGGAATTGAAGTCGTCTGTTATTTCACCTTTCACCTAGCTCATTTTTTCCTCCCAGCTCTTAAACTAGCACACTGGGGATCTTAATACACATAGCTTTATTTCAAAAGAAACCTATTTCAGTTCCTAGTTGATTTCTTTGATGAGTATAATGATGCATTGGGTGTATTTCATTTTCTTAAGTATTCTCAATCCCAAATATTGTTTTAAAGGGGCCAAACAGCAATTTCTTGGGAGAATGTCAGTGAATCACAAGTTCATGAGTATGGGACTGTAGGTGTCTGGTTCAGTCTTCACAACTTATGTAAACTTGAGAAGAAACTAAAGTAGATTTGCATGCTGAGAAAAAAGTTATTTCAACAGGTGTTTCTTGAGCACCTCCTAGTAGTCTATATATGACCCAGGTACCCTTGAGAACTAACTGTTCAACTGTGTAGAGTGGATCATGATCAGTGCTAGGTGAGGTGGGGCAGGAGAGTCAGGGACCTGCCTTTAGAGTTGACCACCCCCACTTCTGGGCTCTCCCTTCAGTTGGGCCATAGAGTCTAAACTGTAAAAAATGAGCAACTTGGACTAGACTATCCCCCTGGTCCCTTCAGCTCCAAGACTCCAAGATGGTGATTTGGTTTTATCACCAGGCACAGTGCAGGTGGATAGTTGATCAGGCAGCCTCAGTAAGGCAGCAGTGACTTGGTCATATCACCGGGTGGGGCCTGACACCCCAGCAGTCTCTCCACCTGTGTCATGCCAGTTTTTCCCCAGTGCCTTGGCCCTCCTGGAGTGGAGTGGAGCTCCTACTCAAGTGTCCCTTACAGATTTTGCATTCTTCTTCTGCCTTCTTCACATCTGTCCTTTGTCACTCCCCATGGAGACTAGCCAACTTGACTCATTTGTTCACGCCAAGTTATCCAGTGGCTGCATTTGCCAAATTCAAAGCAATATTTTTAAATTGTGAAATTACTTTTTGGGGAACTAACCCTGATAAAGTCTCCAATCTGTTTCCCACAACTTACCCTTTCATAGGTGTTGTTTCTGCCCCAAGGGCAATTATTTGAACTCACCCAAGCCCTCGGATGTCCTGGTGTTGGCTGATGGCCTGTGATTGCTCAGCAGAGCTCCTTCTTCACTCTGGACTGTACTGACACCTCACTCTTCAAAGTCGTTCTCCAGATTGAGCCCTCTGTAAATTCTCTTGTCCTTCAAGATCTTACCAGAAAGTGCAAAACATTTGTAATTGTCTGATGTTCATCTCTCCCAGGAGATTCTGCACTCCAAGACAACACCATGCCACGGTACATCCAGTGCCTGGCATGCAACAGGGATTAGGTAATAACTGTTGGATAAGTGCATAGCTGAACTCATAAGTGAAAGCATTGTCCCAACCCATAGAGAAGACAAATGATGGGAATTGCAGGCTCTGACATGTGCATATGTTGAAGAGACTTTTTTTTTTTAATTTTTAAATTCTTTTGTAGATGTAGATGAACAGAATGCCTTTATTTTGTTTGTTTATCTTTATGTGGTGCTGAGAATCAAACCCAGTGCCTCATGCATGCTAGACAAGCACTCTACCACTGAGCTAAAACTCCAGGCCCTGGAGAGACTTTTTTAATAGGTAAACTTTCTCCTTCACCTCTCCTTATAGTGCTAACCTGGCCCTTGGAGGGCGGATGCCTGCAGAAAAAAAACATTATCACTTTGAAATGTCCCAGCTCTACCCACAACTATTTGTTAGTAGGAAGGCTTCATCATTAGGAGACCTTTCTTTACAAAAATTCAAAGCATTTTACTTTGCATGTGAGCAAACATGTTAGTGACAGCAGTGCTCAGAATGTGAAGCACAATAGTATAAACCATGAATTGTTGAGACTTGCTCTCATGTTACAATGAAGCTTTGGTAGTAAAAGAACCAGAATCCTTTTTTTTTTTTTTTTTTTTTTGCCAATATCATAGCCCATTTTCTATTGCTATAATAAAATACTACAGTCTGGTTACTATATATAAAAAAGTTCTTTTAGGTTACAGTTCTGGAGGCTGGGAGGTCCAACAGCATAGTGCCAACATCTGTTCAGCATCTGCTGAGGGCCTTCTTGCTGCATTATAGCATGAGAGAAGACATCACATTACAAGTCAGAGCAAACCAGCCAGTGAAAGCTCACTTTTAAAATACAGTCACTCCCAAGACAACCCATCAGTAATCCATGAATGGATCAATCCATACATGAGGGCAGACAGAGCCTTCATGACCCAGTCACCTCTTAAGGGCCCTACCTCCCAATACTGCCACAAATCAAATTTCAATAAATTTTGATGGGTACAAATTATAGTCAAACCACAGAAGCTGGTCCTTTTGCCTCCCGTGGCCTCAGTTTCCTCCCCTACTTAGCCCTTTCTCTAATTCCTTCCTAAGCAGACACTGTAACTTCTTGATTTAAATACAACTTTTCTGATATTGGTAATGCCTAAATCCCTTATGTGGAAATTAAAAAAAAAAAAAAAAAGCAAGTGTAGAACTATGTCAGGCAATTAATTAATACACATATTTTTTGGATTTTGTGATGTTTTAAATTTTAAATCTATTATATTTTCTAACTATTCTTGTTTATATCTTAACCACTCACATATGAATTTTTCTTTAAATAGAGGACACACATTCTTGGGAAATGAATAAAAAAGGCATTAATGCCATTTGTATTGTCCAGATGGGTGCTGGCAGATTTACAGTTTTGCTGCCTATTCTATTTGTCTTACCTGGAGAATGGATGGGTGGCTTGGGTAGATTGCCCTCAAGTCTTTGGACAGTGACCCAGCTATAAAATATGCTTGTCTCATTCTGTCTTCCCTGTTACGGCAATGAAAATCAGAAAATTAATTTAACCCCTTCGTGTCTTAGTTTTTTCATATATGAAATAGGAAGAGTACCCTGCTCTATGTTTGTCTTAAGAAATTTGGCAAAGGCTATTGCAATTCATGGCTGTTGTCATTCCAATTCCACAGAGACGTCTGATGTCTGGGCTGTATGCAGATGTGGGCACACTAGGGATTTGGGACACTCTCTTTTGGAGTCCCACAGAGAGCATTTAGAGAGGGGTGCTGAATCAAGGTGTTCTGTGGACATTGAAGACAGATTTGGTGTTGTTTGTTTTTGGAGAAGTGGCTTCCCTCAAGGACCAAATCTTATCTAGTCTGATCCAATGAAGAATATAAGGATAAATGTGTCATTTGTATCTGTGTGGGGAATTTGCCTGTGGTTGTCAGCTGTTGGGGAACCTCTTTCCTCTTTTTGAGTGTTAAATAGTTTGTTTTTAAACATTCATGAAATGTACTTGTTCATAAATTTTCAAAGTCTGCTTGGAACCACTGAGCTGAAGGACAACCCTGATGTTTCCAGATATTCTGTGACCTGGTTTTGTCAGTCAATGATTAACTGACTTTGGCGAGCAGAGATAATGCTGAGCTTTGGAAATTTACCCAGCTTCTTGAAAGTAGAAGGACATCAACATTTGCTAAGGGCATATATACTATGTGCCCGTTTGGTCCTATTGCATTAAACTCTCTCAGGAACTCTTTGAGACTGGAAGTATTATGTTCATTTAAAATAGGAAGCTCAGAGAAGATAAGTTGATTGATCTGGGTCTTTAGTGACTAACCAGCAAGTCTGAATTCAAACTGAACTTGTCTGAACCCAAAGTCCACAGACTTAAAACTTCACTAGCCTGATTCCCAAAATAAAACCACAAACCATATATTTCAATCTAGGATGTATTTTTTGTTGTCAATTGAAGGCCATTTGGGGGCTGGCATTTTAATCCTGATATCAACAAAGAAAACTCTAGAAGACTTTAGAGGCATGGAGACTGGCCATTGAAAGAGACTAGCCCGGACTGAGCAGGACTGGTTAGTCCACAAAAGCAGGGCCTCCTGCTGAGTCTGTGGAGGAGTCTGCAGGGATGCTGCACACAAGGACCAAGAGTCACCAAGTCCTGAGTCACACCTTAGCCCTGAGTGTGTGCCAGAGCTAAGTGCAAAACATTCTGGATGATCTCTCCTTTGGTATCATCTATCCTTGATGCTCTTGACATTCATAGGAATAATCAATGCCTACTGAAATGACTAACATAGGAAACAAAATAGTCATTTGCCCTGAAGGTCTTTACCAGTAATCAGCCTTGTATTTAGTGATATATGGGCTAGTGTTTATTTCTGTATCTCTCTTTTTTAAAAAAATTTTTTAGTTGTAGAGGGACACACAATATCTTTGTTTATTAACTTATTTTTTACGTGATGCTGAGGATCAAACCAGTGCCTCACACATGCTAGGTAAGAGCTCTGCCACTTAGCTATAGCCCCAGCCTTTATTTCTGTATCTTAAATCTGTTTTCTTAGGATTAAATGATACTGTGAAGTGACAAAGAAAGGCTAATATTCTGATTTTCAAGACTTCATTGATAAGAAATCAGTTCAAGGGAAGGCTAAGTTTTTGGGCAGAAGGACAAAAATATCTCTAAGCCCTGTGTTTGCAAATCTTTTTATTTTTTATTTTTTTTAATATTTATTCTTTAGTTTTAGGTGAACACAATATCTTTATTTTATCTTTATGTGGTGCTGAGGATCGAACCAGTGCCTCGTGCATGCCAGGCGTCAGGGGAGTGCACTACTATTTGAGCCACATCCCCAGCCTTGCAAATCTTAATACAATAAAAATCAGAGTCTTGGTGCTCTTGGTTAAAGTTTCCATGTAGTAGGTCCAGTAGGGGTTCCCTGAAATCAGTGCTCTAACATACAATTTGGGGTTCTGAGTATAAGCAAAAGATTCAAGGAACACACACTGGCTGTTCTAAGATTTCCGCATTTTCATTTGAAGGGCATATAATCTTTCACTTGGTAAATGGAAGCTCTTTGTTAGTTTTTTCAACTGACAGGGATAGAGGGATGATGGTTTTTTCTTTTTCTTTTTTTTCCCAGTGCTGAGATTGAACACAGGGTCTTACACATGCTAGGCAAATGTTCTTCTACCTCTGAACTACTTCCCTAGTCCTTTTTAAATTTTATTTTGAGCCAAGTGCAGTGGTGCATGCCTACAATCCCAGCAAGTTGGGAGCCTGAGGCAGAAGGATCCAGGTTCAAGGTCAGCCTCAGCAACTTAGTGAGACTCTGTATCAAAATAAAAAATAGGGGCCAGGGTTGTGGCTCAGTGGTACAGCGCTTGCCAAGCATGGGTGAGGCAGTAGGTTTGATCCCAGCACTACGTAAAAATAAACAAAATAAAGGTATTGTGTTCATCCACAACCAAAAAAAAAAAAAAAAGTCTAAATAAAATAAAATAAAAAATAGGTGATGTGGCTCAGTGGCAAAGTGTCCCTGGATTCAACACACAGTATCAAAAAGAGAGAGAGAGAGAGAAAAGAAAAGAAAAGAAAAAAGTTTAAAGAAACTTGAGTCAAGGTCTTGCTAAGTCCCCAGGCTGGCCTTGACCTTGCCATTCTCCAGCCTCAGCCTTCCCAGTAGCTGGGATGATAGGTGTGTGCCGCTGTGCAGGGCTGACAACAGCTCTTTCTGACTTTACATGCTGAGAGGAAACTGCTAAGCCTCCAAATAATGACTCCTTTCTAGAGTCTATTTTAATATGAAATCAGCCAAAGAGAAGAATCCTGTGGAGAGTTCCAGGGTTTGAGGCGGGGGAGGGGTGATGGCCAAGGACTCCTAATGATCCAGGAGAGGACACATTTGTGAATACTTTTCATTAGGACAAGGAAGGTGCTGGGCTCTGTCAGCACGAAGGCCATAAATTTGGATAGAGCATCACACTAATTCAAAAGTCCTTCGGAATTTCCAGATGGTTCTGTATTGATTGAGTGCCTAAAGATGCCAATTCTCTGGCTGGCTGCCATGCTTCTCCGAAGTAACACATGCCATGTGCAGGGCCATCTTCATGGTTGTTTATGGGCAGGGAGCCATTCTGGTTAATCAACACTTGGGCAGAATGACAAAATGGACTGAAAGTCACTCCTAACTGTGTAGGCCCTTCCTGGGCAAGTTTGTCTTATAAGTTTTTTGTACTTTGAAGGGTCTCAAAGTGAAGACTATAGGGCTATAGCTCAGTGGTGGAGTGCTTGCCTAGCATGAGTGAGGTGCTGGGTTTGATTCTCAGCACCGCATATAAATAAATAAATAAATAATAGAGGTCCATTGACAACTAAGAAAAAAATTTTTTTAAGTTAAAAATAAAAAGAAATGAAGGATATAAAGGGTGCCATGAGAAAGAAGAGCTGGACCTTGAGGCAAGGTGGCAGGAAGAAGAGAAGGGAAAACAGCTAAACATACTTAGTATGGTGTCTCTAACTCATTGGGGAAACTGGACTCTGAGTGGCACAGGGCTAAAGGATGAGCTCTGAGCTGAAAGGTCACAGTGGGTCTCAGCAGTGGTCATCCACAAGGATCCATTACTGATATCTGCCAAAGGCTCAGGAAAGGGTGTATGTCGGGTACTTCTTGGTCCTGCCCTGGTTGATGTGGGGTTACATTTTGCTCTCTTTGGCCTTTCTTTTATTAATCTTTCCTTTCAGACACACACACCAGCCTTTTCCTCATGAATATACATGACTATCTTCATGCTGCTCGAATAACAGATTTATAGTTGGTTAGGCAGAATATCTCAGAGGTATCTGGGCTAATGAGCAGTAAGTGCCACTCAGCATATGTCCTAAAAGTTATACACAGGGAAATTCCTATGAGTTTGGCTTTCTCTGGGTAGTCACTTTTTCTCTTTGCAACAGATGTCCAACACATCAGGTTCTCCCATGTCTCAGAACCAACTGTCACCCTCAAATCCCCTGGAGTGCAGCATCACTGTGGCAGGGTCTATGACATCTATCACTGGACTTCTTCACACAGAAGACATGGTAGATTAACATGAATTATGACTGTGTAATCACCAGCACTTTTAGTCACAACTGACTAGAAAACACTGGAAACATTGCACCATGTGATAGTGTCGGTCTTCCCAGCTGTGTCCTGCTGAATGAATGGAAAATGGTACAGACAGGCCACTCACCTTGCTCCCTTATTGCTCTATAGCCTGGTTCTTTGCCATTTCTATAAAAATCAAGTTTTTCTTAACTATTAAAGAATCTTATCTTCAATAGACCCTCTGTCTTGGTATTCTAGGGCTGCTGCTATTACAAAACACCATAGATAGGGTGGCATAAGCCAGCGATATTTATTTCTCACAGTTCTGGAGGCTGAGAAGTCCAAGATCAAAGTGTCTGCTGACTTGGTTCCTGGTTAGAAAGTCACCTTTGTTGTTGTTGTTATTTTTCTTTTTAGATATACATGACAGTAGAATATATTTGACATATTATACATATATGGAGTACAACTTCCCATTCTTGTGGTTGTATATGATGTGGGGTTATGCTGGTCAGGTATTCATTTATGAACATAGAAAAGTTATGTCTGATTCATTCTACTGTCTTTCCTATTCCCACCCGGCTTCCCTTCATTCCCCTTTGTCCAATCCATTGAACTTCTCTATTCTGTACCCCCACCCCCTTATTGTGTGTTAGTATCCACATATCATCCAGCCTTTGGTTTTCTGGGATTGGCTTTTTTCACTTAGCCTAATAGTCTTCAGATCCATTCATTTATCAGCAAAAGTCATAAAGTCACTCTTCTTTAGGGCTAAGGAATATTCCATTGTGTGTGTGTGTGTGTGTGTGTGTGTGTGTGTATGTGTGTGTGTATATATATATATATCACATTTTCTGTATCCATTTATCTGTTGAAGGGCACATAGATTGGGTTCCATAGCTTAGCTATTTGGAATTGAACTGCTATAAACATTGATGTGGCTGCATCACTATAGTATGCTGATTTTAAGTCTTTTGGGTGCATACCAAGGAGTGGGATAACTGGGTTAAGTGGTGGTTCCATTCTAAGTTTTCTGAGGAATCTCCATACTGCTTTCCAGAGTGGTTGCACCAATTTGCAGTCCCACCAGCAATGTATGAGTGTACCTTTTTCCCCACATCCTTGCCAAATTTATTGTTACTTGTATTCTCACAGTACCTTCTTAGTGTGTATTCACATGTAGAGAGAGACAGGCTCCTGCTGTGTCTTCATTTTTTTACAAATCCCATCATGAAGGACCCATCTTATGACCTCATCTAAGCCAGAGGCCCCACTTCCAAGCACCATCACATTGAGAGTTAGAGCTTCAACCTGTGACTTTGGTTAGAACACAAACATTCTGTGCTTAACATCCTCCTATGCACACAGTGTGTTTTCAATGGAAAACACCAATCATTGATAATGCAAACAAACTTTCTAACATTAAAGAATTTGATTTGCAATTTGGCCTGAAAGTTCTGTGCTTTGGGTTTTAGGGGGATTGGGTTGATTATGGTACTGAACTGAGAGAATAAAGCCTTAAAAATTATTAAGATTTGGCAAAATGTCACTGTTTTACAGTTTTATAAAGAGCAGTATGTGACTTAATTGCTTTTGCTAGCAAAATACCTTTGTGGATCCATGTGGACAAATACAGTAGAAACAGCAGTGGGGTAGGGAGGCAGATAGTTTGGGGGCATTTAAACTCTCTTCTACTAAGTGAACTGACAGTTCTGCTCGTTTTGTTGTTAATATAATGTGGAATTCAGGAGCCACATTTGGACTTAAGTTCTTGACTCCACCACTTAGTAACAGTGTGACTAGAGATACTAATAATTCCCACTTCATAGTATTCAATGAGCAGAAGACACAGGGAGAAGGCCTGCAAAGTAATTTAGGATTATGTCTGGAACATGGGGAGTGCTTATTCGATGTTATCAAGGATTACTATTTATTATTAATTTATATCATAATGGGAGAGGTACAGCACTAGGAAATCAGAATCTTTCCATCAATTACTTACATAAATTAATAATTACAACAACATCTACAATAATAGCAAACACTTTTATGTAGCAGGCCCTTATTAGGTATTAATCTGCAACCACCCTATCAGATGGGTACTATTATAATTATCATTATCATCCCTAACTTACAATTGAGGAATGGGAGTCACAAACAGATTAAGTAACTTAAGAGTCATATAGCTAATGACCAGCAGGACCAGGAATTCTGACTAGGCACTCTGTTTTCAGAGCTCATGAACCACCACAAAATGTTGCCTTTTTGGACTATATGGCTGAGGCGTTGGCTGGAGGCAATGGGTGGATCCAATAATTTGATGTCTGAGATCCTTGGAAATTCCCAATATCAAGTCTATGGTTATGCTCCGTAAAAGGCAATTAAAATCACAGAACTGAGTCCTTAGCTTGAGAAATTCTTACAAGTTCTACCTACTATTGTCATATGGCCCAAGATTCAAAAGTAAAAGGGCACATGGTGTAAAGTCTCATCATCCAGCCATCTAGTTGCCTTTCCCAGAGGTAACTATTGTTGGCTAATGGGTCAATTTTGACTAAATTGTTAACTCAAACCTTATCTCTTCACCATCCAAGATGAACATGGTGCCTTGGCCCCCTCCTCTCTCTGCTCTGACTTCCTGACTAGAGAGAGAATTCCTGCCGCAGTCTGGCTGGGCACAAAAATCTCGAGCCACTCAAACAGGAACAAATTTTATTTTTGAAACTCCCGCCAATGCCCTGCATGCTCCCGGGAAATATGCCGACCCACACATGCAGCGTTCTCCTGGACCCACACCAACAGGAAATCCCTCCTCCGAAATTCCCTCCTATGGCACTTCCTCAACCATTGGGAACTCTCCAGGAGTCCCTAGCAGGCAGAGGTGGACAGCAGGGGTCTAATATCCATTCGAATGCAGATCTTAACATAATCATATCATCTCAATGGCTTGGTGGCGTCACCTTACAACCAAAAATGCCATGCATCATTTTTACTTGGCTATGGCTCTTAGCAAATTCCCATGACAGAGAGAAGCACAACTTGGTTCTGACAGCCTCACTTTCCTTCCCCTTTCCTTATGTTGGACTGAATCCAACGTCTTGTGTATGCAAAGCAGATACTCTTCCAGTGAGCTATATCCCCAGGCTTCTCTTATTCTTTATATCACTTTTATATTGTTTGTAATACTTAATGTAATGTAAATGTTACGAAAATAGGTAATTTACTGTATTGTTTAGAGAATAGTGTCTAGGAAAAAATCTGTACATGTTTAGCACAGAAGCATTTTTTTTTTTTTGGGTGGGGGAATATTTTTATCTATAGTTGGTTGAATCTGCAGATGCAGAATTCCTGTTTTCAAAGGGTTTTCTATAATGTGGCAGCTATGGAAATTTAAGTTTCCTTCCTTCCTTAGGGTTTTGTCATCAGTGTTGTTAGTTTAGTGGCTTTTCTAAATGATTCTGTACAGTCTGTATTACAGCTGTGTCATGTTTGCCCACTGAAGTTCCTGCTTGGTTACCTCAGTGGTTAGGTAATGACAGAGATTTCCTTAAATACTAGGAACCAATAAGTCTCTCCCAGTCTTTGTGAAGGGGCTCTGTGGACATGTCAGGGCATGTCTGCAACCAGCAGTTGATGATTCTGCCTCAGTTTTCAGTGCTTGCTTGCACACAGCTTCTGGTCTAGGTTGCTCAGACGTAAAACCATATAGCCTTCTCAGCCATGCTAGGGTCTTTCCTGAGCATGCACACAGCCCCGGACTCATGTACGACTCTAAGCATACAAGCAACCTCCTAGTTTCTCAGGAATATGTTGGAGCTTTTTCAAAGAAAGAACATCTCATTTTCCAGTTTTTCCCCTTTAAAAAAATATTTATTTTTTTTAGTTGTAGTTGGACACAATACCTTTATTTTATTGATTTTATGTGGTGCTAAGGATCGAACCCAGGGCCCCACACATGCTAGGCAAGCGCTCTACTGCTGACCTATTGTTTGAAAAATGTTATCTACTACCTTTGGAAGTCTTGAAATTAACAATGCCTCCAAATATTTTCAACAAATTCCTGAAAAAAGGGTTTTCATACTGGGTGACTACCAAATCAAGTCAAATAAAGACTGCCTTGCAGGGAACTGGCAGACAAAGCAAATCCTGACAGTTCCTCAGGAATGAGGTTTGGAGGGTGCTCTTATCCTAACATGCCCTCTCCAGTAAGCTGCCAATCACTGTGATTGTGGGCTATGGATTTTTGAGGCTACTAGAGAGCTGGCAAAACTAGATAATGGGAATAGGGCAAGTTAAACAGTTACTACTGAGATCCAAACATTTCCCCTGTATTACTAAAAGCTTTGATTACCTTATAGAGCTCTACAAAAGTTCTATCTGACTATCTTTGCCATTTTTCTCATTTATATGGAGGATAAAATTTGGGGGGATTCTTTTTCATTTTCCCTGACATTATTCTAACCAAGTTCTAAAGGGAAAAGAGAGTGAGCGGTTTGAAGAAGCATTGGAGTTCTTCACTCTCAGGTGGAGTGGTTTCAAGTGATGGCAAGGTCCGGGGTTAGGCCATGGAAATGGACAGCTGGAATAGAGAGCAAGTGAAGGTCACTACTGTGGGAGTGAGGGGCATTGCAAAGCCAGGTTGATGAGGGGGTGTCCATATGGATGCTAAAATCCTCCAGATTTTGATACTACCTAGTGGTGAAGGAGACTGAACCAGGGACTCAAGTTACTGACTATGAAGCAGTGACTGACTGATGGATGGTGGCTAGTGTCAGTATTGGGAAATGAAAGATACTATATACACAGTCAATACGGAAAACAACGAGAGAGATATTTTGAAGACTGAAGATGACAGGGAATTTTAAAGAGAATTATAATTATAATAAATATAATTTCCATTATACCAACAGAGTTGTTATCAATATAATAATGGCCTACTAATAGTAGAAAACTTTCATAACCAACAAACAATTTTTACTTCATGTATCAGGAGGTAGAGGTAAGAACCATACCCTTTATAGCTGTGAATTCCTGTGGCTTCACCTCTCATTTCATTTTTCGAGGGAGTTTTCTTTATTTGAGTTTATATAACCTCTTTTATCTCTAGCTTTACATGATATAAGAGCACCAGGACCAGGACAGCGACTTGCATATCTTCAGACCAAGGTTGGTGAAGAATCCCAGTGTATTAGTCCACTTTGTGTTTTTATATCAAAATAACTGAAAAGCTGAGTCATTTATAAAGAGATTGATTTGATTTATGATTCTGGTGGCTAGAGGATCCAAACACCAAGGGTCCCCTGGCTGTGTCCCAACATGGTAGAGTAGTGGAAGGGAAGCAGTAAAATCAGAAGGGTACATGTGCAAGTGGGTTGTTTATAGTCTACAGGGAACTAATCCACTCCTACCAGCCCTGAACCTCGATGTGAGATAGCAGTAATCCATTCATGAGGTGGAGGCCACATGACCTAGTCACCTGCCCCTAGGCCTGACCTCTTAAAGGTTCTTCTACCTCAAGATCAGCACACTAGGGACCAAGCTCCCAGCATATGAATGGCTGGGGGACAAACACTATCCAATCATAGTACTCAGCCCCCAATTGTTTGTTTTTGGAAAGCCACTGCTTTCTGCAGGCTTGACGATATGATATAACCATCTTGGTCTTACACACGTACCCATATGTATTTTTTATGTAAAAAAAAAAAAAAATATATATATATATATATATATATATATATTTTTTTTTTTTTTTTTTTTTTTTTTTTTTTTTAGGCAAGTTCTTACTATGTTCCCCAGGCTGGCCTCAAACTCCTGGACTCAAATGATCCTTCCATCCCAGTCTCTCAAGTAGCTAGGGCACAGGTGTGTACCACCACACCCAGCATTACACAGAATTCTTTTAATCGCTCTTTTCACAATTTATTACAGCAGTAATCATGAGTTACTGCCCACAACAACACTAATGTGCAAAAAGCATTAGACACTGAAATGTCTTAACTGGGCCATTGCCAACTTGTGTCTGAATACAAACCATAGCATCAAGATTTGGGGCTGGAAAACACTCTCAATATAATTGCTTAATGCTGCCATTACTCTATCAGCAACCATGACTGTGAAAAGCACTTCAGGGTCAGCTCTTAAGACTATAAAAGTGAGACCCAGGGGAGCTGGATTAGATTCAGCTGCTTTTTCTTTAATCTTCCAATTGCACATTCACAGAAGACTTAGAAATAAACAAGTTGAGGAAATTGAAGCAGGAAAACCCTGCCTCCCCATTAAGCTATGAGGACTCCCTCTCTTGCCCACCACTTTCAGTGAACCTCTGGAAAGCGTGGTCTATAATGTCCCTTGGCAGCTTGCAATACACAGCAGCAGCCTTCTGCCCATCACTCCAAAAAGAACAAAGATGGACTGTGATAGACTCCTGGTCTTCCCTTCTCTACCTGTTAGCTACTTTTTGTTGTTGTTCTAATTAGTTTAACAGTGTTGAATGAATAGATCTTCATTCTTTCTCCTCTTCCTCTCATCTTCTGTGATATATATTTTTCCTATTTTTTTTCTTCCTACAATTCTGATTCCACCTCATCCTTCCCTGGCTCCTCTTTGTCCACCAGCTCTTTGCCATTTACTGCAAATCCATCCTAGGTCTCACATTTTTTTCTCTTCTCCCTTGGTGACTTCGAGCAGCTTCTACCTAGTAGCATAACAACCTAATCTATAGCTCGAGCCCCCAATGTGAGCTCCATTTTTCTAGTTCTGACTACTGGATACCCAATATTTAGCAAACTGATATTTAACTAATATCTCAATGATACCGGTCTTAGAGATCAGGAAGGCTCCATGCTCCCTGGGTGTTCCCCAAGAAACGCAGAGGCAAGTGTAGAAAGCAAGTTTTATTTAAGAAAGGAACAGAGACAGACTTCTTTGAGGAGAAGTGGGGCCCAGAGCTGGGTGCCCCCAGGAGTGGGTGTGTCTTGCTCTTTTACAGAACCCTGACATCTCTTTTTTTTTTCATGTAAGTGCGTAAGGGCAGGAAGGTACAGCACAGGGAGTAATTGCTTGCGTTGGAGAATTCAGATCCCTTCCCCATCCCTGGGAGCAGTGGAAGTGTGAAGGAAGGTTAGCTATTAGCAACCCAGTGATAATCAGCCACCATCCTCTCTCCACCCCCATCATTTTCTACACTGACTGCCAGGCCTTCAGGCCCCTGCCTCAGTTTGTTGAGGAGTGTGACATTTCCTGTGCCTTCAGGCCAGGTAGGGCTATAGACAGATTGCTTTTTGGCAAAGAAAGCATGTGGGAAGTCAGTATAGTGGGCTCATTTTATAGAATTCTTTTTTTTTCTTTTTAATTTTTTTAGTTGTTGATGGAACTTTATTTTATTCATTTATTTATATGCAGTGCTAAGAATGAAACTCAGTGCCTCACACATGTGAGGCAAGTGCCCTACCACTGAGCGATGATCCCAGCCCTAAAATTATTCTCTGAACCCTGTGTTCCCACCATCCTCATCTATTTGTCCCCTTATATCACCATGCCTCAAGCTGTATAAACTGTTTCCTCAAGACTTGCTTTTCTTTTCTTGTTCCAGTCTGGAAATGCTGAGTCCCTATTAACTCCTCCCACCCCTGCTGCCATCTCCATGTTTAATTCATCTTATTTTTGACATAACTATTCCTTCATGTCTCTCCTCTTCATTACCCTGCCTTCCTATCTCTCTTCCTCACTGCAGGCACCTCCTCTCCTTTCCAATCCACATGGCTGCCAGCATTCCCTTTACAATACACAGATCTGATCAAGGTCAGGCCTTACAGTTCCCAAAGCCTGAGTGATTGTACGTCCTCCTGGTCTGGAACGGGGCTGTCTTCTTCTGTGTGTGCCGTCATTCTACCCGGTAAGCCTGCCTATTTACTCTTGAAGGGGGCGCATTAGGGTGATGAATTATATGGTCATCCTACCATGGCTAATGGGATAAAATCCAAAGACTGGCTTGGCTTACAATCTGGCCTCAAGCTAACTTTCTAGCTCCATCTGCCCACCTGTCATTTCTAACATACCAAGCTATTCCCAACCCCTGACCCTGTCCATGCCATTCTCTTCCCAATTTCCCACTTGTCAACTCCTTACTTTTCACCCCTGAGCCAAACTAGGACCTCTTTTGTGAAATAGCTTATCATGTCTGCTCCCCTCCACATCTGTCCAGAAGTCACCCCTTCCCAGTGATCCTGTAGCAATTTGTCCAACCTCTGTTGAATCTGGTGCAACTCCTGGCATGTCCTCAAAGCATTTGGAAAGAGAAGCTTTAAAGAAGTAGGGAGCCAAGTGTATTTCAGCTGGCTCTGATTAGAATTAAGAGCTTTTATCTTCCATATGGGACTTGCTTGAGAAAATTCAACATGTCAGAGCCAAGTCTATTTCTTCTTCATCTGTAGAGTAATAAGGAGAATAATTGCTGCTGCCAAAACCTACCCATGTGAACTCAATAGGGTAATAAAAACAAGCCATGCTGTTGAAGAGTAACGTGTTGAAATGGAGTGAGAGGAGTCTTCCATTCCCTGTCATCCATCTCCACAGTCCACGGCCTGTGGCGGGCAGGAGCAGGAAAAGATTCAGAGATCTGGCAGATGGTTAAACACAGCTGTTGCTTCCTCTCTTCTGTGCCACCAACAGCATTCAAGTATAGGCACCATTTCTGGGGACAAACAAACAATTGCCATATAGTATAATGAGTACTCAGTGAAATACTATCTCAGGGCCCAGGGGAGCCCAGAGGAAGGCTGGACATTCAATTTGCCTGAAGGGGTCAGCCTATCATGCTTGAGGCCTTGTGTTAGATCCCCAGCACCACAAGGCAGATTGTTTGGAGGATACCATGTTAGGTGTCAGGCTCAAAGACAAAGAGGAGCTCTGGAATTTGTAGAGGGAAACAGTGAGCTAGCATGGGTGAAGGGAGAGTTCCATGCTGACAAGTGGGGCTTATGGAATTTTCAGCTGTAGCTGGGTACATGGCATCCAGCCACTGTAATCCCAGTGGCTTGGGAGGCTGAGGCAGGAGGATTAAGAGTTCAAAGCCAAGCTTCAGCAAATTAGCAAGGCCCTAAGCAACTCAACGAAACCCTGTCTCAAAATGAAACATGAAATGGGCTGGGAATGTGGCTCAGTGGTTAAGCACCTTGGGTTCAATCCCCAGTAACAAGGGGGGAAAAAAAAGAATTTTTAGCCATAATGGGTTATAGAGATCATTTAATGAATCTCATAATTTTCTATTTTTTTCAAACAAGGTTTACCTTGAACAAATAGCATGCACTTTGATATTTTGTAGTTTTTCAGAACTATTCTCTTGGGGTAGGGAAGCAGTTTCGAGGTAGAGCGCCTGCCTATCATGCTTGAAGCCTTGTGTTAGATCCCCAGAACCACAAAAAACAAACAAAAACTATTCTCTGTCATGAGAGAAAAATATACTAGTCATAACCTTGACCTTATCTCTTCAATTCTTCCTTGAGGAAACTACCCAGAATAACTAAATGGCTTGGCCTAGAAGCATAAAGAAAGATTCACATTTGGTGTGAAGGATTGGTGTTAGAGATAAAGGAGACCTGTGTGGCTCTAGTTGTTGGATTTTTCAGGACTTGCTTACCCTAGAAGTCCTGCTCATCTTTGTGGAAAGTTATCACACAGAACACAGCCCTGGAGAGAGGTTGAGATAGTGGATTAATAAATGAGGTATTCAGGTTTTTTATAGTCTCATTAAAATATCCTGGATATATCATTACTTCTGAGTAAGAATTCTCATTTTTTTTTTCCACTTAGGAAGGGGGCAGAGCCACTGGAGAGGAAAGGTCCCCATTAGAATGATCTGGGGCCTTTGCCTGGTATCTCTGATGAGCCATTCTGAAACATTCTCTCACTTTAAGAGCCTAAATTCCAGCTGACAACAAGCTTCCTTGAGGTTTTGGTTGATGGGTGTGTCCTGTCACTCCAGAGTGGGGGGCAACCAGGAAAAATAAAGGTGAGAAATATTCCTCTCTTGAGTAATGGCTTCCCATTACTTTGAGATTTCACAATTCAATACAAATTCAAAAGTTCAGGAACCAATCAATATCAGGGTGCCAATTTTTTTTGTTCCAAATTAAAAAAAAATTAAAATGGGGGGAAAATCAACAAAAACGCTAATCTTTCTCCCAAATTGATTGCCATCTAGAACTATCATAAGAGTAGGAAGGATATACTCTTAAAGATAATCTTGTACCTTGAATACATCTAGCTTTTTATATATAACAAAGCAGCTACCACACTGTCCTGATTTGTCTTATTTCACCAGGAACACTTCCTTACAGACTGTAGACCAGTGTCTGGAATTGCTGCTCTAATAGATATAAACCTCTTCCTGAGGTTCACCCTTCAAAGGAGGAAATTTAGATTCTTTATGCTATGCCCTGCATGGAAGATAATTATTTTAAGTCATAAAAAATCCATTAAGTAGTCTAGAAAATTATACACAAACCATTAACTAGATTACACTAAATATGAAAAACAAAGCAGTTTCTATTATTTGGTTTATTGAACCATCACCATTTGGCTGTGGATTCTAATGCTATGCATTGAAGGCCATAGACACTTGCTTTTTTTTTTTCCTCTGCAGGATGACTGGGTTTAAAAAAATACTACAGAAGGTAGCCTGGCTTTCTAAGAAACTCTTATTAAGAGTCATTAGGCAAATTGTATTTTCTGATTAGAAACTCTTGTTTCTTTGAAGCCCGTGGATGTCAAGCTAAGTCAATATTCTGCATGGTGGGGCTTTTTATTTTTATTTTTTGAGCTGGAGTCTGGCTATGTTGCCCAGACTGGTGGTGAACTCCTGTGTTCAAGCGATCCTCCTGCTTCAGCCCTCCTAGGAGCTGAGATGACAGGTGCATGGCACCACATTCAGCTTTCTTTTTATATTTTCATATTGTACATTCTAAGTTTCTTTGTGAGGTCCAAAAGAAACTCTTCTGCTGCTAAAACTCATGAGCTATTATCAACAAATAAATTTATGGTGACATTTAATTCAGTATAAAAAGCATGCTGTATTAAAATGAAATCCTAATTGTAGCTGTCATTCTCCTAATCAACAGTGGTCTTGACAGGACTTTTCACTTCTTTAGTCAGTAATTGATAAGGGAGGGTTGAAGAACCAGAGAAAGATCTGTTAGTACTATGCCACCAGTTAAAAGATGTACCAGAGAATATTTTATTGAAATATTATTTTTAATGGAAGAAATAAATCCTAGATCTCTTCTAATGCCTCCCTAGTACTTCACTGAATCACAACTTCAATTTATTACAAACTCTGAACAGTCACCAATCATCATTCCCAAACCCTTGGATTTGTTTTTTGCACAAGTCATGTCTGGAGCTGCTTTCTTAACGTTATTTATCTTACCCTTTTATATTTGCCTCGCAGAAACAACTGAATTCTGGAAATATTTGTGCCTCTCTCATACAATTTTAACAGTCAAAACTGAATCAGTGATGCCTCTTAGAACTTTTTTGTTTTTGCCCTTTTCCTGCTAAATCTGTGTGTTTTAGTATAGCACATTTTATTTTCCCATCTGTATGATTTGCTTGAAGCTTTTGATATTTACAGATCATGAAAAAAATGTTCTACTGTATGAAAGTAAAACCACATTTCCTTGTAAAACCTGATTCTTTCATAATGTTTAGGTTTGTTTGTTTCAATGAGGAGGTTGTAGGAGTATTTTTGGCATTAGTATTCTCAAGAGTTCAGTATTTGTTCATCTGCACTTAATCTGCACAGTGTGCTTATGAGAATGATATGAAAATGGATCTGCAATCATTTGATCAATACTGGACTGCCACTCTTCAGCCCTTTATTCCTACTGGAACTGCCACTGTTCAGCCCTTCATCACATTTTAAAATTGTAATAAAATATGTATAACATAATATTTGCCATTTTAACCAGTTTTAATTGTTCCATTCAGTGGCATTAAGTGCATTCACATTGCTGTGTAACCCCTCATCAGTATTTTTAATCTGGTTGCTACTACAATAGCCTTCAAAATATACTCTTATTCTAATTTTGCCCCGGTTAAGTAAGAAAATAAAAACCTTCTCTCTCTTGATTTATTTTCACCTATGCGTGGAAAAAAATTGAAGGGACATTCTTTGTCATTTCTTCTGTGGTTTGGGCTTCAGAGTTGCTGAAAATCAAATGCAAAGTTTTCAGGGCAAAGAAGGCAAGATCCTGCTGCACTGGTCCCATCCTTGGACATAGGTTATTCCTTGCTTAGGACATCTCTGAGAACACGATAGAAAACATAATGGCATTAAACAGGTCTTGCCACCAGAAGCACAAAGAGGCTTTTAGAAGTGAAATCTTTAGCTTTTGTATGCAGATCAAAAAACAAACAAACAAACAAAAAAAACTAAGAGGCAAAACTTTTAAACAGCCCAATATAGCGAAGCCCTGACTGCTTCACCCCAACCAGGAAAGGGGCACCGAGTCCTGAGCCCTCTTGCCCCGTAATAGGTGAAGCAAGATCCAGGAGTCCAGGGATGCAAGCTGTTTCCTTTGGAGCCCTTGGCAGTGCAGTTTTGTATCACTAGATGTCAGTGTGGACTTTCCCAACTGCCACCTTTTTGCCTTAGCAGGAGGAGATGTAAAAGACATCACCCTTCCAGAAGTCCTGGCCAACATAGGGCTATTTTTAGAACAGTAATTTCACCAAATATTTTGTCTACTTACATCTTTCGACTTTCCAGAGTATTTAAAAGCAAAGACAGAACACCTGAACCAAAGTTGTTCATTTTTAACACTGTGACCTTCTTATCTCAATGCTTGCATTTGGAAGGATCTTGCAAGGATGTTCCCAGGCAGGTGATGGAAAGTTCCACTTAGCACCTTAAATGCCATATACCTGTAGGCCCCACTTGAGGAAACCCTGGCATCCCACGCAACCCTGTGTCACGGTGGGAGCAGGAAGCTGAAACAAAATATATATGAATAACCAAATAAGGATTTAGTGGCTCTGTTTACTGATTTATTTTTATTTATTTATTTCACACTGGGGGTTTTAGCCAGGAATGCTTAACCACCCAGCCACATCCCCAGCCCTCAGTTTTTTTTGTTTGTTTGTTTTTTTTAAGACAAGGTCTCACTGATTTTCTTAGGCCTTGCTAAACTGCTGAGGCTAGTCTTGCACTTGCCATCCTCCTGCCCCAAGCCTCTTGAGTAGCTGGATTCAGGCATGCATGATTAAGAGTTTTAATCTGGGGATTTCTGAAATCATAAAGACTAGTCATTAGTTTCCTGTTGCTGATGTGACATTATCATGAACTTATTAGTGCCTTAAAACAACACAAATGTATCTTTTGGTTCTTGAAGTTAGAAGTCCCAAATGGGGTTCACTGGGCTAAAATTGAGAAGTTGGCAGGGCTGTGTCCACCTGGAGGCACTTGAAGAAAATCTATTTCCTTGCCTTTTCCAGCTTCTAGAGGCCACCTGCATTCCTTGGCTCATGGCTCCTTTAGTCTTCGAAACCAACAATGGTGGATTGAATCTTTCTTTGTATCACTCTGACCTTGCCACTCCTACCTGACCCCCGCCAATTTTACTTGTGAAGAACCTTGTAATTTTGTAATTACATTGGACCAGGATAATCTCCCTATCTCAAGATCCTTAATTTACTTATATTGCAAAGTCCTTCTTGCCATATAAGGCAACATATTCATAGATTCCAGCGATGAGGACATGAACATCTTGGGGTGGGCATTTTTCTAGCCATCAATATTTTAAAAATAACATATGATGCAATTTTTCAGGTGATGAACTTTTTAGTAGGCTGACTCAGTGCCATAGACAACTGCTGTTTATATAGTAGACTGTGTTGGAAAATAACAAGGCCTAAATTTCCTTTGCTTATGGAATGTTAAAAATGAAGAAAATTAAATTTGCCACACCCAATATTACTATTTGGTTACCTTCCAACTTGACTGAGCACTAATTCCACTGTCCCCTTGTGACCCTTATTTTGAGGATATCTGTCCTAGGATTATCACTGTGTAGGCACAGGGAAAGCACATGCAGAGAGCAGGACCCATGATTCCTGCATGGAGAAGCACTGAATTCAATGAAATTCAGTGCTCAAAAAGATAGGCCCAGCAGCCTATGTGGATCCCCAGGCGGGGCCAGCAGAACTTAACCTCAAAATCTACAGGCTAGTTTCCTTCCACTTACATAAAGCTCAACTCAACTTCCCCCTTCTCAATCGTGCTCAATCTCTTCATATTCCTCCCTAGTGCCAGTACCACCCTGGCCTCTTCCTTCTTGGTCATATGGCAGTATCTAAGGCCTGCCAAGGCTGTCTCTCAAGGGCTTAACTGCCCTACAGCTGCTCTAATCCAGTTTTCTTTCCTTCCTCCCTGGATGACTACATCAACCTCCTAACAAGTCTTTCCCTTCACTGTGCTTTTTTCTTCTCCCATCAATCCAATCCCCAAAATACTGCCTGAGCTCTCCTTCCAAACTATAAATATAGTCATGTTACTGCTCTGTTACTACCCATTTGCCTTTTGGATCCATTCCAGTCTGTAGCCAGCACAGTGAGCTGGTTAGACGAGGCCCCAACCTACTTTTCCAGCCAGTTGCCTCACCTCCTACTCTTTTATTCCAGCTAGCATGAACTGCTTGCAATTCTTCAGATGCTCTCCCTTTTTCTAGGTTCCCTCAGCTGGGAATGCCTACAGTCAGTCAACTCCCTCTCAAAATGGCTCAGTGTTACTTCTAGGATCATCTTTGTCTTTCACCCAACCCCCATTGCTTTGCATGGCTCCAATATGCATTTACCATGCTGCACTCTAAATCACTTCTTTATCTATGCTTAGGCCCCCCTCACTAGAAGCGAAAGGTAAAAGGCAGGGACCTCACTTGGTTTAACTCTGCAACACCAGTGCCAAGCACATTAGAGGTGCACACGCTATTTGTTTAAGGAATGAAGACATCTCCAGTATGGGTCCTAATGTATCCTGATGTTTCCATACACCAGGGATGACCCAGCTCAGGGCTATGTTCCAAACCCTATCCAGTTTAGACAGTTAATCCCTGAGGTTCAGCCAGAGCCCCAGCTAGCTTCTGGGAAATAGAAGTTGGGTAAGTTAACCAGTGCACTATTTTCTTTCTTGTTCCTGGGAAAAAATTAATCCTGCATTTATGACCTTACCGGTTCCCACCTGGCTTACCTTGGTGGCTGAGACCATTCAGTAGTCATTCAAAGGAAATCGGTCACCTAAGGTATAGATGGCCCTGGTTGAAATATATAGGAGACAAACAACTTGACACACAAATTTAATGTGAGAATGGCAGTTGGCTAAGTCAGTAGTAAATTATGGCATGAATTCATCACTGCTGCCTGCCCCTTGTGATCTATAGTAGTTAAAGACTTCTGCCTGCAGATTGTCTTAGAGCTCTCTAGAAGGAGACACTCTGGTGAGTTAAAAATAAAGCAGAAACAGAGTTCCTGTATTTGGGAGGCTTATGCAATCTAGGCCTAAAATATGGGGCTTGCCTTTATTGAAGCTTTTGGCTACCCTTGAGGGAGAAGGTGGTAAGGGAAAATGTCCTCTAATACTTTAATCATTCATGTATAACCATAGTGGTTTAAGCAAGAGACAGGAGGCTGGGAAAGAGTGCATATGCACTGGAGGAGGGACCACATGCATTATGTAGCAGGGAGCTATTTTTTCTCCATGCTAGTTTTCACTTCTGTAGGCTGGGAAAATCCCCTTGGTATTGACCCATGACACATCTTTCCACTAAACTATATGTCTTATCAACAGCATGCCCCAATAAAGGACTGGGATTCTTTTTACAACACCATGTTATTTATGGAATTTAAGAGAATTTCTTTAAAAAGCAGGAAAAACATCACTGATTGTGGTTGTTTTGTATTATGAGTTTTTAAATAAGGGCTTTTAAAGATTTTTTTTTAAATT
This sequence comes from Callospermophilus lateralis, assembly GCF_048772815.1. Taxonomy (NCBI): domain Eukaryota; kingdom Metazoa; phylum Chordata; class Mammalia; order Rodentia; family Sciuridae; genus Callospermophilus; species Callospermophilus lateralis. Next base: position 86,499,823 of record NC_135305.1, read on the forward strand.
GCTAGCTAAACTGAATGAATTGAGAATGAAAGATAATATAAATATTTAATCTCTTATTAATACTCTGACTATTTTGATAAAGAATAATTAAGGTTTTTTTTTTTTTTTTTTTTTTGGCTTATTTTGACAGTACTCTGGTTTGAACCCAGAAGCCCTCTATCATTAAGCTATATCCCCAACCCTCTTTATTGCTTGAGACAGGGTTTCACCAAGTTGCCTAGCCTGGCCTCAAACTTGCTATCTTACTGCCTCAGTTTCCCAAATAGCTGGGATTACAGGTGTGTACCACTGTGCCCAAAAAGAATTATTTTTTATGAACATCTGCTGATATTATGTCTCAGTTGCTTTTTGAAGGAAAATAATTCCAGAATCAACATTAAACATAAACAGGGCTTTGGTCATCAACTGATAAATATGAAACATTTCTGTGACACATTTAAACCTATTTTGGACAACAAAAATTCCTTAGTCAAAGTGTTAACTACCCCCATGGGGGGAAAAATAAGTTTTAAGTAAAAGCTTTAAATATTAAAATTTCAAATAGCTACTCTGGTCTCTTAATGACAATTTCTTTTCAAATTTCATCTTATTATATACATCTATCCATTCTGTAGGAGAAAAACAGAATTGTCATTATTATTATAATAATGTACAGTGATGTACATTTTTATTAGTAAAAACTACTATGCAATTATTACCTGTAAGTCCTTAAGGGCCCCAATTTATGGCCCATGCATGTGCACACACATGCGCATATATGTGTGTGTATATGTGTATGTATATATACATATATATAAAAACACATACCCATTGGTAAGTCCTTAAGGGCCCCAATTTATGGCCCATGCATGTGCATACACATGCGCATATATGTGTGTGTGTGTATATGTGTATGTATATATACATATATATAAAAACACATACCCATTGGCATGCATATACTGGGACTTATTTTAGTATTTTTTATTTGTTCTTTTTAGATATACATGACAGTAGAGTTTGATTTTGCTATTTTGTATAATTTATATGTATACATATGCATGTGTGTTATTTATATATATATATATATATAAAACTAGGCATTGAACCCAGGTCCTTGCACATGCTAGGCAAGTGCTTCTACTGGTGAGCTACATCCTCTGCTCTCATAGTAAGTGTATTTTAAACTGTACAGTGTCACAACCTGCTCTGGGCATTATGCAAATTATTACACCCTGCTAGGATGACATTGTTTACCTATTAATACATTTATGAGTATTCTCAAATAGATACTGAATCTTTTGAGACCCACAACCACTCAGAGACTGGTATCAAGATCATGTGTGTTCTGTACAAGAAACAGGTTGAGCCAGGTTAAGTTGCTTGCCCCAAATCCCTTAGCCAGAACAGAACCAATGCCTAAATCCGGCTTCAACGCCCCTATTTCATGGTGTTTGCTTATAATCCTGTCATGATTGGCTCCTGCCCCTTGCATCTTATTAAACAACCAATGAAGGTACAGGGAAGGGAGGACAAAAGTTTGTTAAAAACATTATATAAGCTATTGATGTGCTCAGAAATAGTATCCAACAATGTGATTCCTAAATACTCTAATTTTGGTTTTAGAATTTAAGATATGTTTCTAATCACCATTAAAATCTTTTTATTTTTTGTACTGGGGATTGGATCCAGGGGCACTAAGCTACATTCTCATCCCTTTTTTTTGTATTTTATTTAGAGAAAAGGTCTCAGTAAGTTGCTTAGGGACTTGCTAAGTCGATGAGGCTGGTTTTGAACTCTCGATACTCCTTCCTCAGCCTCCCAAGTTGCACTGTACCTGGTACCACTAAAATCTTGAACAATATTTTCTTTTTTATTTTATTAACATCTTTATTTACTTATTTTTTAATGTGGGGCTGAGGATCAAACCCAGGACCTCATGCATGTGAAGCAAGTGCTTTACCACTGCTTTACCCAGTCCTTGAACAGTGTTTTTAAAAATATTTTTTAGTTGTAATTGGACACAATACCTTTATTTTATTTATGTTTATGTGGTGTTGAGGAAAGAACCCAGGGCCTCACACACCCTAGGCTAGAGCTCTACTGCTGAGCCACAACTCCAAACCCTGAACAGTGTTTTTTGTAGATGGTATGAAGATAAATTTTTATGTTTACATGGCCCATTTAAAAATATAATAGGAAAAAACCCTGTTTAAAGATAAGTTAATTATATATCTAGTCCTATTTTGATAGAGCAGATAGTGTATGAACATTTTTTTTTAAAAAAGGGCAAAACCATGGCCATCTTTTAAAAACTATAATGAGTCAGGTGTGGTGGCTCCCACCTGTAATCCTAGCTACTCAGGAGGCTGAGTCAGGAGGATCACATGTTTGAGGCCATCCTGGGCAAATTAGCCAGACCCTGTATCAAAATTTAAAATACAAAGGAACTGGGGGTATAGTTCAGTGGTACTGCACTCCTGGGTTCAACCTCCAGTACTGTAATAATAATAAAAAAAAATTTTAATTAAAAGCTATACTGAGTAAAAAAGTGGAACAATGACAATTTTAGTGCAATTTTAATGCTACTGGCAGCAGGTCTGCTGCTTTGGGAGGTGTAGCCCCAGTCTAAGTGGTGCCACAGGTCTTCTGCCTTATGCAAATCTGCTGTCCCATACCTCAAAGATCTGATCTGACATAGCTTTAGAACAAGGGCAAGAAAAGAAAAATGAGCACAAAAGAGAAAAAGCGTCCAAGTAAAGAGGCTTACTTCATCTAAAATTCAAGCTAGGTAACAACACACTGTTCACTTAGGTTCAGTTATTATTTTTATTGATAAGCATACAACTAGCACACCTGTTTCAGTGGGGTCTCTGGCTAGTAATTTTGTCAAATGAAGTGCTTTAACAATATGTTCAAACTAATTTTAAACCTCAATAGCTTTGATCAAAATACCATCATTTGACCACGTGAAGAGGGAGAATATACAGTATATAATAAAGTTTCAGGGCTTGGAATGTAGCTCAGTAGTAAAGCCTTTGCCTAGCAAACATGAAGCCCCAAGTTAGACTCTCAGCACTGAGAAAAAAATGAAGCTTCAAATATTGGAAATTTTACAGAGTTAGGGCTCTGGTCTCCTTAAAGAATCACTGAGACATTGAAACAACAGTTCTCACTATGTACAGGAAAACATCATTAGACTATTGCTTCTCCAAAGATGGTCCAGGATCTGATGGAAGTACCAGCATCAAAGCAGCCTGTTAAGAAGCAAATTCTCAAGGCTCAACCCTTAGCTACATAATGAGAATCAATGAGGATGGGGTCCAAAAGTCTGTTGAACAAAGTCTCCAGATGATTCTTTTGTGCACTAAAGTTTGCAAAGCACTGATTTAGACCATCATTTGTCAAATTGCAGATTACAATCCATTAGTGGGTTGAGCAATCAATTCAGGCAGTGACTAGCATTTTACAAAAGTGAAACAAAACAGAATAGAAAAGGTAGTGAATCCCAAGTAGCAGGAGTAATATAACATTTGTTTCATTTCTACATATATGTGTACATTCATAGGTACTTTAAATTTTTGAAGAACTGGTAGGGTATGATAAAGAAGCTACAAATTCTAAGTGAAGTTAGAACTGCTGGGTTGACTATAAAACATACTGTCATTTTTATGTGGATTAGTACTTGGAGAGAGAGATAAGATGGTTGAAAAGCAAGGAAAGAGGGCCAAGGAAAGAACAGAGAAGGCCAAAGTTTTATACTCCAGAATCTTTATGGGAAAAATAAAAAGTTCCATCCAGAGAGGAGATAGGAGGTGAGCCCACCACATGGGAGATGTTAAGGAGAATAAGAACATGGTGAAATTCATGAGTGACCTTTCAAATCATTTTAGTAGGACTGGTGAAGATGGATATAGTTAGTCACTCATGCATTCATTTACTGTACTGTCATAGGTGCTGGGTACTGTGTTGTGTGTGTGTGTGTATGTGTGTGTGTGTGTGTGTGTGTGTTGGGGCGGGGGTACAGACATCAATTTATCTAGCCACTGCTTAGCAACAAGACGTTTAACAATAACATGATTAATGATGTGAAGGAGTTATATAGCAATGAGTTGGAATATTGACATATGTTTGTAAGGAGGGGATTGGGGTGAAGGGAAACATCTTTATGAAAAAGTAAAAATGATGAATACATCTTAACATAAAAAGCTTTGAGTAGCTTTGTTTATATGTGTGTAAATATATGTATATATATTTATGTATATACAAACATATCATATGCAACGCATATATATATATATATATATATATATATATATATATATATATATATATATATCTCCACACATTTTTCTTTCTTTTTTTTTTTTTTTAAAGATGAAGTCTCCATATGCTGCCCACGATGGGCTCTAACTCCTGGCAATAAGTGGTATTCCCCTGCCTCAACCTCCCCAGTAGATGTTTAAAAATTTAATTTTTATACCCTTTGAAAAAGTGATGAAAATCACTACATAAGTGACTTATTGCAAATATGAAAAGGAAAAAAAAGACAAGGATATTTATTTTTATAGTTTGCACAAAAATACCATTTGCTATTATTTTCATATACAGAACACCTCAAGCATTTTCAAAATGGGAGGGTAAGGAAAGGGCTGTCCTCTGGCTTTTTAGACTACTCTGCATCAAGATACTATGTCATCACTAGGAATGCAATGAGAATGTTATTGAATTTCATTTGAGAGTAACTGTAGGATTTTAAAGCTGCAGGTGACCAGGGGATTTAAAACAAACATTCCAGGTAAGGATGCTAAAGTCCAAAAGGTAAAATTACTTGCTCTCTATACATATCTTTGTTTCATGCTGTGCCTAGGTACCAGTTCACAAATTCGGTGCAGCTTCTTTTGTATCTCAATTTTCACCCTACCACTGAAGGTCAGGCTGGATTATCCATACTTCTTCCAATTTTGCGTTTCCTCCGGGTTGAAGTCCTTCACTGGATAAGTCAAATTCAGACCAGACTGGCTTTAGCCTTCTCAGTTCTTTCTTTTGTTTTCAATCTTCTCTTTTATCAGCAGCATTGTTGAGCTTCTGACTTTTAAATTTTTTTAAAAAAATCAGAGTAACACCAACGAAGTCGGTAACACCCCCCAAACCGAATGGACTCGGACACAGGACACAGCCATTCAACCAGCTAAAGGTGAAGGGGACACTATTCTCCAACGACCACAGACCACGTGCGGGAGGAGGGGCCGCCTTTTGATTGGCGCCCTGAGGGGATCCCTTCCTCCAATAAGGACGAGGCCCTCTGTAGAGGAGGGGGCGCGCCCTGGCCTGGAGGGCGGTGCCAACGACCCGTCCATCACGGAGTCCGCGGGTGGCAGCACCTACCACACCGCTGTACCTTGGCTAGGCGGAGCTGAGACGGGCAGGCCTTGGCACAGGAGGCGGGGCCAGGAAGGCGCGAGCCAATCCACTGGACGGTACGAGGGGCGGGGGCGGAGCCACCGCGCGCGACCCAAACACACGAGCTTGGCCGCAGCCCGAGGCCCCGCTGCTCCTCCGCCTTCCGGTGTGAGGCCCGGGAACCTCCTCCCCTCCCGGGCGCCCCCACCGCCGCGGCCCAGACGCCGCGCGGCCCCTCCTTCTCTGGGGGGGAACGAGGCGACGGTTGCCGGGAAGCGCGCGCCGCCCCTTCTCCCTCCTCCTTTCACGCGCCACCCGTTTTTCCTCTTTCTCGGTTAATAACAGCTGGGTAGCTGGGGGAGGAGGGAAGGTGGCCCTGGCGGAGTCTGGGCGGGCGCCTCCCACTCACCCGCGAGCCGCCGTGGGAGCTGGAGGATGGCGGCTGTAGCGGCGACCGCCCGGGAGGAGGCGGTGCCGAGGCCGGGGGCGCAGAGCGCGGTGGCAGAGAGCGGCAGCGGCCCGTCGTGGCGCACCAGAACCGAAACCAGCGGCCGCCGCACCGCCACCTGAGCCACCTCCTGCGCCGGATCCAGCGAGCGGTGCTCGCCGCGGCCGAACCAGGCCCTCCTCCCTCTCACCTCACCTCCTGCGCCCAGTCAGGTCGCCGGCCTCGCCCGTCGCCCCGAGGAGAAAAGCGCGCCGCGCGCCGACCGCCCCTCGGGGCGCCGGGCGGTGGCCCTGGACGTGCGGGGGCCCCAGTGGGCCGGCCGCGGCGCCTCGGCCCTGCCCTCTCGCTCCTCCGCTCGCTCCCGCCCTCCCGGCGCTCGGGGCCCTACGCGCGGGCCCGGCCCGGGGCAGGGCGGACATGGGCGCCAAGCAGAGCGGCCCGGCCGCCGCTAACGGCCGTACCCGTGCGTACTCAGGCTCGGATCTACCTTCCAGCAGCAGCGGAGGGGCCAATGGGACCGCGGGCAGCGGCGGCGGGGCTCGGGAGGCGGCCGCGGGCAGGTTTCCGGCTCAGGTGCCTAGTGCACATCAGCCCAGCGCTTCGGGCGGCGCAGCGGCGGCCTCGGCAGCCCCGGCAGCCCCGCGCAGCCGCTCCCTCGGCGGGGCCGTGGGGAGCGTGGCGTCGGGGGCCCGAGCCGCGCAGTCCTCCTTCAGCATCCCCAACAGCAGCAGTGGTCCGTACGGCTCGCAGGACTCGGTGCACAGCAGCCCCGAGGACGGCGGCGGCAGGGACCGGCCGGCGGGCGTGGGCCCCGGCGGGCCGCGCCTGGTGATCGGCTCCCTTCCAGCTCACCTCTCGCCGCACATGTTTGGAGGTACGGCCCCTTCCCCGCGCTCGGCGCCCGGCCCTCCCGTCTGCCTTGCGCAGCTGCACGTGGGTCACGGCCGCCGGTTATTTTTACCCTTCTCCTTTTCTCCTTCAGCCTTGGCGCTTGGGGCTCGACCCCGGCCCGTCCTGCCCCCCGAGTTGCACTTAACCCCTGCAGTGCCAGGGCCGCTCAGATGCCTGGTTTGTATTTTTAAACCTCGTGAGGACTCTTCCCTGGGTGATAGCGGCTGCTCTGTAGGGAAAGTTCCCTCCCCTCCCACCCCCAGTGAGGAGAATGGAGCAAGTATTGTTTTAAAACAAGCTGACGAAACAGCCCTCCTGGTTGTGGCTTTTAATACCAGGAAGTCAGGCGGAGACCCGCTGCTAAATGTAGTTGTGACTGGGGACCGAGTGGGGAGCAGCCAAAAGTCAAGGGCCTCAAATGGACGTTTGAGTATTTGAAAAAGAAGGAAGTTATCATTTCCATTGGACCGACTTTTAAATAAAATCGGGGATCCTTAAGTCTCTAAATGGGCTCACCTAGCACATATACGTTAATTGGATGCATGTGTTGATTGAAAGTGTTTTTTTTTTTTTTTTTTTTTTTTAACCTCAGTGAATTGCTACTTTGCATAATGGTTAATGTCAGCCCTGCCTAATTTAGAAATTTAAATAATCCTAAACAGTTTCTTTAGGAGAGCGTTTAAAAATTATCACAACTTTGCCTACAAGGGGGCAGTAATTGGCTAGGTTCTTTTGAAGAGCAGTATTGACTATGGTTAAGGAAAAGTCACTTGTGGGGGAAAAAAAAATAGTAGGAAACTGCTTACCGAAGAAAGGGTGCGCTTCATCTGAGGAAAATGAATTCTGCCTCTTTGTTTTATGCTGAATCAAGACCACCTTTCCTCCCTCCTTTATGAAAAGAAAGAAACACATAGAAGATAAGTATTCCCATATAATTGCATAATTTTCCTGATACAACTGAGCACAGAAGAACAGGGAAAACACTTATCCCCTCCATTTTTATAGCCTCTTGACTCATGTGTTTATAAATGTAATTACTTTGAGTAGAAAGCTGGTAAAATAGAATATTCATTAAGAACATATATATCTGTTCTGGTTTTCTATCAGCATTCACACTAGAATAAGTTAAAAATAAAGACCTCGTGTTTAGTTTTCCCACCTTTTTAATACCGCTTTCCACTTTAATAAGGAGTGGCTAACTTTTTAATTATCTATTTATGATAATATTTGCTGTGTAAATGAAAATATCAGTTGTTTTCCTACAGTTGGGCCATCTTTAAAATCTTGTTTTTGATAAAAAGAATTGGTGGTGTCCTTACTGGGCCTTGATTACAACACAGCTGAAGGTGCTGTAATGCAGTTTCCAGAGAATTGAAGATAAAGACTGTTACTGGTTTAAAAATTTTTTTTTCTTTTTAAAATAAAAATTTGCATTTAGCAGTGTTAATCATCAAAAGATATGATTATGTAAAAGAAATAGGAAAGGTTTTGTCAAATTAATTATTTACTTAATATATTGATTACTGCATTTTAAAGGGCTTATACTTCACTTTGACAAAAAGTATATCTGCATGGGTTTATTTTGTTTAATACTTCCATTTAGACCAGAGCAAACAGTTGACACCCATGCTTTTAATTCATAATAAATTAGCAAATGAAAAAGATCTAGTTGCTGGAAGTTGGAGGTAAAGCATTTTTTTTAAGTCTAAATTTTAGGTTTATGCGCTTATGGTTCTAGTGCATTTGGTTTTGGAAGACAGGATAGTATGAGGAACTTTGGGCAGTCTTTCCCAACTAGATCGCTGTAGAGAATTGAACACTCCTGCCTATCCAATGTGTGCAATGAATATAACGTTTTCTCTCCGAGTGTATTCAGAATGATTCTGGTTATGTATCATTCTTGGGACTTTTGAGGAAACCATCAATTTTCTGTGTTTTACTGATTCACATGAGAAACCTCAGTTGAGAAAGGCTGGAAAAGTATCAGAAGATACCTGTTCTCAAATGAAAAGATCAGAACAGAGGGCTGTGACTTTAAATTTTTGAGACAGATGGAATAGATTTATGTGAAAACCCATTTTTTAGTGGCATTGTCTTAGTGAGATTTTTGTCTGTATGTCAGTGCATGGAATGAGGAAAACAATAGATGCATGTTTCTTATTTTGAGACTTAGGGAGCTGAATGATGAACCTTATAATTTAAAAAATTCAACTTGATTAACTTTACATTGGCTTAATTTTTATATGTATTATGATATTAGCATGTCCTTTAACTTTGGGCATATGTAATGAACTCCATCTGAAAATTGAGAAAAAGAATATTTCTAAATTAATGAAAAGTTCTTAACTTTTTTAAAACTTATTTTAGTTGTATTATTCTCATAAGAAAAATATGAGACTAATAATCTTTCTCTTATGGGCTATTATGTAATTTATAGAAAATGAAAAACTGACACGTTTCTTTTTTTTTTTTTTTTTTTTTTTAATCTTAGGAGTCTAATAGCAAATCCATTTGTTAGTAGTTCTATCATAATTGCCAAATTGAACAAGGAGGTTTTCTGTTATAGTTTTATGTTTTACTCTTTTTTAGACATATATTTTGGCTATATACTCTTATTTAATTATCTCTCTAGAGAACTGAAAAAGAGGTGCTTGATCCAGATATTTCAGTTTGTAGAAATTTCCTAAGAGTTAGTTCTTGGACATTAAACTATGATTAGAATCTGGATAGGAGTTTTTAAAAAATGGAATAGTTTTTTCTTTTTGTTCGGGCTGATGAGATTAATACTATTAAGATGAAGAGAAGCTATCTTGATTACTACTAATATTGCCCATCCCTTTTGTTTTAAAACTGGCTTTTAAGGGCATAGTCTAATATTTAAAAACCTTAGTATGGTATCTCAGGATTTGTTCAACTTTATTTTATGTCTACTTTTTTTCCCCACTAAGTCATGAATGTTTATAAAAACAATTAGCATGGGTGGTAAAATAGCCTTCATTAATGCAGTGAGGTTGGGAAGTTGAATGAGACTATAAAAATATAGCAGTTAGTGGAGGTTATTTCCAGAGAAATTGTATGGAATTATGTCATGTATCTGAGTCTGGAAGTGAGAATGTAAAGTGAATTAATTGAAGACACTCAATCAGGAGTACAGTGTTGCTTTTGACTGTCTAATTGTCTTGAGTTTGTGGTTTGCAATATTCTGTTTGGAATTCAGGTGCCTCCTGTTATTTATGAAGCCTGTTTCCTCATGTCAAAGTAGTATGGTTTTTCTCTTAAAACTACATATCTTAAGATCTGTATTTTTGAGAAGGTTTACTTCACCTGATTTTAAACATGGATATGAGGTTTTATGGTGTAGATTATCTCAAATTACTGAATTGTTCTCAGTCATCACTTCTTAGCAATATCAAGTGCCAAAATATTTGGATTTGGGATAGATGACATAGTTAATATGGTTTCTATTTCTGAAATTTATTTTAGTCAATTGAAGCCATTTATAGGGAGTGGCAGAAGAGGAATGAATTGCCTCTTCCTAAGAAAAATGACACTTCTAACTGCTACCCCTGCCAGTCTTGAAAAGGAACTTTTGTGGTTAATGTTTCTCACTTATAATGTCATGTATTTTTAAATATGTTTCATGCTAAAGTGTGACCTCTGTCATAGAAATTTCTGCTTTGGGAATTTTTTGGAAGTACCTTGACTGCAAGTTAGAAGGTGAGCTGGAGGGAGGAGTGTTAATAGTTGCATGGACCCTATCTGATCTTAGAAGTGCATGCTGTAAATACTAGGTACTTAGATGCTTATTGGCTACTGTAGTTCTGGTCTCCAGCAAGTCCCCTGCTGTTCTCCAATTAATTGTTTTACTTGGTAGCCAGTAAGTAGGTTTTTATTTCAATGTCCACTTTCATATTACTTATTCATCTTGAAAGGTAACATTACCTTAATGTTCTTCCATACACTGGATATACTTAAAATTGGGTTTATTAAAGGGTTAAAAGAGAAGTGTAGGAACTACATTATGTAGCAAAGTATTTTCTAAGATTTATCTTCTTACATAAATATTCCTAAGCACATTGTTTAATTAAAATGTTTAATTTTGCATCATGTGTTCCATCATTATATGTTTAGAAATTGGAAAAAAACATAGCCCTTTATCTGAACAAAGGATTCAGAAATGTCTTACATTCCAGTTGTATTTGTGTTCTATGATGTTTATTAACAGCTTCCTACAGATTTAGCTGCTTAAAGCAACACACATTTATTTCTCTTTCTATGGGTCAAGGATCTAGGCATAGCAAAGCTGAGTCCTCTGCAAGACTCCATTTGAAATGTTGGCTAGGATTGCATTATCTGGAGATTCAGATGGGGAAGAATCTGTCTTCAGATGGCCTCCAATTGTTTGGCAGAATTGTCTTGTAGTTGGGTTCTTGGAAGCTTGCTTCTTCAAAGCCAGCAAAGTAGAGAGAGTAGGAAGATGGGCTAGTACTATATCTATGTCATCAGTATACCAGGCCTTTATTGCAGGTTTCATTGGTTAAAAGCAAACTATGAGTCTGGTTCACACTCAAGGAATGGGGGTTTTGCAAAGGTTTAAACACCAGAAAGTAGGAATCCAAAATAGTTTCTTTAAAGTGTGTGCCACACTGATTAATAGACTTAGATAGTACAGTAAACATGTAACTGCCTTAACTTTTTAAAAAGCTCATTTTTTAAAAACTTTTTAAAAAGTTGCAATAATGCGTATAGTAAGTACAATATTAGTAAACATGAATGAGCTTCTTTTAGGGGCTGGGAATTTTAGGTTTCATGGGAATAAACATGAAAGGCTTCTTCCTGCTCTTGCTCAATGTTCCCTTGGGTTTTAGAGGACCTTTTTGATTATACAATGTTATAAGTTCTGTAATAGGACTTTTAACAAAACATTTAGTGAAGGATCTCTAGCCAGGGTAGTCAAAGAATTTTTCACAGAGAAAGGTAACATTTCAACTGTTTGAAGGATTTAAAATTTTTATGGAGGAGAGGGACTATGGACTAAAGAAAAAATCCACAAAAGACTGGGACTTCGATAGGGTATACTGAAAAGTTGACCACATCTGGACTGTTGGGTGTGTGGAGGAATGATGAACACATGAATCTAGAGAATAGAAATTTGGGCTGATCATTGAAAAATTCTACAGTGCTCCATTTATTTTATTTCATCAAGTTTGAAAGCAAGGTAGTTTAATTAGGCCAGGGGGTACCATTGTGCATGGATAATAATCTTCTGTAGTGGTGGAGTGTTAGTTTTTGAACTGTACACAACCCTGATCCAGATTGTTTTTTAGGCAGAGAATGTGGTAGCAGGAAAGTAAGCTAGAAAATTTGGAATGTAATTGGTGGGCTAGGCACCTTAGTGCATACCTGTAATTCTAGCTACTTGGGAAGCTAAGACAGGATTACAAGTTTGAGGCCAGCATGTGCAATTTAGGCAGACCCTGTCTGAAAAATAAATAAAAAGGCCTGGGGATATAACTCAATGGTCGAGCCATTGGATTCAATCCCTAGTACTGCCAAAATAAAGGAAAAAAAGAAAATTTGTGGAAGATGCCTAAGTTGAAATTATTGTCAAGGGAGGAGAAAAATTGGATTTGATCTAGATTTATAAGGTAGAAATGATAGAATTGAGAATCTAGGTGCATAGTGACACCTTTAAGCAATATTAAAGATGGGAAGAACAGTTTTCAGAAGTAATGAGTTCTTCTAGGTGTGTTAAATTTGGGTGGCTATTGGATTTCCATCTGGTTAGAAGCATCCTTTTAGAAGTTGAAAATGATTCTTTAACTTGGGACTTTACAAAAAAATTGAGAAATCACCAATTTGAGGATTATAAGTGGATCTAAAAAGTGGGTGATTACTAAGGGATGAATATAAAGCTTGTTTTTAAGGGTATAGGCTAATATTTAAAAACCTTAGTATGGTATCTCAGAATTTGTTCAACTTTATGTCTACTTTTTTCCCCCATTAAGTTGTGAATGTTCATAAAAACAATTAGCATGGGTGGTAAAGTAGCCTTCATTAATGCAGTGAGGTTGGGAAGTTGAATGAGACCAAAAAAATATAGTAGTTAGTGCAGGTTATTTCCAGAGAAAATGTATGGAATTATGTCATGTATCTGAGTCTGGAAGTGAGAATGTAAAGTGAATTAATTGGAGACAAGCAACCAGGAGTATAGTGGATAGGATCTGAGGTGCAAGGATTTTATGATTTTTTTTGTGTGCATTATAATTATACATAATGGTAAAATTTGTAAATATGTATATTTTCCCCCTGATACTATGGATTGAAAGCACTGAACTACATCCTCAGTCCTTTTTATTTTTTATTTTGAAACAGTCTTTCACCAAGTTGTCAAATTGCTGAGACAGACCTAGGAGTAAGGATTTTAAGAGACAGAGGAAGAGGCCATGATTAGAATTGAATTACAAGGAAAAAAAGTCACTTAACTTTTTAAATCATAAAGATTATAATACAGTACATATTTAGTAGAAAACAATCAAATACAGAAAAGCATGTAGAAGATGTTGCGATTACTTGTAATCATATCACCAAAAATAACCAGAATAAAACATTGATGTCTATTTTCTTCATTATACACATCTGGAATACAAAAACTTGGGACATTCTATACAATATTTTGATTTTGAACCTTTTTGATTTTTCTAATATAAGATTTTAAATTCTACAGATTTTGAAGTGTTTTTACTAACATTTAGTGGAAAATGTCTTCTGATTTCCCTTGTGATTTCTTGGATCCATGGACAATTTTTTGATAGCATGTTTTTTTTACCCCATCAGTTTTTAACATAACATTTTTTACAGCACAATTTTTTTTTTTTTTTGATACTGGGGACTGAACTCAGGGCCACTAGATCATTGAACCACATCCTCAGCCGTATTTTGTATTTTATTTAGAGACACAGTCTCACTGAGTTGCTTAGGACCTCACTAAGTTGCAGAGGCTGGCTTTGAACTTCCTCCTGTCTCAGCTTCCTGAGTATCTGGGATTACAGGCCTGTGCCATTGTGCCACTTTTATTGTTGATTTCTGTTTCATTAATTCAACTTCTTATCTCTTTTTTTCCTATTTTGTAAAATTAATTTTGTTCATTCTCTCAGCTTCTTAATTTATTTTTCACTTATATTTTTAAATGATTAAAACATTTAAAGCTATGATTACCTCTCAGTGTAATAAGTCACTTTTCATAGCTTTGAATGCTATGTGTTTTCATATGTATCATATACATTTTCTTTTAAAAACAACTGTGAGGAATAAATATTAACTACATGTTTTGATATTTTCATTTGGGAGTTATTTTAAAGTGTAGCTTTAACATTTTTAATACCCTGTTATTATTTCTAGTGTTAACTGAAAGTGTTGTTTTGTGATCATAGAATCTATGAGTTTTAAATGATGGAAACAGCTTAAAAAAACAAGTGAAAAATAATATATTGTTCTCTAATTATTGGAAAGTATCCTAGGGTTGTGCACAGAATTGAAGGAACAGGTGCAAAGAACCAAGACCACTGGAACCAAAATGTAGCAATTGTGTGTGTGTGTGTGTGTGTGTGTATACACCCATGCACATAATTTGTGCAGATGCCCTAATCTCATTTTGCTTTTCCCTACTTTATCCTATTCTGTTGAATATAGGCCTTTTAAGCTGATGACCTGCAGGCTCATCTTTACTTCTAACCCTTTGTGATTTTGGAGGCTTAAAAAAGAGGGGATTATTTCTATCTCTATCAGAAGGACTCTGATTAGCTCATGGTCAGGAGGACCATGTACTTTACTCTCATGCCCTATTTCCTTCCCAGTTTCTCAGATTTTGCAAAAAGAATCTAAGCTTTTAGTTTTTGTTATTTTTAAAAATGTGTTTTCTAACAAAATTCTCCTGTGAATATTTGAATTAAGCTTTACAGCACGTTTACTGTGCCATATATGTGGTAAAAACTTTGTACATATTGAATATTTTCAAAAATATATTTAATAATATTGTGTATTTATGTTAATCTTTTAAAAATGTGGTTGGATTTGTGTGTTCTCCTTATACAGGGGCTGTGCTAATCTTCCCTGTATCATTCCAATTTTAATGTGTGCTGCCTAAGCAAGCACTTTATATGTTCTTAAACAAGGTTGTTGATCACCAAAATTATTGTCATATTTAAATCACTTGAAAAACATTGCTTCTGAAAGAAGCAGTGTGACTATGTCTTTGTGTTAATATATGTAAAAGGAATTTTTGAACCAGAGAAAATAAGTATAATGTGGGTTATACAAGTGGGAACAATCATAAAATTGCCTTAGGAATAAAATTATGCTGTTTAGAGCCTTTTTTTTAAAAAAAAATAACCATTTGGATTTGCTACAAAGTTTTCTTAGATTATTTCAAATTTGTTTTGTGGCTGGTTGGAGATGGCTAAGATGATTGGTAAGAAGATAAGGCAGGTCAGACTTTTTGTTAAGTATGTACTGCTGCTTCAGGACAGAATCTGAAGGCTTAGCTTTTAAAATTTATTTTTTATTTTTTAAGTTGAAGCCAGGGTCTTCCACATGCTGGGCAAGCACACTACCCATCCCAGATTCAGCCTCTTTATAATTGTTGTATGATATGGCGCATCTTTAATAAAGCAATTAATCTCTGCTGCCGCCTTTGCATCTTCTAGTCTGAGAGGTCCGAGGTCTTGATTTGTTTTTCCTCAGATCCGTATCACAGTATTTCTTCAAAACACTTCCAATAGCCAGGAGTGATGACACATGCCTGTAATCCCAGTGACTCTAGGCTGAGGCAGGAGGATCCCAAGTTCAAAGCCATCCTCAGCAATTTAGCAAGGTCCTAAGTAACTCGGCAAGACTCTTAACTCAAAAAATAAGGGGTGAAGGGTTGGGGCTATAGCTCAGTGGCAGAGTGCTTACCTAGCATGCATGGGGCACTAGGTTCGATCTTCAACACCACGAAAAATAAAATAAAGGCATTCTGTCCATCTACAACTACAAAAAACTAAAAATAAAAAATAAGAAGTGGGGTTGCAGCACAGTGGTTGAGTGCCCCTGGGTTCAATCCCTGCTAACAACAAGGTGAGCACCTTCAAGGCTTAATTCCTTTATAACTCCCCTTGTCCACTCTTGCTCCATCTGACCATATATACAGCATTTTTAAGGATTGTTGTTTATTTCTTTAAAATCAAACGACAACTAATGTCTTCATAAATATTGAACTAATACCATTGCTTTTATGTAGTAATTCATAGATGAGGAAAGTGATTTCACAAGAACTATCGCCTTTGAGTCTCATAAAAAGCAAGGAGGATAGATAAATTTCCTTAAATTATTTGGAGATGTTGGTCTACTTAACAGTTATAGTATTTAAATGTTATTTATTCTGTATACATTATTATTCTCTAGAACATATCGAACTTTCTTTTAGTAATTCAGAGTTCACATTAGCTGCTTTTCTTTTCCTGTTCAATCTTTGTGTTTTAAAATTTTTGCTTAGTTTCTTGAAAGATTATTTAGTTTTACAGCCCTCCCTTGGTAATGTAAATCTTAGTTTGTTCATATACATTAGATCCTCTCTGAATTTCATCTTGATAAAGTCTCTTCTGGGGCCTTCTGGCCTGCCCATTCTGAATTGGTCCAGGAGAATCCATTTCCCTTTTCTGATCAATCTTCTAATACTTTGATGTTGTGTCTTTTCTTTCTTGATATTCTCCATTGTTTTTGGGCAGAACATAATCTCCTATGTCCCACTGAGAAACAATGTATGTAAGGTAAAAGTTTTTTTTGAGACTTCAGAGTCAAAACATATTTATCCCCTCCCTCCCTCAGGGTGGGGAGATTGAACCTAAGGCCTCACACATACTAAGCAAGTGTTCTATCATTCAGCTTACACCCTTGACCCTTTTATTTTGAGACAGTGTCTTAGAGAATTGCCCAGGCTGGCCTTAAATTTGTGACCCTCCTGCCTCAGCCTCCTACTTACCTGGGATTATAGGCATGTGCCTAGCCTGCCTTCACTCTTGATTACTGCTTTAGCTTGACATTGAGTTCTAGGTTGGAAATTATTTTCTCTTAGATTTTAGATGTGTTGTTGAGTATATGGTTGTCATTCTGGTTGTTGATTCTTTGTATGACCACCCCCCCATCCCAAACTTTTAGGCTCTTTTCCTTGGGTTATAAATTTTTGTTATTATGGATCTTGGAAGGAATGTGTTATTATTAAAGCATATTTGTAAGGCTCTTTTAGTCTGTTAAATTTTGTCCTTCATTTTGGGCAGTTTCAAAAAATTATTTCTGTGTGTTCCACCATATTTTCGTCTCATTTAGATTTTGAATACCTAGAATGATTCTCTGCTGAATCTTTTCTTGATTTTTTTTTTTAAGTCTCTGGTTTTTTGTTTTTCTTTTTTGGAAGGTTTTTTTCTTCCATTGTTATAATACTTAAGTTGGTTTTTGTTTCTATAATTTTTACCTTTTGATTTTAATGTTTTTTATTTTTATGAATTTTCTTTTTGTGAGTTTTTTTCATACATTTATTTTTTCCCACTTTTTTTATCGGCACATTATAGTTGTACATAATGGTTTGTTGTTAACATATTTGGACATACACACAATATAACAATGTAATTTGGCCAGTGTCACTCCCCAGCACTTCCCCCCTCATTCAGTATCTCCTACTCATTGGTGTCTTTTTTCTACTGATCTCCCTTTGAGTTTTCATGAGGTCCTGGAACCCACTCCTCACTTTTCTTTTTCCTTTTTCCTCTCTAGCTTTTGCATATGACAGAAAATTTATGACCATTGACCCTCTGAGTTTGGTTTATTTCACTTTTAACATAATGTTCTCACTATGCATCTGCTTTTCTGTAAATAACAATTTCATTTTTCTTTATGCATAAAACTCCATTTTGTACATACACAATTTTTTTGTTGTTGTTGTTGATCCTTTATTTGGTTCCTTAGTTTGGCTATTGTGAATTGTGCTGCTATATAAACATGGGTATGCATGTATCACTATGGTGTGATAAATAATTCTTTCTGTCATATGGTGTTGCCATGGCTAATTATTTGAGGCACTCCATACTGATTTCCATAGTGGTTGTAATAATTTATAGTCCCACCAAGAGTGTTAACAGTTTTCCTTTTTCTCTACGTTTTCTCCAAGATTTATGATTTGTATCCTTGAAGACTGGCATTCTGACAGGTATGAAGTGAAATTTCATTTTAGTTTTGATTTGCATTTCTGTAATTGTTAATGATGTTGAACTTTTTTTTATACATGTGTTGGCCATTTGTATTTCTTCTTTTGGGAAGTGACTGTTTAATTCATTTGTCCATTTATTAATTGGATTTTTTTGGTTTTTCTTGGTTCAAAGTCTTTCAGGTTTTTTATATATTCTAGATATTAATCTATTGTCAGAGAGTAGCAAAGATTTTTCTCCCATTCTGTAGGTTCTTTCTTCACATTTCTTAGTTTCCTTTGCTGGGCAGAAGTTTTTTAATTTGATGCTGCCTCATTTATTTACTCTTGGCATTATTTCCTGAGCTTTAGGGGGTCCATACATTACATTTTTGTTTTGTGATAACAACATCTTTTTCTGAGACTATTATGTGTATTTTTGCATGTTTGTTTATATATGTTCATATATGTATGTTTACTTATGTGTATATTTTTTCCCTTCCTAATTGCTTACTTTCTTCCCAGTTATTTTTCTCTTGGCTTAAGTTTTTTGTTTTCTTTAAGTGTTTGGTGATATTTGGCTGATTACTGGTACATTAAAGTGGGGTACTTAAAAATTGATTGGAAGCTCTCTCTGTATGTAGAATCATCTGTCTGGTCTCTTTTCTTAAGAATATTAAATTAATTGCCTTTTCTCTTAGGCTTGGTCATATTTTCCAGTTATGATTTTTCTTACATGAAAGACTCCCCACCTCCCCAGCTGGGGACCTAGGGCCTAGTACATGCTAGGCAGGTGCTCTACCTCTGAACTACAATTGTAACCTTTTTTCTGGTTTTCATTATTGAGTTGTTAAATCCTTTATATATTATGGACACAAAAATCTTTTTCCAGAAATATGAATTATGAATATTGCCTTCTATGTGTTGCCTGATGGTGTACTTTTTTATTAGCATGTTTTTAGTATTGAGGAAATTTAATTAATTTATTTTTAAATATTTGAAGTTGTAGATGGACTCAAAATAACTTTATTTTTTTTATGTGGTGCTGGAGATCAAACCCAGTGCCTCACATGTATTAGGCGAGTGCTCTACCACTGAGCCACAATCTCAGCCCTAATTTATTTTCATAGTTAGTTTTTTTTGGGTTTTGTTTTTGATTTGCTGTACTGGGGGTTGTACTCAGGATACTTTACTGCTGAGATATATATATATATAAATAAATAAATAAATAAATAAATAAATATATATATATATATATATATATATATATATATATATATGTTTTATTTAGGGACAGGGTCTCTTAAGTTTTCAAGGCTGATCTTAAACTTGTGATCCTTCTGCTGTAGCCTCTTGAGTTCCTTGGAATTCAGACATGTGCTACTGTGTCTAGGTCAAGACATAATTTTTTTGGGGGGGGCGGGGTTCTAAGAGTAGAGTGAAAGTATTTGGAGTCTCAGCATTCAACATGATACTTTTGTTTAATCTCCATCCTATGGTCTCAAATATCAACATAGTACCTCTGCCTTCAGTTATTGACATTGTCACCAAGTGTGGAAACTTTCCCCCTCCAAATTGCAAATCTCCAGTCTAATGCCAGGGTTGCCTACCTTCTAGAAGCCAGGGAGGACAGCTGGAAGAGCTAAAGCTTCTCACACAGACCAGCAGGTGAAAATTTCTTTTCAGGCCCGCCTTCACTCCTGCTTCTGGGGATGTTTTGTGCTGGCCAGTTCTTGTCCCTGGTGCAAATCAAGTTGCCTTTCTGTCTTCCTGGTTCAGCAATGATAGTGATCACTCATACATTTTCTTTCCAAAGTCTAATGATAATTGCTTTTATTTTTATTTTTTAATAGTCTGTCCTTTAATAACCTTATTCCCCTTAAAATTTACATTTTTATTATTTTAATAAGATGTTTAGACTGAACAGAGGCTGCTGAATACGTTCAGCCAATCATTTTTAGTTGGAAATCCTCTTTTTTTCTTTTTAATGTAGAAGAGATTAAAAATCACTACAAATTTCAGTTAGTTCAGATAAATGGAAGTCACTTTTTAGTTCTCCCCTTTAGTGATCCCATTTTCTCCTTAATGTAACTATTATCATTTTTGTATACATACTTCCTGACTTTTTAACACACTTACATACTTAGAGTACATAGGAAAAAAGTTTAATTTTTTTATTTGTAATTTTGTGATGGAGATGGAAGTTGTTAATTGGTAAGAATACAGCCATATGATAGTCTTCTAAAACCTTTTTCTGTTTAATGTGTTTAGGGGATTTTTCCTATGAGGGAACATATAAATGCAACTCTTCTTTTTAATTATTGTGTACTTAAAATCCAATAGTATACATGTACCATAGTTTATTTAACTATTGTATTATTTAGGATATTTCTGTTTTTCCAGTTTTGTAGAAACATTCATATTCAAATATTCATAATCATTGTTATATGTCTTTATACCCACGTACAGACTTTAATAGGATGGATACTATTCTGAATTAGTGTCAGACTAAAGTTTAAGGGTACCATCCCAAGAAGTCTGTTTTTATTTCATATGCCAAAAACACTTTGGGGCAGTCTCCAAGCCACCTGCATGGCTACACACCTGGCTACCAGTTTTAGGGGTTCATGACTCCTCTGGTTTAATAATTTACTACAGTGGCTTACAGAGCTCAGGAACAAACTGTACTCATAGTTAATGTTTTTATTATAAAGGATATAGATGAGGATCAATCAAATGAAGAGGGACTATAATGCAAGTTTTAGGGGGAATTCTAAACAGAGTTTATTTTCCTTATGGAGTCAGGCTATGGTTTTCTCCTGGGCATATCTGTGCTCCTCCAAGCCTAGATATCCAGACTTTTTTATTTTTCATTTGGATTTTATTATATAGGCATGATAATTGAAAATTTGGGGAGGGGGAAGAAAAGAAGTTCAGTAGATTAAACAAATGGGAATGAAGGGGAGAGGAGATAGGAAAAAGAAAGTGGAATGAATCTGACATAATTTTCTTGTGTACATATATGAATATATCACGGTGAATTCCAGCATTCTATACATCCACAAGGATGAGACCCTAATTAGAATAAGATATATTCCATGCTTGTGTAATTATATTAAACTGAATTCTACTGTCATGTATAACTACAAAGAACTAATAAATAAATACAAATCCCCTTGGATATAGACAGACACACATACATAGAAAAGAAAGAAAGAAAAATTTGCTAATCTTTGTGTAGATTGGGCTGGCTCAAAGTTCCAACTCTCCTATTACATAGCTTTTTTTTTTTTTTTTTTTTTTTTTGGTGACTAGCTTTCATTCTGAATCATGTCTTTAGCAGTAAGACAGATGTCATACAAAGGACTCAATGAGTAATGCCAGGTACTTGGGAAAGTTCATGTGTTCTAAAGTTTTGTGCCAGAAACCTGGAAGAAAGACCAGAAAAATCATTATATAGCAGATAACTAGAATTAGAGATTTTTAGTCCAGTGGAATGCATACTTCAATTTTTTTTAGAGAGAGAATTTTTTTATATTTATTTTTTAGTTTTCAGTGGACACATCTTTATTTTATTTTTTTTAATTTTTATGTGGTGCTGAGGATCGAACCCAGCACCCCGTGCATACTAGGCGAGCGCGCTACTGCTAGAGCCACATCCCCAGCCCCAATACTTTAATTTTTAATAGATATTGAACCCTTCTCCCCAAATGTGTATATTTTTGCTTTGTACTTTTTAGTTATACATGACAATAGAAAGTATTTTGACGTATTGCATATACATGGAGCATAATTTCCAATTTTTGTGGTTGTACGTGATGTGGAATTACACTGTTCGTATATTTAGTTATGAACATAAGAAAGCTATGACTGATTCAGTCTATTGTCTTTCGTATTTCCATCCCCCTTCTCTATCCTTCACTCCCCTTTTTCTAATCCAGTGAACACCCCCTCCTTCCCGTCCCCCGGGTTTATTGTGAGTTAACATGAGAACCTATGATCTTTGGTTTTTTGGAATTGGCTTATTTCACTTAGTATTATAGTCTTCAGTTACATCCATTTATCAGCAAATCCTGTAATTTCATTCTTTTTTTATGGCTGAGTAATATGCCATTGTATATATGTACCATATTTTCTTTATCTGTTAATCTGTTGAAGAGTACCTAGGTAGGTTCCATAGCTTAGCTATTGTGAATTGAGCTGCTATAAACATTGATGGGCATACTTCATTCTATACCAGTAGTATAATTTCCTATAACTTTGCTATTATTAGGTGGTATCCTTTTATATTAGATATAATTCTACTTACTTTACTCTTTGGCTTGATACTTTTAATATTTATATCTCCTGATTGCTGTCAAAATGGGCATTTCTTCCATGTGTTTAATTACCTTTTCATGGCTTTTCCCATTTTTCACTTGAGTTCATTTATTTTGTATTGATTTGTAATTCGTTATGTAATCTGTATACACAATAGTTTTGGGTGTTTATGCATTTTAAATATTTCCTTTGTGTCATTGACTTATAAAACTGATTTTTTACATATAAGATTTGTGTCAATTTTAATGGTACAGGGTTACAAATTTAAATCAAAATGGTATATATAAGTCTTCTACATCCTACAAATGAAGAAGAAAAAACTTTATTACCAAATATATTTGATTGATTTTTTTTTTCCTTTGGTACCAGGAATTGAATCTAGGGGTTGCTTAACTACCGAGCAACATCTCTCACCCTTTTTCGTATTTTATTTAGAGTCAGGGTCTTGCTGAGTCGCTTAGAGCTTTGCTAAGTTGCGGATGCTGATCTTGAACTCAAGAGTCCACCTACCTCAGCCTTGGTTTGAATTTCATAGAGACTGTCTCTTTTTTATTTTTTGGAATATTTGTGAAGAGTAGGAAGAAGGTATTTATTATGATAGTAAAATGTGAGAAGTCAAAGGTAATAGATAACCTAAAAAACATTTTGTGGATGGTATTTATTTAGATAATCCTGTTTTATAATTTAGAATTAATAGCACTGCAAGTGACATACTTGTATCAATATTGGTTTCCCCTCATAACAATTTCTTATACATAGTATCTGTATGCTTTTTAGAAAGTTTTTACAGATTGCTATCTGGTGTGTTTTATATGGAATATAGAAATATGTAGTAGACTTTGGTTACCATCTAAAATGTAACCAACAATTTGTAAAAGATTTTCTAGAAATTAAAAGGCTGAATTTTTTTTTGATAGAAAGCTTTCAAAAATACACAGTAGGAATAGTTTCAATACAGTTGGAGCTTTGTTTCTAGAACTCTTTGAGTTGTATTTGGTGTTGAATATATTTTAATATGCCAGTATGGATGTTATCTTGATCAATATGATCTTGTATAATAATATGACTAGTTCACATCTATAGAT
This sequence comes from Callospermophilus lateralis, assembly GCF_048772815.1. NCBI lineage: Eukaryota > Metazoa > Chordata > Mammalia > Rodentia > Sciuridae > Callospermophilus > Callospermophilus lateralis. The sequence goes on from NC_135305.1 coordinate 86,523,167, forward strand.
ATTTTATCATAAAAGCATATTGACATACTCTTCAGCTAATACTTAGCAAGAGACAGAAAACATAATTTTACAAATGAGAAAATTAAGGCTTTGAGATACTAAGACATTTGACTTTTAGGTGATAACTCATAATGACTGAATTAGTGCTTTTTTAATTTCACCATGAATATTAGTTTTCTACCAATAGTCTTAACAAATTACCACAAATGTAGGGGCTTCAAACTGCACAACTTTTATTATCTTATAGTTCTAGAAATTAGAAGGCTCAGTGAGTCTTGCTGGGTTAAATCAAGATATTGGTAAGCTGCTTGTGGAGATTTGGGCGAGAGTCTGTTTCCTTAATCTTTTTTAGTTTTTAGAAGCCACCTGCATGGCCCCATCCTCTGTCCTCATAGCCAGCAGCACTGGGCTGTTTATTTATACTGCCATCTCTCTGTTTTGACTCTTCTGCAAGAGTCTTCCACGTTTTCAGGACCCCTGTGATTACATTGGGTTTACCCAGATAATCCAGGGTAACCTATTTTCAGATCATCTGATTAAGACAACTAGTTCCATCTGCAGCCTCTATTCCCTTTTGTCAAGTAACCTAACTTAGTTCTGAGAAGTAGGATATATAGACATCATTGGGAGGCCTATGATGAAGCTTGACGCATACAACAAAATTTTGTGTTTTATGTTAATTTTTCTAGAGGAATAATCCTTGGTTTTCATCAGATTCTCAAAGAGGATCTATTAACCTAAATTGATGAAGAGCCATTAATCTTGGAATTCTTTTCATGTCTAAGTACTTATTTGAGGAGAGATAGTACTCTGATTTTTTTAATAGTTCTTTTGTATTTATGTAACAAATTTTTAAGTCGTGCTAAATGGTGATAGTAGTGGATATAACAGACATGAGCTATATTTTCATGGAGCTTCATAATTGTCACTTTCATCTTGTAATCTTTTTTGTTTTTAACTATTTCAGGCCCCCCCCCCCCATCCAGTTTTCTCTGATTTTCTCCTTGGGCATTGATCTGTTTATAGGAAGGAAGCAGCTACTTTTTTCCTTTTTTAAAATTGAGGATTAATTCATATACGGTGAAATGCATAGATCCAAAGTATAGAATTTGAAGAGGTTTAACAAATACATAAACTTTACAACCAACTAAGACATTATCAAAACAGAGAATACTTTCATGATCCCAAAAAAGTTCATTCATTCTTTTTCCTAGTCATAACCCTATACTTCCAAGAGGCTGTTAATATTACCTATTTCTGTTACCATAGACTAGTTTTACCTATTGTTGAACTTCATATAAATGGAGCCATATAGCATGTACTCTTTTATGTCAAGAGTTCAAGGTTTGACTAAGTGTAAAATAAGTACATTTTGAGGAGGCGGGCAGTCATGGGGAAGTTTCTTGCTATTCCCATTTCTTGTGCTCTGTTCACTTCACCCCACCCCTTTACCAGTTTATGTATGATAATAACACTGTACTCTAATTTGTGGACACTAAAACTAAGACTGTCCAAAGTGTTTAATGATAATTATTGTAGGCTTAAGTATGTAGATATCACTAATGAGAGAGAACTTAGTTACAATGTAACACAATTTGTTTTGTCCATTCTTTAAATTATCTGATAAGCAAAGTTTTGGGATGTCATTAAATTTTTTTAAAGCTTTATTTTATTCATTTATTTTCTGTGGTGCTGAGGTTTGAACCCATGGCCTCACATGTGTGAGGCAAGTACTCTACCACTGAGCCACAACCCAGCCATGACATTAAATATTTGATAGGAGTCACTGCAGCAAAGTGAGACAGTGGTTGGTTTATTTACAAATTGTAAATCCTTGGGAAAAGGACAAAGTTCAGGGAACTTTGTTTTTAGGATCAGTGTTTCCAAGTGTGGCAGCAACTCTACTTGTCAAGGAATATAGGGAAGTGGTTGAATAAAGATTCATGAGTTGGGTATTTATTTTGATTTAGTCTAAATCTTTTTAAAAATTAGGTTGACTGGCTAGGTATACATGTTTTTTTTCTACCTATGATTTGTGTTGTTTATATATTTAAGCCCAGGAAGTATAAATGAGTCAAAGATTATGTTATGTTTTCTGTACAATTCCAAACAATTGCTGAGGCTAAAAGAAATTTCAGCCTTACATAGGCAGAACCAGAAAATGGAGTTCTTTTGGCCCTGTCACAGTAAAACAGCCTACTGAATGTGACTCCAGGACTCAAAATTGAGAGAGGAGCAGGAATAGGATCTGCTCTTCAGCTCTTCAGCCTTCCTTATCAGATTGCTGGAGTGAGGAAAGCCTTTGGCATCATGGCACCTCAGCCTGGGTTCCTTTACCCTCTGAGGAAAAGAGAATTCTTTAAAAACTAGGAAAGAGTCTTGAGGAAAAGCCATAAAGGCCATCTGGGACATGGTTAGCTGCATTCACTTTTTTAAAAAAAAATTATGGGTGAATCATAATTATATATGAATATGAGATTCATTTTACATATTCATACATGCTCACAATATCACAATATCATTTGGTCACTATTGCTGTACATTCACTTTTGATATATTATGTTTTTGGAAGAGGCCCTGGTATGGTAGCAACAGTTTTATTTTGAAGTCAGTCATACTAGCTTAATTATGTTCATCTCTCATTTTCTTAGACTTCAATTTCCCATATAATGAGGGACTATAGAATAATGAGGCTTTTTTTTGTTTTCCTTAAACAATGTCCACGGCTTGCCTCTGAATATACTAGTGCAAGCAAAATTCCATTAACAAACCGGAATAAGGTGATTAAATGTGTGTTACAAGCAACCTAGAGAAGTTCCTCTTGTAGGCTAGGGCACTAAAGGAAATGATAAAGATACTTATAGAAAGGGACATGCTACTACATGTTCAGAGAAGGTGGTTGTTACACTTTTTTTTTTTTTTCCCCCCAGAGGAGTGGTAAAGTAGTTCTGTCAGGTTTACTCCTTGATATTTGGAAAGCAGTTTTCATTTGTCAGGAGCCCTTAATGGAATTTGAGAAATCTGACAGATTTTCTTCACAGAAAGTTGAGGTCTTTTGGGGACTTAATTTTCTACCATCCATTGATATTATTCTTATTTTAGCTATGTGTCCATATATTTAATGTCTAAAAGACTTAAAAAGATTATGTGTTGCAAGGCTTAGAGGAAAATATTCCTTATCCTACATATGAATATGAGACAATGGACTTTTATAAACAAAAGCAGCACAGGGCTTAGGTAATGTTTTTTTGTGTTAGCCCACTTAAAATTTAGCATCCAGGAAACTTGAAATGTTTTTTTTTAATTCTCATATTTAGTGTTTGTATTTGATTTTTCTTTGTTATTTATTAAGTCAAAATATATTCAGTGTCTGCCACAATAGATTACTTTCTGGTATTGGGAAAGCAAAGATGAAGAAAACCTTGTCCTTCAGAAACAAGCATATAATCTAATAGAGAGCTTAGAAAAGAAATAATAAAATATGTGTTTGAGTTTTGTTACTAAATTAGTGTGTATATGCATGTGTACGTAAGGAAAAAAAGACAATAAGATAATACCCTTTCACAAATGGAGGTCAGATTTATACTCAGGTCTATCTGATTCCAGGTGTGAGCCCTAAAATGTAAGAACAGAATACACTTTGGACAGTATCATTGAAAGGTTATCTTGTAGAACACTGGTCTCATAAGATTCTCCTGAAAGGAAGAGTGCTGTAGCTAGGTTAGTTTGCCACTTGTTACAGAGTTCTTTAATTAAAAACTATCTCATTTTTAATTTTTATTTATTTTCTGGTGCTGTGATTGAACCCAGGGCACTGTACCACAGAGAACACCCTTATCCTTTATTTTTTTATTTTTTATATTGAGACAGGAACTCACTAAGTTGTTCAGGCTGGACTCCAACTTGAAATCCTCTGCCTGAGTTGCCATAATTATAGGCTTGCACTACCTTGGATAACTCATTTTAATTCACTACTTACCAAATTAATTTTACAGTCACTTGACACCCTCTCCTTTTCCCTTAATCCTTTGTTGATGTTTTGTAGCTCTCAGTGGCCATGAGAATCAGAGGGTTGAGAATCAGAATCAGACTCCTAGAGTTTCTAATTCAATAGGTTTGGAATGGGGGCTGAAACTTTGCATTTCTGACAGGTTTCTGGGTGTTGCTGTTTATATGCCTGTGCTTCTTTTGTTTTATGGCTCTAGGTCCCATTTTCTATGAAGTATAAGTTCCTGGAACTCTGGTATCCTCCTAAAAGATTATTTCTTAAAAGTAGGAAAGAATGTGTTTCTCTTGAAGAGATTCCAAGGCAGGTAGGAATTCATTAACTAACTTACTCTGGATAGCATATTTCCCTTCTGTTTTCTTGCTACTCCTGTGAGCTTCAGTTTAGTTGTGTGTAGATGGGCATGATGAAACCTATTTCCAAAAGACTGTAAAAAGGATTAAATGATAAAATATTTGCTTAAGTACTGACTTCAGGGCCTAGCACCTTCCAAGTGCCCACTGCTCTACTAGTTGAACTGTAGTGTGTGGATCAACCATATAACCTTCATTTGGGAGTTCATTTGAAAAGCAGAATCTCAGGTCACACCTTAGAATTACTCAAACAGTCTGCATTTCAGAAATGCCCAGGTGATTTGTATGCACATTACCAGGTGAAAAATACATTTCAAACATGTTGGAAAAAACTACTCAGGGTGAGTGCAGCTTAATGACTTTACTCTCCATTTTATGAACTGGCTACCCAGGGCTGTCTCTTTATTGATATTACCAGTTGGGATATGTATTGTCATCTATTCTAGAGCCCAGAAATACTTTGACAGTGTCTTTCTTGATGTTTCCTGACTATAAAATCATACATGCTATTAAATATTGAAATAATACATAAAATATAATTACCAAAAAATCTATTCCCCAAGGCAAATACCACTTAACAGTTTGGTAATTCTTTAATGTGTGTATATTCAGTGTACACACATACATACACAATTTTGGGGGGGAATTTCTTCACCTTTTTTAATCCCTTACACCCCCACTTGCCAGATAAATTTGATCCTTTGTGATCTATTTACATGGATATAATAATATATGGCCATTGTTTTATAAAAGTGGATTTCTGTTACAGATAACGTGTCAGATCTTGATTTTCTCACTTAAAATATTGTGAAAATCCCTCAAGTACTATACTTGAAATTCTTCAGATTCCTTTTAATGGCTACATGATGCTCCCTAGTAGGAATATTTAATGCATAGTAGCTGTTTTTATAGATGGTCAGTTTTTGCTACTAACAAACAAAACTCCTATTCATAATTTCTTGGCATACTGATGCCATTATTTCTATAGGATAAATTACCAAGAGGGGAAATTCTGGGTTGAAGGACAATTTTGGGGTGATGGGCGTTACCAGGGGTTGAACTTGGGGGCCCTTGGCCCACTGAGACACATCATCCCAGCCCTATTTTGCATTTTATTTAGAGACAGGGTCTTACCAAGTTGCTTGGCACCTTTCTTTTGCTGAGGCTGACTTTGAATTCGTGACCCTCCTGCCTCAGCCTTCTGAGCCACTGGGATTACAGTGGCTTGAAGGACAATTTTAAAAATTACTTGCATTTAAAATACATTTTATACTCAAAAATATATATAGTATGTTATATGAATATCTTAATATAGTGAATCCTCGTGCACCATCATCTATTCTAAGAAATAGAACATTTGTGTTTCAAAGAGCCTCCCTTTGTGTCCTATGTATTGATGCCACCATGATAACCACTGTTTTCCTTATGTTTTTTCATCATTTACCATCCATTTATGTATCCCTACACAGTAAACATCCTCAAACAGTAGGCTTGGTTTTAAATGTTTTAAAATCAATCAATTAATCTAAATATATGAATATTATTTGTATGTTCATCCACATTATTGTTTATATTATTCATTTTCATATTGATGTATTCCATTGAATGAATATATCATAATTTATTTATTTACCATTGATAGAATTTCTGTAGTTTCCTATTTTGCAGTATTACCATAAACAGTGCTGCCAGGAAATTTTATATATGACTCCTGGGGTACATGTGTGCTCTATCTTGGTCAGTGTTCTTTAGTTTTTTTTTTTTAAAGTCCCCCCTCCCCTGCCAAATTAAAAAAAAAGTACCTTTTGCATGTTTTAAAATTGACATCAAATTTTTTTATGATAATACTTGAGTATCACAGAGGATACAGTTTCAGAAAAACTGAAAATACTAATGCTTAAAAATAAGCTCAAGGAGTTGGGGTTATGGCTCAGTGGTAGAGCACTCTCCTAGCACGTGCTGGGTGCTGGGTTCGATCCTTAGTACCATATTAAAATAAATAAATACAATAAAAGTATTGTGTCCAACTACAACTAAAAAAAAAAAACTCACAATGGTCTTAAGGTAACCAGTAGGATATAAAAATAATAGTATTTAAACATAAAATTCCATGTTTCAAATTTTGTTAATTTCTTATTGGCCATTAGGCTATAAAGATCAACATTTACTGCAACTGTTAATAGTTTACAATTAATAAAAATAGCATTGGAATTGTTCAAAATTTAACATGAAAGTAGAATTTTATTGCTTAGCATATTAACGATACGGACTGTGGGATGGGGTGGTTGGTATTTTAGGATTCTTTGATTAAAGTAAATATTAGGTTGGGCTCTGTGGGGCAGGCCTGTTTTCCCCAGCGGCTCTGGAAGCTGAATCAGGAGAACTGTGATTTCCAAGTCAGCCTCAGAAATTTAGCATGGCCCTAAGCAACTCTAAATAAAATATAAAAAAGGATTGGTGGTGTGGCTCAGAAGTTAAGCCCCACTGGGTTCAATCCTTTATACCCCCCCCCCCCCCAAAAAAAAGTACGTTAGCCTCTTCCTTTGGTGCCAGATAAGCTTTATATCACTGTAACAGTGGTGTATCAAAATAAGATTTGGAATGGGTATGACTTTCTTTTATAAAATGAGAGAGGGCCAAATTTTTCCTTAAGTCAGTGTTAGGAAAAGGGAAGTTAGTTATTTTTGGTGTTTTTAAAATTGATGCCTTGGAAAGTCTTTGGGTCCCTTCAGATGTAAGAGCTCTTCAATATAAGAGGAATTGCTGGGGTAGATAGGTCTTCACTTTTTTGGCTGCAAGTACCAAACTGTTTCTTGAAGTGATTTATGTCAGTTTCCATTCCCATTAGCAGTGACTAAATATCTAGTTATTCCATATCCTCATTACCTTTTACCTTTGTCAGGTTTCCTAATTTTTGTTGAGTTTAATGGGAAGGAACTGGTATTTCTCTGTGATAATTATTTTCTTTTCCATGTTGCCTATTTATTGGCCATAAATATTTCCTCTGTTCATGTGTCTGCCTTTTGCTTATTTTTCTTTTGAGTTACTTTTCTAAGTGATTCATTAAATTTCTTCATATATTCTGTATTCTTTTTATTAGTTATGTAAGTTCTATGTCTTCTTTGAGTTTTATGCTTTTTTAAATTTTTATAAGAAAAAATATACATAGAGAAAATAGTATTGTAAGCCCTTATCAAGCTTATCCAACATTCATCAAGATTTTCGCCTTAACTTATATCATCTATCTCTACTCCCCACAATTTTCCTGAAGAATTTTAAATCAAGTCCGAGACATTTCCTTTCCAATGGAAACTTTTGATGGGCATATTTAATGTTGTACTTTTCACTCTGACTACTTTTTTAGAGTCTTCCTTTCTCCAAGGTATTAAAGGTATTCTTCAGTAACTATAATGAAAGCATTGTAGTTTTTCTTTTTGCCTTAAAACTTTAATCTTTTTGGAATTGATTTTTAAATATGATATAAGATAGGAGTCCAGTCTTATTTTAAAATTTTCTATATTGATACCCATTCGATTTAACACCATTTATGAACCTCCAATCTACAGTGCCATCCTTATCATAAATCTCTCCCCTAACCCTCCAAACTGAGGCACTTGAATCATTCTGCATCAGTGGTCCTGACATGGTTTCATATCACCTATGAACTTGTTATACAGATTATTGGACCCACCCTGGATCTACTAAAATAAACACTTAAGGGTTAGGGGCTACAACAGTCTGTATTTTAATAGCAGTTCCATGTGATTCTGATATCAGTTTAGTGGCTTTAGACCACTTAGGAGTTTTTAATTCAGTCTACAGAAGCAGCAGTCTATTTGTAGTTCCAGATTCCAGAGGTGATTTTTCTAACCCTTCCCCAACCAGTGTCAACCTTGAATGAATTTTTCTTGAATTTGCTTAGGAGATGGTGGTAAGGATAGGAGGGTTATTTGTGGTTTATACTAACAGCTCTCAGCCCTTTCTGGGCATTCTAGTTTACGGCAAGAGCCTACTTTTAATTATTAATTTGTGTTTCCAACCTCTTATTTTCTGGTTTAGAAATTTGATAACTTTTTTTGTGACTGATTTTTAGTATTTTTTTTTTAACATTGAATTTTGAGTTGTTTTTATTTGGACTGTAGGTCCAAGTACCTATTCCTCTGTTTTCCTGGGAAAAGCATTTACCATTATTAAATTCATAGATTTGCCAAATTGCTTTCCAGGGAAATGCAAACTAAAGTAGTAATATAATAGCTCTTTATGCTTGTCAGATTGGCAAAAGGATAAAGTAATAATATACCATTGTAAGTGATATGGGTTATAAATAATATTGGTGTAAATGTAAATTGTTCTGGTTTTAGGAAACTACAAAAGTGCTTGTCAGGCAAAAACTATCATGCTGTTGAGGGAATAGGTGGAGGGAAGTATATTTGTAGCAAATGCAACTGGCCATTTGCTTTCATTTTCCAGTAATAGGACTGGGAATACTTGAGGGGATATTACCAGTTTATTATGTTTAGGGCCTGGGTTTGGGTCTTATTTGAACAGCAGGGATCAATGGGCTTAGGGGCGATTTATAGAAGATTAGGAGAAATCATTGAGAGATCTGATTGAAGAAAACATGATGACTTTCTTTTTGTAAATCCATCAAAAAAAAAAACAATAGGAAAATAAAGGAAGTAAACAAAGGACTGGGATGAATTAAAAGGGAGCTTTATGGCAGTGATGTGCTAGAACCAGATCTTCCTGGAATTGATAAATTTTGGGGACTTTAGCAAAGCAGATGTTAAATAAAACCATAATTTAAGTTTTATAAAATTATACTTAAATAACATTAAAACAAAGGTAATAAATACCTAAAACCCATCACATCCTATGTTATTACATTTTACTATTATAGGTTAAATTTCCCTTATTTGAAATGATTGGAAGGAGAAGTTTTGCAAATATTTTTAAATTTTTGGAGTATTTTCATATACATAATGAGATATCTTGGGGTAGAATCTGAGTCTAAATATTGTTACACCTAGCCTTAAGGTAACATCATACAGTATTTTAGTATACCTGCATTTTGACTGTGACCTGTCTTATGAGGTTAGGTGTGGAATTTCCATTTGTGGTATCATGGTCAGCATTTAAAAAGTTGGATTTGGGAGAATTTTTGGAGTTTGGGATTAGTAATGTTCAACCTGTATCTGTGTTCTTGAAATTGATATATATAGTTTCTGTGTGGCAGGAGCACTGTATAACAATTTGCTGCTGCACATCTTTTCCCAAATCAGATGTGGTAGAGATTATTTATTTATATTTTGAAAATCAAAAGTACTGCAAATCAGGATTGTCACCCCCCTCCCCCCATAAGAGTAGTTATTAAACATCTGCCAGAATACTGCTTGGTACAACATTTTGCTGTTTAAGTATTGATTCTTTCATCACTGGCAATATACTGACTTTATGAAGTTTTGGGCATTCCAATACCATGTAAAGCTTTAATTGTTCTTAGGAAAATGGGAAATAATACTAGTTTTTCTCAGATGTTTTAAAAGATTACAAGATGATATGCCTTGTTTTACTTAGCTTTTACTTTGGATAGTATTTTTGATATTTGTTTTTCTAAAGTCTATTAATATTTTAAAAATTGATTAAAGGAATCCTTAAAGTCTTTATAACAAATAACCACCCACAGTTTCTTTCTTATAAGCCATTAGTTTTATTTCTTGAATTCATCGTAGCAAGAGGAAATTTGCTTTTTAATTTATTTTAAACAGACATGTTTTACATATGTGTGATTTATCTTTCATGGCAGTGTTATAGAATTCATAGGAAGATCAATTAGTGGCAAGAAACATTTCTTTAGCATTTTTTACTTTGGGCTAGAATTGAATTTTTTAAAATAATATTGATCTTTAATTTTTCATTTAAAATTGTCAGTATATTATTTAGTCTTATACTCTATTTATTTATGTTCTTATACTCTAGAAAATCAGTAGAATTGGGATTTTTTTTCATACCACTGGTGTTTCTTGTTATATTATTTGTTCCTACTTGTTTAGTTTTTTGGATCTATAGTTGGGTCTTTGTGATTTGGCCAAATCATTTAAACTCTGTAAGTCTCTCTTTCCTTAATATTAAAATGATGATAATAATAGTACCTACCTCTAAAAGTGGTTTTGAAAATGAGATGAAATAATGTGGCAGTTTGCAAAATGTTTGGCTCATAGTAAAGTGTTCTTCAAATGTAAACTAAAATCCTTATTAAAATAATTTTTTTATGAAAGCTAGTAGTAAGCAAAGGATTACATAAAATACTTAAAATAATAATAAAAGCTATTAAATTAGGAAGAGTAAAGTTCAATCTTTTATGGTATCTGAGGTATGTATGAGTGAGGTACATTAAATATTACTATCTTTCATTTTTTTCAGGATATTGGTTAGGTATCAAGCACACCAGAAAGTAAAAAACAAAAAACAAACAAACAAACAAAAAACCCACTTATTATACTCCTTGAAGTCCTAAACATTTACTTAAGTTTATGCTTAACAGCTATTTTATTTTATATGAGTAAATATGATTTTCCTTAAATACTGGGTAGTTTAGTTGCTTAATCAAATGGAATTTAGGTAATAAAGAGTTCTTGATTCCCGTAGCAATTTTAGTTGTACATGTCATGTTTAAAGTTAGAAGCCTTCTCAACCTTCCCAGGTCCGCTGTTTGAAAAAGCAATTATGTAGTTCTGTGTTCATATAATAAGCAGAGCAGGAATAAGAGGCAAACGGGACATTGATAACCCACCTCTCAATACTACTAGAAAGTTGGCTGCCAAACCTGGTATTTTGTATTATTTGCTGTTGTATTCTAGGTGCCTAGTTTGATATTGTATTGCCACTTTTTATCTTTAGTATTGATTGGGTTTTCCCTCTTTTTTCTACTCTGCTACCTCTATTCCTCTGGAACCAGTAGTTTAATGGTAAGTATTTAAATAAGATTTACAAAGTTTTTGACCTAGTGAGGATTTTTTTACCCTCACCTATATTGGTGAAAACTTTGTAGACTTCAGATGGTCTCTGTGGTTTCTGGGGTTTTCATTGTTGCCTTGTTTGTGTGTAGACTGATAAAACTTTAGTTTTAAGGTACTCCTGTCCCTGCATGCTGTGTCAACTGGCATCCATTGTTTGTGTGTTTCATAGTGATGTTTTTCTTGGAGCTTGCACCCTCCTTTTCTCCTCCTGCTGTTTTTGTTTTTGTTTTGGGGAGGGCAGTTGGAGTGGGAAGTAGAGTAGTCTCACACCTGCACTACTTTTATTTTTACTACAGAATTTGGAATCTTTTCAAAGTTTGCCAGTTAGATCTCTCTAAGATGTTTTTCTATATTAAAGCATAATTACTAGTGTTTTTTTGAGCAGAATTAAAATTGAGTCAAAGTCCATTAAATTATATGCTTTTTTTTTAGAATCTGTTGATTCTTAATCTGCTAAGTTTTCTATCAAATTCTGTATTGCATTATATCTCCTTTTAAAATCAGGATATTAGAAGCTTTTAAAGTATTTTTAAAAGGTAGAACTATTTTTTAGGATTTATCATTACTGTTGCCTCAAAACTCTGTATTTTAATTTAACGAAATTTGCATTTAGCAGCATGCTTAATATTTCATTCTTTAAACTTCTTAGATTATGAAATATAATTTAAAAGAAATCAATTGAAAGAATCCAGCTGTATTTACAGTACTAAAATTTAAAGAGTGAACTTTGGGAAGCCACTCTGATAGAATTCTATTGGAAATAAGTTGTCTCTAAATTTTTGTGTGTGAGAATTATGCAAAAGAAAAATGCATAAAACAGACAGAATATAGTTAAAAATGAATACTAATGCAGCTATCACCTGCGTATAGAAGTAGAACATTGTCAGTACTCCCCAAACCCTCCCCTGTGTCTTCCTGATTTCTGAGTAGTCATAACCTTTATTTTTATGTGAATAGTTTCTTTGCTTTTCTTTGTTTTATTTTTTATGTATGCATTTCTAAAAGAATATGTTTAGTTTTGCCAACTTGATATAAATGGAATCATTTTTATTTTGGGTCTTCTTTTCTCACAATATTATGTTTGTAAAATTCATTGATATTGTATATATATAGCTGTTTTCATTGAGCTTATAGTATAGAGTCTATACTGTTATCTTTTATGAATATACCAGAATTTATTTGAACATTCCCTTATTGGGTATTTGTTTCCGTTTTGCTATTAAGAATACTGCTGCTGGGGTGAATATTTGATTTAACATGTATTCTGGTGCACATGAGCCACAGATTTCTTTAGGATAGTATTTCTTAAAATAATGTGCTTCTCCACTAGCAACATAATTGTTGTCACCTAGGTGAGCTTGTTAGAAGTGCAAATTCATGAGCTCTACCCTCAATCAGTCTCTGGGGCTGTGGTCTAAGAAACTGAAATAGGCTCTCAAGGTGAATCTTATGCACATTAAAATTAGAGAAACTACTGCTCTGGGATATGTGCCTAGAAGTAGAATTGGTAAATCTGAAGTTATGTGTACCTTTTGCTTAATATTGATAAAAGTTTTCCACTGAGGTTGTATCAAGTTTTAGTTAACAATGGTAGACTCTATTTCCTGTATCCTCTGCAATAATGAATATTGTCAAAGGTTTATTTTTAATTTTATTTTAAATTTAGAATTGAAGTATTTTCTGGCCAAGTTCACTTTTAACTGCAGTTGTATTTTGACTTTACTTAGATTTATTGAAGACTTTTAAAAAATTTTATCAGAAAGTTTTCAAACATGCTCAAAAGTAGAAATGGTACAGTGAAATAATAAACTTCATGTCATCCATGTTCAATAGTTCATTATATTTTTGTCATATTTGCTTTACTTTCTCTGAATTATTTTAAGCAAATTTTTAGGTGTTGTGTCATTTCACCCCATATATTTAAACATGCATTTCTAAAATATGTATCACTTTTTTTAACATGATGACACATGTGTTAATTACTAAGGCCTTTGTACAGAGTTAAAGTAGCATCATGTTAAAATAATAGAAATTCTAAAATGGTAACAATATATAAGTGGTTATCATGTGGACACTGTGGGTGGGAGGTTTAGATTTAAATCTTTTGATTATAGTCTTTCATCATTCTCTGAATTCTTCTAGTGAATTCAGTTTCTCAAATAATCATATCAAATGTTTTCTTTTACCAACAGAATCAGAAATTTAGGTTTCTTAAAATGATTATTTAATGCAGGGAAGTGCTCAAAATTTTAACACTTATGATAAAACTGTATCATGATGTATTAGTTAATCACTAGAATAGACAGCTAAAAGATACTCTATCTTTCCCAAATTTTTTTTGGTGCATTTTAATTACATTTTATTGCAGGATAATAGCAGGATTCATTGTTACACATTTGTACATGCACACATACAACCATATAATTTTGTCAGTATCTTTCCCCAATACTTCCCCTTCTTGTTTCCCCTGATTCTATTCTGCTACTCTACTGGCCTTCATTTGATTTTCATTGGACAGGAGACACACACACACACACACACACACACACACACACACACAGACACACACACACACCTCTGTTTCTTTTTTTCTCCAGCTTCTCTTCTCTCTGTTTATCTGATTCTTTATTCTTAGAATGAACTCTTCAAAAGCCTAGACATATAATCTTTCACATCTACCACTGGCAGTCTTTTAAGTTGTGCCGAGTTTAGTACTTGGAACATTATATTTCTGTCTAAATTAACAGCAGAATTAACACAGTGTTTTATAATGAATCAAGCAATGAATATTTTTTTTTCAGTGAGTCTACTATTTTGATCATTGTTGGATAAAAATGAACGTATAGGGGAATATTCCCATGGTAGATGGGAAGTTTAATATGTTATTAAGCAGTACAAAAAAAACTGCTTAGTAATTTTTGGTTGTTTTTGCTTTATAGTGATTCAGTTAAATACAGAATCATGCTGATTAGTAAATATAGATACATAGTATGATGTAATATGTTATAACAAATGTAGGACCAAGAATATAACTAAATGGCAAAGTGCTCACCAAGTATGTGCTAGGTTCAATTCCCAGCAACATAAAAATAAATAATATGGATTAGGAGTTAGAAGAAAAACAAGATTAACATTGGATAGGAACAGATGTTATAAATCTTTGTATAATGGATAAAAATGTGTGTGTGTGTGTGTGTGTGTGTATGTATGTGTTTATATTTTACATGGCGGTGAGGTTGAATTTGTGTTTTGAAGATAACCTATAAGAAAAGTTTAGGGGAGGGAGAGAGAACAAAAGCAGATATGTACAGAGGTTAGTTACTATGGTAACTTAAGAGAAAATAATAATTGCTAGATTTAGGTTGGTGGTGGATATCTTAAAATGTTGCATTTAAGAGATAACCAGGAGGTAAAATCTACCAGGTTTGTGATGGCTTGAAAATAAACATGTACAGCTACAAGGCAGTCAGTGATAGTACTTAACTGGATTGCCATCCTTGTGCCTTAGTGTTGTGAAAGACTAGCAGATTTTATAGTTAAGTTCATTGATAGTTTACAACTAGAATTTTTGTCATAACCATACTTTTTTGAAGGGCTTTTTTCTAGTTTCCCCCTTTAAATAGATATTCAGACACTTTTGAAATTTTTTAGTTTTGGGAAACTTCCCATAAAGAGATAGGTAGCAAATATTGTAGGCTTTACAGACCTTTTTGAGTTCTGTGGCCTCTTTTGTGACGTGGAGTGGGCCATAGACAGTATATAAATGAATGTGTGTGACTGTCTTCCAATAAAACGTCACTAGTGTGCACTGAAATGTGAATTTTCTATGATTTTAATGTATCATGTAAGTTTCTTACATTTAAAAACAAATTAGCCATTAAAAAAGTAAAAATTGTTCTTTTATTTTGCAGTGTTGGAGATGGAACCTAGGGCCTTGCATACACGATAAGCAAGCACTATACCACTGAGCTATATCCCCAGCCCTAAAAAAACACCAGGGCTATACAGAAACAGGTGGCAAGCCACATTTGGCTTGCAAGCCCATAGTTTGTCAACCCCAGAAATACCCCAAGTGCAATTCTTTTTAAGAAACTTTTAAGATAAATAGTATTAGGCGGTAAGATTTTTTTTTTTCTTTTTTTATTCCTTTGGATCATTAAATCCTTAAGGCTTAATGCTATATTTCATTCATTTGTGAATTTGCAGACTCAGGAGACGAGAATAAACATAAAAACAGGGAATTATCAACAAACCCAGTATATGGCTAGCGAAATATTTAATGTAGATTTAATTCCTGGAAGAATAAAAGTAATGAACACATATTAATGAGAAGTAGTTTCCAGAGTTAGCCCTTATGAAGAAAGCCTTTGTACACTAAATACAGGTGTGTTAAGAAAAGATTTGGTTTTTAGTGTAGGAATAAGAAGCTTGTCTTGTACATGAGAGTGAGTATGCCTTCTGCTAAACTTGAAAACTCTTGTTGAACTTGCCCTTCAGTTATAAATTAATTTTTGAGGTCATAAGTCATAAGGATTAAATTTTGTATTATTGTATTACAAAATACTGGCAGTATTGAGTAGTACTATTTGTGTGCAGTAAGTAGTGGGCGAAGTTTTATCTGTGTAGACAATACTGATAACCGTCAGGTACCCAATGGCTACACTAAAATTTTATTTTTTATTTTGATATAAGGTCTCCCTAAATTTCTTAAGGCCTTGTGAAATTTCTGAGGCTGGCTTTGAACTTGCAGTCCATCTGTCTCACCTTCCCAAGACACTGGGATTACAGGCATGCACCACTGAACCCAGCTAAAATTTTGATTTTAATTGTGATACTAAACTTAGTGTGTGTTTAACCTTCATGATTATCTCTTCATGTGTTATGGTAGCTATAAAAAATTATTGACAGTAGCGGAAAATATACTGAAGATTTTAAGGTCCAAATTGCCAAAGGTTATTTTTAAAATCCTATCAGATTTTCTGAGGTATATTAAGTATCTAAAAACAGTTATTTAATTTTAAAAAAGTAGTACTTATGATAAATACATTCATTCTAAGTATACATGTTTTGTGTGTAATACTGTATTAATATTTAGTATTGATAAGAAATCTTTACCGCAGAAAAACAATTACTTTTAACAGAAAACAGTAGAATATGTAAATTAAAAAATTCCATTCTGGCTATGATTTAAAATTTTAGTTTTTATTATAATTTTTGTTCTTTCTATATTTCATATTAAGTTATAATGTTATATTGATAACATTTCGCTTATTGGTATATTGTTATCTGGTTACAATATATTATAGGCTCACTCAAGTGTAAGTGATACAATTAGGATTGCAAAAATATTTTGTAAATCTAATCCTGTAAGCTTAGAAAATGTAAATGTTAGCCAGGTATGGTGGCCTACACTATAAACTCAGTGACTTGGGAAGTTTAGTCAGGAAGATCAAAAGTTCAAGGCCAGCCTGGGCAACTTAGTGAGAATCTGTCTCAAAATAAAAAGGGCTGGGGATGTAGCTCAGCAGCAAAGCACCATGGGATTCAGTCTCCAGTACTACTGGAAAAAACAAACAAAAAACAAACAAAAAAAACCCAAACAAGTGGTTTGCATAATATGTGCCTATAAATTATTTGTGACCCATTATTTTTCTCTCAACTTTTTATATCAATTGCAACTAAAAAAGAGTTCCCCTCCCCTTTTGACAGTATAGATAAATAGGGGGAAAGTAATAGGGAGTAGAAGAAGGGGAAGGGAAGGTATTGAGGACTGAATTAGATCACTTTGTCAAAATGGATTCTATAATTATGTCAAAATGGATTCTACATGTATAAAAAGAACCAAACAACAACAACAAAAACTTGTTAATTGGGGCTGTGGATGTAGCTCAGTGGTAGAATGCTTGCTTTCTATGTGTAAGGCCTTGGTTTCAATCCTAGTTTGGGGTGGGATGGTATTTGGGAGACTATAATTGTACCTGTATCTCTTGAGTGAGTTTTAAATGTAATGAATTTGTTACCTGATTATTATACATTAAAAGCAGTTGTTTGAGCCACGTATGGCAGCGCAGGCCTGTAATCCCATTGTCTAGGGAGGCTGACAGGAGGATCACCAGTTCATAGCCACCCTCAGCAAAAACTAAGGTGCTAAGCAACTCAGTGAGACCCTATCAAATTCATTTGAATTAGAATATAGTTTTTGAAATAGCTAAAATATTACAAGACCACACACACACATGCACATATATATATGAATGATAGGAATAATATGTATATTTTATGGGGATTATCTGTGTACCTCATAGATAAACTTAAAATTAAGCAGATGAACAATTATAAAACAGTGTGCTCTGTACCCAAGTCGATATTCTAGTTCTGAACCATTCTGTCTTTGGTCATTTATTTTCTGCAACTAAGAGGAACTGGGAATGTGTGTGATTAGAAGCAAATTATTATAAAACTTTGAGCTTACTGGTATAATATGTTGCTTTAAGATAGTGTGTTAAACTTCTATGGTTAAAATTCATTGTAGTGATTATTTTGAAATCCATAGTTGTTAAAAAAAACTTTAATTGCTTTTCATTTGACTTCTACAATATAATGTAAGGCCATGGCAAAACTAACATTGTGCTCACAGACTGTGTATGAATCCACAGATTAGTGAGTGTTGTACAGCTGTGTAGTGTCTTGGATGAAAAGTTATGATCCAGAGGTATATTTCTTCATCTAGTGTATAAATTTCCAGAGCAAATGCCATTATTTCATATAACCCCCAGCTGAGAGAGAACTCACAGAGCACAGGCTGTTGTCTTATTTATGAGTACTGTTGAAGTTTATTCTCATTCCCAAAGTGCCCTGCATATACAATGTGTTAAGTTAATCAGCTTTTCATTGTTGTGACCAAAATACCTGACAAGAGCAACTTAGAAGCGGGAAAGTTTACTTTGGCTAATGGCTTCAGAAGTCTGAAATCCGTTGCTCTGGGCCCTAGTTGAGGTAGAACAATCATGATTGAAGAGTGTGGCAGAGGAAAGCTGTTCAGATCATGGTGTCCAGGAAGCAAAAATAGAGTGGGCCACCTGAAGATAAGCCCTTCTGGGGTACATCCCCAGTGTCCCACATCCTTTAGCCACACCCCAGCTGCCAAAAAAAAGTAGGATGGACTGATTAGGTTACAGTTCTCATAGTCCCTTCATTTCACTCTGAACATTCCTTCATTGACACAGGAACTTTTTGGGAAACACCTCATACTCAAAACATAATAGTTTCTAAAATTGTCCCTGAGAATGCAGAAGCGAAGTTAGCCTTGGAGCCATTGTCCTATTCTGTAGTGAGCTTGTTTTATATCAATGAAGAATAAAAAAAACATTTAACCTTGGGCTGGGGATATAGCTCAGTTGGTAGAGTGTTTGCCTCATGTGTGCAACGCCATGGGCTCAATCCCTAGCACCACCAAAACAACAACACTGAACAAACATTTAACCTCTCTGCCTTAGTCCTAAAGCAAAATACCTGAGGTTTGGTGCTTTATAAAGAAAAACTGGTTATTTAACACAGTTTTGGAGGCAGAAAGTCCAAAATTGACCCCTAGACCCCTACTGTTTGGCCTCTAATGAAGGTCTTATGATGGATGGTATAATATTGGCAGGAACATGTGTAGAAGAGATCACATGGCAAAACAGGAAGCCAAAGAGATTTGGGGACCAGGTTTGCTCTTTTTTTTTTTTTTTAACAACTTGCTTTTATAGGAACTAATTGGGGTCCTTCAAGAACTACAGTAATTCCTTCTGTGGCAGATAACCCCAGTAATCGATCACTTTCTACTGGGCCCCACCCCTTAAAGGTTCTGCCACCTTTCAAAGTATCACTTCTCCAAAGAACAAGTGTCTTATCACATAAACCTTTGGGGGACAAACTCAAACCACAGCACTCTTGTGCTGTCTTGTGCTGACTCAGCATCCTGCTGCTTTATTCTCTCTTCTACCCTAGTGTTATGTGGGAGCATTTTCAAATTCCCTAGTGGCAGAAGATACTCAGTATATTAGATTTTATGAAACCCATTAATATTAGTTAAATCACTGATCCCTAAGTCCTTGTTCTATTACTGGCATATTCTTTAATTATAAATTAAGAACATCTTTTTAGTATTACCACATGGATTTAATTTAATTTTCTATGGGAACTGACCTGTCCCAAACTACCATGATTTAAGTTGACTCTTCTACTGTATATATAGCTTTGGGCTCTTCAGTTCCAGTTCTTCAAGCTGACAAGAGCAATCACATTGTGTCCGATTTGATATTCATCTATAAGAGGGTTTAATCTAATTGACTCAACACAAATTTAAAAGAGAAATCTTGCTATTTGTTGGTTTTCCCAGGGAAAACCCATGTGGGTCAAGACAACTTTTATTTTCTAATAAAGCTATAGTTTCCAGTGTCAGAATTCTTTTCTATACATAATAGGAGCATGCACAAGATACAGTTTCAGGGAACCCTTTTCTGTCAGTTGTCATCCACCATTAAGATCTTTTATAGTTATTCTAATCTATTAGATTTGTAGGTTATAGATAAAGTAGTCTAGACAGTAAATGAGATAGGATGAGGAACACAAGAGTTCAGTTTAGTAAACAAAAGCAAGAAGTTGTCAGGTATGGTGTTGCAAGCCTGTAATCCCACTGGTTTGGGAGGCTGAGGCAGAGAATCTCAAGTTCAAAGCCAGCCTCAGCAAAAGCAAGGTGCTAAAGCAACTCAGTGAGACCCTGTCTTTAAATAAAATACACAAAAAAGTAAGTTGGTATCTAAAGTGTTATTTTTAGTGAATGTGCTACAGACATACAAATTTATGCATGCACTTCTTGGGTATGTATGACTTTAACAATAGCTATAATTTTTTTTTTATTTGTGGAGGCAATAACTGAATCTCAAATACTTAGTTTCTCTGGGTTTCTAAATATTTCTGTAAATATGGGAAGTACATTTGTTAAAATGTCCAGAATTTAATTCCAGTATCGATTTTGATTTACTCCTGGCATACCTAGTATATAATATGTTTGCTTATCCTAGCTTTCATTTTATTGATACTTGCCAACATTCACAAGAAATATGTCTTCTTGAAAACATTCTTGGAATAGCCCCCCCCCCCAATGATGGTTGCATGATTATATAATGTTTTTATATATAAAGTGTTATAAATGATTTGTTATAAATACCTATGGAAGAGGTCTGATAGAGGGGAGGCTGAAGAATATAATAAAAAGAGTCCTAGTTATGGCTTTGCAGTTGAGTATTTTTATGACTTCTTGCAAGCATTATTACCTCTCTGGGTTTTCTTATCTCCTAAATAAGATTAGAGTAGATGCTCCCTAAGGACCCACCTATTCTCATTCTCATGAAGTTGAATCATGGAGTGGGAATAATTGCTGTGGCTCTTTTTGGAAAACAGCATTGTTAAATATAAAATATTTAAAAATAATCCCACAAGTGTTTCTGCTTTGCTTTGTTCTGTTTTTCATCAGAGGAGAAAAGAAAATGAAATTACTTTTTTTTTTTAAGTATAAAGAAACCTTTGAGGGCATGTTTAAATGACCATTGCAAGACTTTTAATGAATTTCAGCTTGCTGATATTTAACTGTGAAAAAATAGCACTTCTTTGGATAGTCTTTCATTCATTCCAATATTCAGATGCCTACTGTGTATCAAAATAGTTATACTAATGACTTTGAGACTATGAAAAATAAATCATACCAAAATTTTCACTTAGAATTATTCATTTCCTTTTTTCCTTCTCTTCAGAAGAGGTAGAAATGAGTAGATGGTAGAAAATAATGATTTCCTGGTAGACTTAAAATATGGTCATGACATTCCAAGTATGTTTTTTATATAAGTTGGTATATAATAGTTTTGTAAGCTCCCTCAGGGTTGCTTTGGGTGATGATTAGAGCATTAGGTATTTGATAAAATGCTTAATGAACAAGAATAAAATTTAATATGCAAGCCAAGCGCAGTAGCACACACCTGTAATCCTAGTGGTTCTGGAGGCTGAGGCAGGAGGATCATGAGTTCAAAGACAGCCTCAGCAAAAGCAAGGTGCTAACTTTAAATAAAAAACAAAATAAAATCTCTAAATAAAAAAAACAAAATAGGGCTGGGGATGTGGCTCAGTGGTCAAGTGCCCCTGAGTTCAATCCCTGGTGCCTTTAAAAAAAAAAAATTAATATGCCACCTTGTTTTTGAATGTATTCTGCTACATTGTATTGTTGGAACTTTTGCTGTCTGCCTGTTTTCACTTTGTGGAGAGAGATTTTTGTCTTTTTATAAGTAGCTGTCACTTTAAAACAGTATAGGTTTCTCCTTTGGCCTCTTGACCATTTTTTCCTTTTCAGTTCTTACTTATTAAAACCATGATAGCGAACAGGGGATTTAGCTCAGTGCTAAAGTATCTGAGAGCACATGAGAGGCCTTGAATTTACAACGCGCACAAACACAGAAAGAAAACAAAACAAAAATACTATGATAGTTCCAGAGAAAAGACAGGTAATATGGAACTGCTCTTATCTGTTTTTTAGGTTAGTTAACTTGCATATTCTGGAGAAGTTTTTCTTTAAAAGGATAACTCTATATTTGCCAAATTTGGAACAGGTCCAATCAGCAAGTGATGTATGTCTGCTCAGTTTAGAATTCAGATCTTTAGATGTGCATTATGTATTACATACTCTAAAAAACTTTACTTACAAAAGTTAATTTATTTACCTTTATTGGTATGTTTAAAAGAACTTTACCTTTAAAATGAATTTGAAAAAAAAAAGCTCTTTCCTATGAGCATTGCTTAGGGCTCTGTTGATTGTCAAATTATGGTAATTGGTAATTAGAATTCCGTAATCTGCTTTAATTGTACCACTCTTGCCTCTGTAGAACTAAGGACAACTATATAATTTGTTTTTGCATCCATTTAGATATTTATTCACTGTTGATTTATATAGATCTAGTCTGATGGGCAAGGTGAATAAAGTATTTAGAAGAATGTCTCACAGGTATTCTCAGACTTGTTAGGATCTACATAGAAGAAATATTAAAGACATCAAATGAGAATTATTAATAAAAGAAATATAGTAGGTCAGAGAAGGACATTCTCGTTTTGAGTTCTCTTAAAGATTTCACTAAGATGGTGAGTCATGATCTGGGCTTGAGTGAGAATAGATTGTCAATTTACCTATTTTTCTTATTTTTAATTAACAATCAAGAGCAGAGGCAAAAAAGGTTTAATGGGTGATGTGTTTTTTTGGAGGAAAAGGATTAAATGGTTTTACCAGATTTGTAGTTGGATGATAATAGGAGGTAATATGAAAAGCTTAGCGTAAGAAAAGATGGTGTGTACATGTCAAATAACGTAAGATGCTCTTTGAGCCAGGATGCTATGGCAGAAATCTTGAAGGCTGAGCAGTTATAAGAGCTGAGTTACATACTTTTGATTTCTTTCTACTTAGACCTATATTCTCTTTAAGTGAGCAGCTTAATCAAGAGAGTCTTTTGCTTATAATTCTTTAATTCCATTGTTAGAGATAGGAAATGGCAACTACCATACCTGAGGAATTCTGTATTACTAGTATAGTACTGTGTTGCAGTATTAAATATTGTCAAGCATGGAAGAAACACAAAGGGAGACAATGATTAAATCTTGTTTTGGAGTGGAGCATTAGAGAAAGATTCCTGGAGAAAAGCGGCACCTTAGCAGGATCTGGGTGCCAGTCAAGAGTCCTTTAGATCAGGCATGAAGGTACACACACTTAAGGCAGGAGGTCACAGGTTTGAAGGAAGCCTGGGAAACAGAGTAAAAAAGGGCTGAATATATAACTCAGTGGTAGAGCATCCCTGGGTTGAATCCCCTGTACCAACCCACTCCCACATTTCTGATTTTTTGTTGTTTTGATTCATCTCGTCGCGTCCTAAGTCTTTGAGGATATAAATTTCGCAGTTCCCATTTATTTTTCCTTCTGAGAGTTCTGAAAGGCTCCCCTTGCCTAGTGTGTCTCCAGTAATGATTAAATGTTATTCTGTGAATAATTCCTGAGGTTTCCTTTTTCCCTCCTTCTCTTCACTTTTCCTCTTCCAACCTGGACTAATTACTTCTAGATCTGCCACATATTTAGCACCTAAGGACTTCCCTTCACCTTTCTCCTGTGAGGGATCTATTTGCTCTCTTGTTTTAATGGAGTTCGTGTTCTAGAAGTCTCTTGTTTTAATGGAGTATGTGTTCTAGAAGTCTCTTGAAAGTGTCATTAAAGATCTGTCTGGAAAAAAATGTATGTATCAAGTGTGAGTATGTAATAGTTTAGGTACATAATCCAAATGAAATGTTTCCTTTTGGAATTTTTGAAGTTTTTGTTTCACTTGTCTTTCTGTGACATTGTGTTAATGTTGAAAAGACCAGTGCCATTTTGATTGAAGAATAGTTTCACCTAAACTCCCCAAAAGTAGTGATATCATTAAAGACAAAAATTTAAAAAGGTCTGGGACACTATTTTAGATATTTTGCTTTGATCTTTTGAAAATGTTTAATAGATTTTTTAAAATCCCTAATGCTTTGTTTTTTCATAGTAATGTAACTTTACATTTTATGGCTTTTTATTTTCATTTGTTTCTTTTACATTCTTTGAGTCTACATACTTATGAACTTTAGTCTAGAAAAATGTTACATTATGTCTTTATAGTTTCTTCTTTTCTCAATTTCTCCATTTTTTGGTTAGATGTTAGACCACCTGGATTGACCTTCTGATTTTTATTATATACTGTCCTTGACTTCTGGTTCTGCTTCTTAGGAGTTAGAAATGCTGTGTAGAGTAATAGTTAAGGACTTGGGCTCTGAAGCTAGAAAGTCTGCTTGAATTCTGTTGTGACAATTTTCTAGATAAATGATTGGTTACTTTTTCCATCTGTAAAATGCTTGTACCTAGTTCAGAGGATGTAAAGGTAAATTAAATAGTTTGTTCAAAGTATTTAAATGATTTCTTACTACATAGTAGATGTTAATTATTAACATTTGGCATTATTACCTCAAGTAGTTCTTTTACCTTTCTACATAAATCTTTAATTTTGATCGAATTTCTAATTTTCAAGTGCTTTCTTTTGGTTCTTTTATTATTTTATAGCTTTCTGTTCTTGTTTCTTGGATGCAGTATATCTTTAATTATTGGGATAATTAAGGAAATTGGAAAAATTCTTTAACGTATGGAAACCAAAGCAAGTAAATAGAAGCAATCAAATAAATAGAAACAAAAGCCCCCAATAAATAGAAATCTTATAATATTTGGGACCAGTAATTGGCACTATTGAAATTTTCTACTGCTACATGCATTGACTTTTATTATAGTTTTTGTGTCTGTTTTATTGTCTCTTTTTTGTGTTAAAGGTTTTTCCAAATTTATTTACAATTATGTTCAGATTATATTTGGCAAGAATATACATGGGTATATTACATCCTCAGTGCATTACATCAGAGAGCACATCATGTCAACTTTCCCTTTTGTTGAACATTTATTTAAGTGATTACAAGTCATTTTTTCTGTTGTAATAGTACCTTAGTACTTTAAGAGATTATTGGGTTAGTATTTTCAGAATACCTAATTATCCATATGTACTTTTACATTCTTTTAAAACTTAATATATTAAAATCTGTGCAGTATTTTGATTCTCAAATCGCCCAAATTTGGCCAAGAAGGAACCCTTTTAAACTGGCACAACAAGATATTGTAATTTCCCTGTCCTGGACTTAAAACTACCATTTCCCCAAGGAACTCAGGTTCCTTTTTGTGGAGAAATGATGATACAGAAACCTAGGGCTAGATGCTGGGGCTGCTTATTGATACTGGGTTGTCATTACTGTTGAGGCCTTTTTAGTTGATAAAGCGTGTTTTTCCTTGCAGTCTATTTGATATCATTTGTTGTTTTGTAATTTAGGATATGGATTTTTCCCTCAATTATTGGTGATTTGTTTTTATATTTAATTTCAAATTATTAATATTGTTCAAAAATCAAAACGTTTATTGAAAGGTATATTCAGAGTATCTTCTTACCTATGTCTTGCCATTCTCACCACCTATGGATAACTTGCATTTAAATTCTATTTTGAAATATATGCTTTGTTTTTCTTGCAGATGTACACACACACATCTATGAATTCTTATTTACCCTTTCTTACACAGTTGCTAACATAGTATGTTACTTAATATATCCTGGATATCACTCCATTTCAGTTCATAGAGGTCTTTATTTCTTTTTCACACATTTCCTTGTTTGGAAATACCAGATTCACCAAATCTCATGTGTGATCACTCAAATTGTTTCCAATATTGTACTATTTCAAATAGTGTCACAGAAAATTACTTTTTTTTTTTTTTAAATGTTGGGGTTCTACTTTCTTGGTGGGTTCTTAGAACTAGATCAGACGAAAAACAATTTTGATTGATATTGCCCAATTACCTTTCTGTAGACATTGTACAATTTTACAATCCTGCCAGCAGCATATGCTTATTTTACTCATAGCCACATCAATGGTGTGTTATCAAACTTTTGAGTTTTCACTAATCTAATGAGAAATGGTATCTCTGTAAAGTAGAGCCCAAGTCTAGAAAGCTGTCTTGTGTCTACAGAGAACCATCTGGATTTCTAGTTAAATACAGTGAGTTAAACATCTGTGTTTCTCTCTCCTCTCTCCTAAAGTCACTAACATGAGAATAAAGAAATGCAAAGAACTTGAAATTGTTTTTTGTTGTTTAATCAAGTGCTGTGCAGTTTTTCATTTAAGTGTCATTTGCATATATTTTTGGTGAAATATCTTTTTAGAACTTTTGCCCATTTTTCTAACAGTTTTGATTTTTATTTTCTTCAATTTTAAGTGTTTTGGTGTGTGTGTATATATGTACTAGATATTGAACTTATTAGTAAGGGGCACTGAGCCACATCCCTAGCCCCATTTTGTATTTTATTTAGAGACAGGGTCTCACTAAGTTGCTTATTAGCACCTTGCTTTTGCTGAGGCTATCTTTGAACTCATCATGATCCTGCCTCAGCCTCTCAAGGTGCTGGGATTACAGGCCTGTGCCACCGCACCTGGCCTCTTTTTGTTTTTGATATATATTACAAATATTTTTGTCATTTGTCATTTGAATTTGGTTTTGATTAATTTCACCATGATTAATCTTTTCCTCTTTATTGCATGGTGCTATAGAGAAAGACCTTAAAAAGTTAATTGGAAGTTTTATATGCAAGACTAAGGCTTACAATAGGCAAGAATCTGTGTTTCATTTGACTTAAGAATCTATCATATTAATGGGTAGAGATAGAGAAGGACTTTTTTCAGTGGGCAGATTGTGTGTGTGTGTGTGTTTTGCTAGGGATTGAACTCAGGGCCTTGTGCATGCAAGGCAAGCACTCTACCAATTTAGCTATATTTTCTTCCTGCCCATTGCCATGCCTAGTATCCTCAGTTATATATCTTTGTTGGTTCATTTTTCCACAATAAACCTCTGTTCTCTTGTTCTGGTAGGAGAATGGTAGTTGCTTGCCTGGATGTCATGGATTGGGAGCCTGAAGATCTGTGGGTGGTTTTTTTTTTTTTACTTGTAGATAGACACAGTACCTTTATTTTTATGTGATGCTGAGCATCAAACCCAGTGCCTCACCTCACGCGTGGTAAACAAGCGCTTTACCACTGAACTACAGCCCCAGCCCTAAGGATCTGTTTGTATCACCATTATCTGAAGAGTTATGGAGCTATGGATTCCTGACTCCTTTGAGAATTTTGTAGTGAGAATTTACTTACTTTTTTCAGCATACAGGATATCCATTTTCTCAGTCCTATTTATTTGTTCATGTGTTTTTTAAATTTTCTGTTTTGCTGCTGACTTTCCTTAAGTTCTTTTTCTAGAATTTTATTTCTTGTCATTTTAGTGTGTTTTGGGGAGAGGAGAGACACACATGTTTAAATTCACATTGTAAATTCCAATAGTTTTTTGGTACATACTGTTTTTCCTCTGCAGGGTTGCTGGATGATCCCAGTGAAGCTTTTTATAATGTACATTTATTTAATGATTTAGGGTTTGTGTGCCATTACTCAGATAATTCTGATCAGTAGTTCTAACATAGTTCACCTTTGTCCCTGTTTTATACCCTGTTTAACCTCAAAAGCAGCAAGTTTTTAAATTTCCAAGGAAAAAAGATTGTTGGTCTTTGAAATTTAGTTGCTGCTTTGAGGGCCTCTTTGCCTTCTCCAAAGCTGATCAAATTTCATTGTATCTGATGTAGTCTGTGGTAGGGAATTACTAATTTTTTGTAGTTTGATTTTTTTTTTTTAAATGAATCCTCCTCCCCCACTTTTCATTATGGTGGTTTTCAGGAAGTTGAAGTAAAACATTTCTTTTCAAATGCAATTAATATGGGATTTAAAAAATATTTTTATATATGGACACAATATCTTTATTTTTATTTATTTTTTAATGTGGTACTGAGGATCAAACCTAGTGCCTCACACTTGTGAAGCAAGCACTCTGCCACTGAGCCACAACCTCAGCCCTTAATATGATTTTTAAAATGTTCAAAATCATATATTTCATTTTTGAAATTGAATACTTGGATGAGAAGCTATGCTAAAACCTTTTCTCAAATCCTTCTAAAGTTCTGTATGAGATTATGACTGTGGTCTAACTCATTTGGTTGCCATTATCATGTCACCATAGAAAGAAGATGGTCCCTGAACCTAGAGAGCTGCAGAATGTCCCTTTCACTACTGGTTATATTAGTTGTCTCTAACAGTGCTGCTCCTTCTTCCCTCTGTGTGTTTGCTCCAGGATCTCCCATGTGGACCCTTTTCCATGCTTGCCTATAATTTCTTTTCCCTTATATTACACACAAGTCAATAAGAGACACCCCACTCTCTTTTGCCTACTGACTTTTTTGCTACTGGTTTTTACTATTGACTAGTATAGTCTCTCACTGTTTCTTAGGCTGGTTCAGTCAGTTTTTCTTGGAACTCTGTTTGTTTCACTCCTCATTTGTCCCTAGCCAAACTACAAATTGGGATTATATTCCAGCTCTGCTCAAGTGTTTCACGGTGTTGGGGTGGAGAGTGTCAGGAGATTAGTGAGACAGTAGGGAAACATGGTGACTGCCTAAGCAGTAAGGAATCAGGGGACGAGACAGTTTTCTTTGGTAAGTAAGGTAGTAGAATAAAACTGACTAATGACCGATTCTCTCCTTTAGTAGGTTTATTTTTAATGGAGTACTTCAGGCAAATATTTAGTAGTTCAAACTAATAATTGTGGGAGACGAACTAATATTTAATTTGTCAAAATTGACAATAAAAATGTGTCCTGGCTTGATGCTGTTGTTACTTGTGTTATGACTTTAGTAATAGTATGGTGAAAAGATCAATTTTACTGTTTTTTTTTTGTTATTATAATGAAATACCCAAGGCTGAGTAACTTTATTTATTCTTCATGTTATTTGTTATTTTTAGATGTACATGAGTATATTTTGACATATTTTTATAAATATGGGTCTGGTAACTTTAGAAAAGAGGTTTCTTTAGCCTATGGTTGTGGAGGTCAAGGGCATGGTACTGGCTGGTATTAGTGTGGCTCTGGTGAAGGCCTCACAGTGGCAGGAGGGATCACATCATCAGACAGGAGGAAGCTAGAGAGCCAGTAAGAGGTTAGGCTTAGACTTGTATAACCCTAGAATTCCATTAGAACTACTTTAATCCCTTCTGAGGGCATGCCACCAGTGATCTAAAGACCTCCCACAAGGCCCCACTTTTTTAGGGTCCCATCCCCTCTTTACCACATGGGGATGAAACTTCCAACACAGGAGATCTTGGGGGACTTATGTATATTCTAACCAAACCATAGCAACTACTAATGTAGATGTCAATGAGAGGAGTCTTAGATTGTAGGCTGTTTTTGCTGTTCTGAAAGCCTTTACATTCTTCCTTATAAGTTCTAAAATTATTGAGTAGTTTCTAAGGTCCTGTGAGACTGTAAAAACTTGTGACTCTGTGTACTTTTTCAGGTTGGGAAAGGTAATTTTCACTAAGATGATTGTATTAGAAAGCTACTATAAAATGAAATTATATGTGTTGATAGATTAATGCAAGAAATTAGAAACATGAGAATTACTGGACCAGAACATTAGGAAGAGTGAGAATTCTCATTTGAACCTGTTTCTTTTTTTTAATGATAGGATGATTTTAATAAACTAATTTAAATATGGTCACAAACTTTTCTCACTAAATTGTACACAAGTACTATAATGCATTATTGTGTGATATTGAAGTTTGAGATGCTTTTTAAAAATCATAGTTGGATTATTAAGAATAGTCAAGTGACTTGGGTTTCTTTTATTTTTTAGGATTTAAGTGCCCTGTATGCTCAAAATTTGTACCCTCTGATGAAATGGATTTGCACCTTGTGATGTGTTTAACAAAGCCAAGAATAACCTATAATGGTAAGTCCACTGTCTTAATAATTTTAAATAGAATTACCTTACATTTTATAAATTTCGTGTTTTCAGTAAAATTTAGATGGTAGGAAGGCCCTTGTGCCCTGTGCTAGACCATTAGTCATTCTGAAGTGCTGTTCTCAGGGACCCTTCTCACTCTCAAAAAATTACTGAGAATTTTAGAGAGCTTTTGTTTACTAGGTTATATCTGTCAATGTTTGGCATATTAGGAATTAACAGAATTAACATTTTCTTACTTAATTCAAGCATTAAATGTAATTATGTTGACATAATTTTTAAGTGAATAAAGGTAAATTTTCTAAGACAAAAAATACTTAATGACTAGAGTGACATTTACATCTTACATTTTTGCAAACTGTGATGTCTGGCTTGATAACAAAGAATTCTCAATATCTTTTCTGCATTCAGTTTGTTGTGATATGGCACTTCAAGTGTCTTCTGGATACTTCCATTGTTACAGAGACAATGGGAATGAAAAAGGCAAATGATGGTTTTGTGTTACTATAAAAATCGTTTTTTACCTTCTAAAACTAAAAAGAATCTCAAAGACTCCCTTAGTTTCCTTACTCCAGAAAATTCTTTTGGGAACTTCTACACTGAAATAAAATATTTCAGGTCAAGCCTAGGTAATAAGTAGTGTTCGAAATGACCATTTTCTACAGTAAGCATGCATGGATGAAATTGCAGCTTTTTTCTTATTATTTAAAGTATATAATAAACAAAGGATACATATTTAGGAATACAGAATATAAGTTTGTAAGTATAGTAAAATAGATGGCTAAATGGAAGGAAAAAAGGAATGAAATAGAGATGAACTCCACTTATGCCATGCATTTTACATCTGTTTCTGTCTTTGTCCCCAAAACATTTCTATTCTGTGAGTCCTGAGGGTAGCTGGCACTTAGGTCTGGTGCTTTAGACTGTGCTATTCTTTCTGGACCAAAATCCCTAGCTATTTATTTAGTATCTAGGAGAGATCTTACGTATAGTCTTGGCATACTTTGGAATAAACGTTGGGAAAAAAATCAAGTACTTTTTTCATAATAAATTGACTAAGAGAAAAGTGAAAGTTCTTCCCCTCAAAATTTTATAAACCGAAAAATTCAGAAGAAAAATTTTGGATTAAAATTTGGTTTCAAATAAGTCAATAGAATATTAATCAGCATGAAGCCAGTTGAAAGCTGGACTGGATGCTACAAGTATCTTTTGAGCATCTATTATGTATAAGGTATGTGTTAGGAAGTAGGACTGTAACAATGAATAAATTAGGGGTGGAGCTTATAGTTTAATAGTCACTGATTTCTCTGAGCTAAAATTTATTGGTTATTTAAAGGTATTACATGAAAAACATAGTAAGTGTACAAGCAGTTTGCTAATCAGGAGATTTCTGAGGTAACTGAAATCTTGGGAAAGGTAGAATTTAACATTGAAATGAACGTATTACTTTGGATTGGTGTTTGCAGACTGTTTAGGAATCGGTACCTGCCATACCTCCAAGTTAGTGTTCCAGCCACACTATTATAGTGGTGACAGTAGAATACTCTTTCCCATTCATTTGCCAATGAAAATGACTTTTACAGTTATTTTGTATAGTAAATGTTCCTATTGGTAATATCCTTACCTTCTTACATTATGAAATTGAATTGGCTATTTTGCATAATTAGTTAAAATTCTGTTTCTTAAGAAAAAAATACTCAAACTCATAGTTTGAGACTAAAAATGGGCTTGTTTCCAATACTTGCTCCATTATCCTTTCATTACACTCCATAATTAAGTTTACTACAAGTGTCTGGGTTGAGGGTGTAGCTTAATGGTAGAGCATTTACCTAGTATGCCTGAGGTCAGCTTGGGGTTCAGTACTCAGTACAGTAGTCAATCAATAAACATACTTAAACATACTTAAAGTTTAAGCCTTGAATCGAAAAAGTACAATAAAGTATTTGCACACTTTCTTTCTGTAAATCTAGAATACAGTCTTCTTAGGTGTTGGTATTTAACAGTTTTTTAATTTTCAAATTTTCTGTGTTCAAGTCATTAAATTTTCTGCTAGATTGGTGTCTCAAAGAACCCATATGTAACTTTCTGCTTGGGGATACTGTAAACCAAAGGTTAAAGTTTTAAGAATTTAGTAGTTTTCCAAAATCTAAAATTACTAACCAACATGAGAAAGCATTAATGAAGTTTCAGCCATTCTTAATGTAGTGAGGCTTGAATCTTTAAAAATTTTTATTAATATTAAACTATATAAACATTCGCTTGTTCCGTAAAATTTATATGTAGTTTTTGAAGTTTTAAAACTAACCCTTGGATGATGGCTTTGTATGAGTAATGGAAGAGAAAAGAAGCTTTTACTGGACTGATTTGGAGGGTCATAGAAAGGTGGCAGATTAGTAAAATGCCTCTGTGCTATGGGGAAACTTTGTTTTAAGGGCAGATCTCCTAGACTGCCATTTAGAGCAGTGCTGAATCTGTATGAAAACTAGCCTCTTTAATGTCTAAGCAAGGTATCTAGTATTATGAAATTTAGAGCAAGGTGAGTCGAAGAATCTCTGAAGCTGAATCTTTTTAGTCACCTGGACTCTAAGCTTAAAGTTTCATATTTGAATTCCTAAATGTTGATTCCCAGTCAGATTGATTGGACTTCTAAATTATATTAATTCTCAAAAAAGAAATTTTTTTCAGCATACTGCTATTAACTTATATCTTTCTATAGCCTTTCCTGAAGTAGCTAGACCTGACATTTTGAAATTTATTTGTGAATTGGGTATTAATTTAAATGTCTATAAACATTCACAATAAGGAGAGTAGTTGGGCTGGTTTCAATCTGGATGTGTTTATAGACACATTTCTGAATAGAAAGAGTTGGTAATTTGGAGTTTTAAAAATGCATTCTCACTTTAAATTGATAATTAAAATCAATTAAATTTAAATTGATTATTTAAATATTATTTTGATTTTCAGATTAGCCCACAACAACTTTCTTATTTAAAATGTACAGTATGTTGGGCCAGGTTGAGGCTCAGTGGTAGAGTGCTTGCCTAGTACGTGTGAGGCACTGTGTTCGATCCCCAACACCATACAAAAATAAAAAATAAACAAATAAATGTATGTGTTGTCTACAACTAAAAAAAAAAAGAATTCATAGTATGTTTGTGAACACCCAGATCCTAGTACCCAAAGAAGAAAATTGGGTAGCTAAGTGGAAATTGTCAGGGCTTAGGAAGCTGGCTCAGCAGAGCTTCAGGTAGGAGGCCCAGGGCAATTGTGGCAGGAAAGGATCCTGAACGATTGGGTAACGTTACTTACTGGAAGTGGTATTTTGGTAGGATGGAAAAAATGTGTAAATGCCTCAGTGAACATCAACATTAGATTGCCCTTATATCAAGTCAGATGCTGCCTATTTTTATTTACTTTTCTCCCTCTTTCATGTGTTTCATTGTTTTATTTATGGACCTAGTAATTTCTTTTATACTCAGTGACTGATATAAATACTATGAGTATTGATTGAATCTTGATTTCCTTGTTCAACATCTTCAAAAATAATTCAAAACAAATCAAAAAATGAATTAAATATTAGCAGATTCTTAGTCCTGATTTTATTGATCTTCAGACTTCATGGATCATGGTATATTTTATGTCATCATAAGTTCAATTTTTACTTTAGAAATCTGTCATTAAATGCAGTAAGGTTATATATAAGAAATCTTTGTTTTATTTGTATACATGTGCCATGTACACCTGGAGGAGGTGCAACTTGAAAAAAAGTTTTGTCTCCCGAGAGTTAAATTACAAACTTAGTGAATCATAGCAGAGCTATTTAAAATCATCAGAAAGTAGGTTGAAATTGAAAGGAAACTTGTTCTGCTGTGAAAGTAAAGAAATGGGACCCCATTTTCTGCGCCATCTGTGAAAGACTTTATCTTATCAAGTGCCCCAACCATTGTAAATATGATTCAGGCAGTATTGTAATTCCAGTGCACATGTACAGCTTTCTGATGATCTGGATTCTCATATGCACGTTTACACAAAAAACTATATTTCTTCCTTTTGTAGTTACAATCCAGCCTTCTAAGCAGTTAAGATTATTATTGTAAGTTATAAGCTTGCTTTCTGCCTTATGTAGGACATTTTATTGGTTTAAAGATTTCTTACCCAAACGCACATTTTAATTGTTCTGAGTTCAGTATGTTTTCTTAAATTGGCATGTCTTTTACAATTGAAGTTAAAAAACGGGCTGGGGTATAACTTTTCCTGGTAGAACTCTTGCGTATTAGCATGTGTAGGATTCTGGGATCAATCTTCAGTGCCACAAAACAGCAAACAAGCAAAAACTCCCTTAACAATCACCAAGCAGAATTTTAAAGAAGGAGTTATTGCCTGAGCATGTGTGAACCTTGCCTTTTAAGGAAGGGTTCGGTTCTATGAGTTGACATTTCTTCATTTATTTTCATTGGTCATCTCTTATTTTTAAAATTTTTAAAAAATTTTAATTTGTTATATATGACAACAGAATGTAATACAATTCATATTACACATATAGAGCACTATTTTTCATATCTCTGGTTGTACACAAAGTAGAGTCACATACATGAACTTTGGGTAATGATGACCATTGCATTCCACCCTCTTTCCTTCCCCTATGCCCCCTCCTTTCCCCTCCCTCCCCTTTTTCCCTATCTAGAATTCATTTAATCTTCCCATTCCTCCCCCTCCATGCAGCATATTATGAATCAGCATCCTTAAATCAGAGAAATCATTCAGCATTTTGGTTTTTTGGGATTGGCTAAATTTCACTTAACGCTGTATTCTCCAGCTCCATCCATTTTCCTGCAAATGCCATGATGTTATTCTCTTAATGCTGAATAATATTCCATTATGTATATATACCATATTTTTCTCTTAATACCGAATAATATTCCATTGTGTATATATACCATATTTTTCTCTTAATGCTGAATAATATTCCATTGTGTATATATGCCATATTTTCTTTATCCATTCGTCTATTGAAGGGCATCTAGGTCAGTTCCACAGTTTAGCTATCGTGAATTGTGCTGCTATAAACATTGATGTGGCTGTGTCCCTGTAGTATGCTATTTTTAAATCCTTTGGGTATAGGCGAGGAATGGGATAGCTGGATCAAATGGTGGTTCCATTCTCAGTTTTCCAAGGAATCTCCATACTGCTTTCCATATTGGCTGCACCAATTTTCAGTCCCACCAGCAATGTATGAGTGTGCCTTTTCCCCCACAGCCTCGCCAACACTTATTGTTGTTTGTATTCATAATAGCTGCCATTCTGACTGGAGTGAGATGAAATCTTAGAGTGGTTTTTATTTCCATTTCTCTAATTGTTAGAGAGATTGAACTTTTTTTATATATTTGTTGATTGATTGTATATAATTTCTGAGAAGTGTCTGTTCAGTTCTTTGGCCCATTTATTGATTGGGTTATTTGTTTTTTTGATGTTAAGATTTTTGAGTTCTTTATATATTCTAGAGATTAGTGCCCTATCTGATGTGTATGTGATACAGTACTGCCTGAATTTGTTCCCAATTAGTAGGCTCTTTCTTCACCTCACTGATTGTTTCTTTTGCTGAGAATAAACTATCTTTTCTCCAATGTACGTTTTTGGCACTTTTGTGTCAATATAAGATAATGGTATTTATGTGAGTTATTCTCTGTGTCCTCTATTCTGTACCATTGGTCTACAAGTCTATTTTGGTGCTAATACCATGCTGTTTTTGTTGCTATCACTCAATAGTATAGTTTAAGGTCTGATATAGCAATGCTATCTGCTTCACTCTTCTTGCTAAGGATTGCTTTAGCTGTTTTGGGTCTCTTTTTTTCCAGATGAATTTCATGACTGCTTTTTCTGTTTCTATGAGGGATGTCATTAGGATTTTGATTAGAATTGCATTAAATCTGTATAGTGCTTTTGATAGTATGGTCATTTTAATAATATTAATTCTTCCTATCCAGAACAAAGTAGATCTTTCCATCTTCTAAGGTCTTCTTTAATTTCTTTCTTTAGCATTCTGTAATTTTCATTGTAGAGGTCTTTCACTTCTTTTGTTGATTCCCAAGTTGTTTTTTTTTTTTTTTTATGCTATTGTAAATGGGGTAGTTTTCCTCATTTTCCTTCTGAAGTTTGTCACTGATATACAGAAATGCCTTTTATTTATGGGTGTTGATTTTGTATCCTGCTACTTTGCTGGATTCATTTACTAGTTCTAGAGGTTTTCTGGTGGAATTTTTTTGGGTATAGGTATAGAATCATATTGTCAGCAAATAGTGCTAATTTGGGTTCTTCTTTACCTATCCATATCTCTTTAATTTCTTTTGTCTATCTAATTGTTCTGGCCAGTGTTTCAAGGACTATGTTAAATAGCAGTGGTGAAAGAGGGCATCCCTGTCTTGTACCAGTTTTTAGAGGGAATGCTTTCAGTTTTTCCTCCATTTAGAATGATGGTGGCCTGGGGCTTAGCATAGACAGCTTTTTCGATGTTGAGATATGTTCCTGTTTTTCTAGTGTTTGAACATGAAGGGGTGCTGTATTTTGTTGAATGCTTTTTCTGCATCTGTTGAGATGATCATATAGTTCTTTTCTTTAAGTCTATTGATGAATTACATTTATTGATTTACATATGTTGAGTACATCCCTGGAATGAATCCCACTTGATTGTGGTGTACTATCTTTTTGATATGTTTTTGTTTTGATTTGCCAAATTTTATTGAAATATTGGTTTGAAGTTTCCTTTTTTTTGAGGTGTCTTTGTCTGGTTTTTGGAATCAGAGTGATATTGGCCTCATAGAATGAGTTTGGAAGTGCTGCCTCTTTTTCTGTTTCCCGAAATAAATTGGAGAGTATTGGTATTAGTTCTTCTTTAAAAGTCTTGTAGAACTTGGCTGTGTATCCATCTGGTCCTGGACTTTTCTTGGTTGGTAGGCTTCTGATGGAGTCTTTTATTTCGTCACTTGAAATTGATCTGTTTTAATTGTGTATATCATCCTGATTCAATTTGGGCAAATCATATGACTTTAGAAATTTGTTGATGCCTTTGATATATTCTATTTTATTGGAGTACAGGTTTTCAAAATAATTTCTAATTATCTTCTGTATTTCTGTAGTGTCTGTTGTGTGGCATTTCCTTTTTCATCATGTATGTTATTTGAGTTTTCTCTTTCCTTCTCTTCATTAGCATGGCTAAGGGTTTGTTAATTTTATTTATTTTTTCAAAAAACCAACTTTTTGTTCTGTTAATTTTTTTAATTGTTTCTTTTGCTTCAATTTCATTGATTTCAGCTCTGATTTTAATTATGTACTATCTTTACTGCCTTTGATGTAGATTTGTTCCTTTTCTAGGGCTTTGAAATATAATGTTAAGTCATTTATTTGTTGACTTTTAAGGAATGAACTCCATGCAATGAACTTTCCTCTTAGAACTGCCTTCATAGTGTCCCAGAAATTTCAAAATTGTTGTATCTGTGTTCTCATTCACCTCTAAAAATTTTTAATCTCCTCCTTGATATCCTCTGCAACCCGTTGTTCATTCAGTAGCAATTATTTAGTCTCCAGGTGTTGGAGTAGCTTTTATTTCTTATTTTATTATTGATTTCTAGTTTCATTCCATTATGATTTGATAGAATGCAGGGTAGTATCTCTACTTTTTTATATTTGCCAAGAGTTGCTTTGCGGCATAATATATGGTCTGTTTTAGAGAAGGATTCATGTGCTGAGAAGAAATTGTATTCACTCGTTGAAGGATGAAATATTCTATAAATGTCAGTTAAGTCTAAGATTGTATTATTGAGTTCTATAGTTTCTTTGTTTAGCTTTTGTTTGGAAGATCTATCCAGAGGTGAAAGAAGTGTGTTAAAGTCACCCAAAATTATTGTGTTGTGGTCTATTTGACCCTTGAACTTGAGAAGAGTTTGATGAAGGTAAATGCTCCATTGTTTGGGGCATATATATTTGTAATTGTTAAGTCTCCTTGGTGTATGGTTCCTTTGAGCAGTATGTAGTGTCCTTCTTTATCCCTTTTGATTAACTTTAGCTTGAAGTCTACTTTATTTGATATGAGGATGGAAGTCCCTGCTTGCTTCCGCAGTCCATGTGAGTGGTATGATTTTTCCCAACCCTTCACCTTCAGTCTGTGGATGTCTTTTTCTATGAGATGTATGTATCTCTTGGAAGCAGCATATTGTTGGGTCTTTTTTTTTTTTTTTTTTTTTTCAATCCAGTCTGTTAGTCTGTGTCTTTTCGTCTTTTCATTGGTGAGTTTAGGCCATTAACATTCAGGGTTATTCATTCCATGGTTGAGTGCCGCAATCTGGCTGGGCACAATTCAGTAGTCACTTATCAAGCAGAAATGAACTTTATTTTTAGAACACACAGGGCACCGCACCACAGGAGCTCTTTTGGAATTCCCTCAGAGCCCAACTGCCACCACTGGATGAGACTCTCAACCCCCCACTCCTCCCGCTCTTGAGCCGATTGGCTGGGTCACGTGGGCAGAGCCAAAAGAGTCCCCCAATGAGCAGCTCTGTGGTCTGAAAGGGCGGGGAAATAGCCCAGTGAGCATCACCGCAGAGGAGCCAATCAGCTGGAAGCTGGAAGTTTGCTGGGGCCATGGTGAGCCAATCAGCTGGAAGTTTGCTGGGGCCCCTTGGGCTGTGGCTCTCAACAGTTGAGTTAAATTAAATGTGGATCCCTACTTGTAGTTTTATGTGACTTTATAAGCATTACATGATAAAACAGCACTGAAGTAATGAGCTGTTTTTTATGCCACATATTGATTGTTGTCTGGAGTGAAATGAAAGTCAGTAGACCTGAAGACCTCAAAAGAGCGTACTACAGGGATACTGCCACATCGATGTTCATAGCAGCACAATTCACAATAGCTAGACTGTGGAACCAACCCCGATGCCCCTCAATAGATGAATGGATAAAAAAAATGTGGCATTTATACACAATGGAGTACTACGCAGCACTAAGAAATGACAAAATCATGGAATTTGCAGGGAAATGGATGGCACTAGAGCAGATTATGCTAAGTGAAGCTAGCCAATCCCTAAAAAACAAATGCCAAATGTCTTCTTTGATATAATGAGAGCAACCAAGAACAGAGCAGGGAGGAAGAGCAGGAGGAAAAGATTAACATTAAGCAGAGTCATGAAGTGGGAGGGAAAGGGAGAGAAAAGGGAAATTGCTTGGAAATGGAAGGAGACCCTCATTGTTATACAAAATTACATATAAGAGTTTGTGAGGGGAATGAGAAAAAAATAAGGAGAGAAATGAATTACAGTAGATGGGGTAGAGAGAGAAGATGGGAGGGGAGGGGAGGGGGGATAGTAGAGGATAGGAAAGGTAGCAGAATACAACAGTTACTAATATGGTATTATGTAAAAATGTGGATGTGTAACCGATGTGATTCTGAAATCTTTGTAATGTTTTGAATAACCAATAAAAAATAAAATAGAAAAGGGAAAAAAAAAGTACATAGAAAGCAAATATTTGCTCTCTCTGTGTATGGAAATAAAGGAATATAGATCCATGAAAAAAAAAAAAAGAAAGTCAGTAGAAAGTATTATATTCTTAATTCTGTTTTATAGAAGAGAATAGGTGATATTCTAAAAGAATTTGAAGAGGCAAAAGTAAAACCCACATGAGATACCAGTAAAATTTTACAGTCTCCATTATATTTATATATAGGTAAATATAAATAATATTATGAAATGAGCATATAAATATATGAAACAAATATACAAACAATATAAATATATGTATTACATATAGATAACAAATATCTAAATATATACAATGGAGAATAAATAACAGGAAGATTAAAGGAGAATAAAGTGCAAATGATCTGGACTGCCATAAATAAAAATAAATCCATAGCTAGAGACACCATAAAGCAAATTCCAAACAAAAAGAGACTGCCTATTTTATATACTTTTCCCCCTCTTTCGTGTGTTTCATTGTTTTCCTAGTAATCCCTTGTACAGTCAGTGACTGATATAAATTTTATTAGTATTGAGTCTTAGTTTCCTTGTTCAACATCTTCAAATATGTTGAAAGTAGCCCAAAATAATAATGTTGTAACTCTTTCTATTTATGTTAACATTTCTAAAATGGCTTCTTGTTTTGTGGAGTAATTTGAAATTTAGTAGCTCTTTTTTAAAGCTAGTGAATCAGAAATGGTCATATAAGAGATATTATCAAAATTGTTTTTAAGTCTCATTCAGCCTCCTGAATATTAGGCCCAGTTTATATGGCATTAAATTCAGTTTCACTGCCCTTCTGTAAACATATAGCACCAGTTTGTGTTTTAAATGTTATGAAGTATAGTGGTACTTTGTAAAAGTACAGACTTTGAATTCAACTTTCTGAGTTCAGAGCCCGATTCTGTCACTTAATAGCTATGTGATCTTGATCTTGGATTTCTGTCCTGTGAAAAATAGTATACTAGAGGGCTGGGATCATGGATCAGTAGTAGAGTTCTTTGCTCCCTAGCATGTTTGAGGCACTGGGTTCAATTCTCAGCACCACATATAAATAAATGAATAAAATAAAGATCCATCAACATCTAAAAACATTTAAAAAATAGTACTGGATATGGATGGCGCCTATCTTCATGGTTATTTTGAAAATCAAGTGAGAAATGGAATTCTAGCAGAAATCTTTATAGAAGCATTTGTTTTGTTTTTGTTTTTCTTTTTGGGGAGTATAGGGGGTTGGACTTGGGCATTCGACCACTGAGCCACATCCCCAGCCCTATTTTCTAGTTCATTTTGAGTCAGGGTCTCACTGAGTTGCTTACCACCCTGCCTTTGCTGAGGTTGGCTTTGAACCCAAAATTCTGTCTAAGTGTCCCAAGCCGCTGAGATGACAAGCATGTGCCCCCGCACCCAGTTTCATAGAGGCATTTTGATTCTGTATAGAAATTAAAATGCTGTAAAAAATTGACTGTACATAGATAAATATTTTCTGGATTCATTCTTTATATAAAAAGAGAAAGCATTGAAGAGACATTACAACAAAAGTAGTTTAGTGAGAAAGGAGTAAGTTCTGATGGATCTTGAAAGCATGAAGTAGATTTTAGATTCCACTTCTGATTTCATAATAACATTTGAGAAGGAATGACATCTTTATTTAATGATTCTTAATTTGTCTCATTTCATAGATCTCTTTGTCTCATTTCATAGATCTCTATATAAACTTTGCCTTTTAAGGGGCAGGTTCTCCTTTCCTTTTTATCACTTCATAGGGTTGAGTTGTTTTTTTTTTTTTTTTTAAATCCAGCATTCCAGAAAACTTGCTTTGAGTTTTAGAAGAAATCAGGAAAAATTAAACCTAACTTTGAGGACCTAATTATCCTTAAAGTTAAAAGGCTTTTCTTTCCTTGTTCGCAATACTTTTTTCAGCTAACATATGGTATTGACATCTCTCATTTTAAGGGAATCCTGATGTAACTATTACTAAAATATACTTCTAAATTTTCTTTTCTTTTTTTCTTTGTTAAGGAGCACACAGATAGGGAAAATCAAGATGAACCTGTAGCACCTCAGAAAAGCTCCCAGTGGTCAAAAGCTAAAAACAGTTTGAGTAATAGAATTAATATAGCATTGTATTGGATGATAACCCAATGTATAAAATAAATGTATGTAGTCTATACTGATAAACAATGGATGGATGAATGGATGGATAGAGACAGAAAAGCAAAAGCTTTACCTGGAGACTTAGTTCTAAGAGGCAAATCATACATTTCTTTAGAAAAAAAATTTCAATTGCAGCATTCTCCTTTGTTATGAAATAAAATAATTTTCTCTCCAAATTTTACAG
This sequence comes from Callospermophilus lateralis, assembly GCF_048772815.1. Lineage (NCBI taxonomy): Eukaryota > Metazoa > Chordata > Mammalia > Rodentia > Sciuridae > Callospermophilus > Callospermophilus lateralis. Next base: position 86,564,904 of record NC_135305.1, read on the forward strand.
TATGCCATGTATATTCTGTGATTTTGAGTGCTCCCAGGACACACTAAAACACTGTGTGGCATATATATAATTTGAACCACATAATTCATATCGCAATAGTAGATGAAAATAAGAGAATGAGAGTTGCTGTTGTTAAGCTCAGCAACAGAGATAATTTTCTCTTAGATTTTTGAGGGAAAATGTATTTCCTTACATTTTTAGATTGTGGAGTTCTTATAGTGAAATTTGCATTAAAGCATTAATTTTGTATATTTTGTTAATTACATTATATAGAGAGTACACATGAGTAAAAATAAAGTGTATTTTATTATTCATTAAGGCCAAACTGGAAACTGATTTTACCCCTTACTAAATCATTAAGAAAGCTATACACTGTATTTTGCTTTTTGCTTTTGACTATTTTTAGATGTTTAGTCTTCTATTAAAGAACATGTTTTGTGTCTCTCTTTGTTTGGATTCATAGAGATCCTATGTCTTTAATGTTAAACTTGTTTATTTCCATTGTTTAGTATTGAGAATGTCAGTTGTTTTTACCATTTGAACTTCAAATTGATTTTGCTGTTATGAAGAAAAGCTATTGGTTTAAGTTGAGCCCTTGATTTTCTGAATGTATAACTGTCATCTACAAATGAGTGTTTATGCACTGGTGTCAAAAATAAAAAAACTAGAGGCAGCACGGTAGTGCTTTCCTGTAAACCTAGCTACATGGAAGGCTGAGGAAGGAAGATCACAAGTTCAAGGCTAGCTTCTGCAACTTAAAGAAATCCTGTTTCAGTGGTAGAGGTTCAATCCTCAGTACTGGGGATAAAAATAATTCTTTTTTTTGGGTGCTATTGGTAACCAAAACCAGGGTCTCAAGCATTCTAAGTAAGCATTCTACCTCTAATTACTAAGCTACATCCAGTCCCTAAATTATCTTTTACTCTCTCTGTTTTGATTCTTCACCATAAGTGCATTAGTTTGAAACTACAATGTTGAATAATAAGTTGCCATCTGGCATGCCAATCCTGTTCTTGTTTAGTCATTAACTCTCTTTAATGGATACTTGTTTCGAATTTTGATAAATTATTTTTATTATGTGTATAATTTTATGCTCTTCAAAATAAAACATGCCTTCATTTTATTAATTGCTTTTTTAAAAAATTAACGTTAATGTTGACAGATTTTTCTAAAGTTCTAGTTGAATTGTATTGATTTCTAATATTGGTGGATTTCAACTCTTCAATCATGGGGTATTATTCTTTTTAATTGTTGCTACCAAGGTATTGCATAGATAAAGGTTATGAAAATAAATGAATTTGAAAACCTTCCATCTTTGTTTTGAATTAATTTGAATAACTCAGGAAGTTCTGCTCTTATCAGATAATAATAGTAACTACAAAACCATCATCCATTTAAAGGTAGACCTTTCACAGTCTTTCGTTAATATAGTCACGTTCTATTATTTCCTGAGTCAATTTTGGAAATTCATATTTCACTCAAAAATAATCCTTTTCCAAATTTTCTAATTAGTTGCATTGCACATAACATTTTAATTTCTTAAATATCTTTGGTTATATCACTTTTTTCATTCTAAAGTATCTTTCTATTTTTATATTTTTGTATGTTAGGCTAGCTAGAATATTTAACTGGTATTTTCAAAGAAGATACTTTAAAGCTTGTAAATAATGCTAAAGTTTATTAGTACTAAGGCCTAACTAAAGCAGTTTCATTTATTTCTTTCTGGTCTTTCAAATTTAATAAAAGTATTTTAGGAATAAAATATTTTTCTTGTCGTTTTAATTTATCTTATATTTTTAGATAATTTAACCTTTTAATTTTTAATCTCCTTTTGATTTAGGGAGAAAGAGAAAAAAAAGCTTTATAATTTCAAAGATAAATTTTGGTGGGGAGGGAGACATATACTGGGGCGTGTTTTTGATTTTGATACTAGAGAAAGCTGCCTGTACCTCTCTGTTTTTGAAAGTCATTGTTGTCTTTGTGGCCAAGTACATCACTGATTTCTGGAAATTGTGAGTATAAGAGAAAGCATATAATTTGCTGGGGGCAATGGCGCATGCCTGTAATCCCAGGGGCTCAGGAGGCTGAGGCAAGAGGATCACAAGTTTAAAGCCAGCCTCAACAATGGCAAGTCACTAAGCAACTTAGTGAGACCTTGGCTCAAATTAAAATACAAAATAGGGCTGGTGATATGGCTCAGTGGTCAAGTGCCCCCTGAGTTCAATCCTTTGTTACTCCTTCCCCTCCAAAAAGAGGTGCATATAAGTTTCCTATAGATAGAAAAAATAGTTTTCTATTGCATAAATTGAGTTTGGTTGTATTATTGGAATATTTTATATCCTTGCTTATATTTTTAAAATAAAATAAAAAATAGATTTAAATACCTATAATAATTACCTTACTTACAGATAAGCAAGGACACAGAATGTGGACCTTTGGTTCACATACTCTGACAAACTTAGGAAAAGATTTGTCAAAGTGTCGCCATTGTGATTATTTGGTGTTATTTGCCTTGCAACAATTTTCTCTGGCTTTATATATTTCATAGCTATGCCCTTTGCACCAATATTTGGCTTAATCCTTTTTTGATAGAAACGTTTTTGTTCTATCTTTTATACCCTGTACAGGTTTTAGTCCTGTATGCTTCTTTATTTAATAGTAGTAGTCTTAGTAATGGTAGTGATAGTGGTAGTTGTTTTACAGTGCTGGGAATCACCAAGGCCTTGCACTTCCTGTGTAGAAAAGTGCTCTACCACCGAGCTGTACACCTGCAGCCCTCTAATGTTATGTTGACTCAAGTTTAATAGAAACTAAAGGATCTGTTTACCCTAGCTTGTAAGCTAACAGGTTAGTTGCATGGCTTCTGGCAGAAGATATAAGACTCCCACTGAAAATCAAAGAACTTCATTACTCATTGCATTAACAACAGCAAGAATGTTAGCCTTTTTTGATGTCAGTTTCTGAAACTTTAATTTCCACATGGCAATGTGAAGAGGACCAGGTGACATCTGCACACTTAAGAGAGTTGCATTACAAATGAGGAACCCTCAACTTTGGGTACTTTAGGCATGTCTGCCCTATGTGATATAGTAACTTTCCCTTCCAGGGCTATTTGTCATACAAACATCCTTGAAAAGATAGTACAGATGCACAGAAAAATGAGCGAGACCCATGGAAAATTGTCTTCCAGCAATTATTTCTTTTATTTGCTTTTGCCTGATACCTTTGTTCTCTCTTTCATTTTTTAAAATAAACTTTCTTTTTGTATTGTACCAAAGCAGAGATAAAAAGGATATCCAGTGAAAAAATCTCTCTCTCACCTTGGTACCTCACTTCCCTTTTTTTCAAAGGTAACCAATACTACTAGCACACATTTACAGAGTAATACCATGCTGTACATAACTTTAAACCTTGAAGGTTTTTTCATCAGACATAATTTTTTTTTTTTTTTTTTTTTTTTTACTCCCTAAGCGATTCTGGTGCCAACTTCTAATAAAAAAAATCATGACTCTCTTAGTCTTAAACTTTTACAAATATTTTTCCTTAAAATTACCTTATTTCATAGGTGGATACACCAAAATATTACTAGCCTTTTAAATTACTCTTTGTGGTTTTTTTTTTTTTTGAGTTTATGTGAATATGTCTATGGGATGTATTCCTGATAGCCTTGCTTAATCAGGGATGCATGTATGTTTGTGTTTATGATTGCTTATTGTGCGTCACATTCTTATAGGTATTTAAATCTATTCTTGACTTTTTCTCTTGCATTGATTAGTCTGATTAGTTTTGTTCTAGTATCACTGTGTTCTTGCCAAGTTAGTTTTTTTTTTAATTTTTATTGTTGGTTATTCAAAACATTACATAGTTCTTGACATATCATATTTCACACTTTGATTCAAGTGGGTTATGAACTCCCATTTTTACCCCCTATAGGGATTGCAGAATCACATCGGTTACACATCCACTGATTTACATATTGCCATACTAGTGTCTGTTGTATTCTGCTGCCTTTCCTATCCTCTACTATCCCCCCTTCTCTTCCCTCCCCTCCCCTCCCCTCTTCTCTCTCTACCCCATATACTGTAATTCATTTCTCCCGCTTGTTTTTTTTTTTTCCCCCTTTCCACTCACTTCATCTTGTATGTAATTTTGTATAACCCAGAGGGTCTCCTTCCATTTCCATGCAGTTTCCCTTCTCTCTCCCTTTGCCTCCCACCTCTCATCCCTGTTTAATGTTAATCTTCTTCTCATGCTTTTCCTCCCTACTCTGTTCTTAGTTACTCTCCTTATATCAAAGAAGACATTTGCAATTTGTTTTTTAGGGATTGGCTAGCTTCACTTAGCATAATCTGCTCTAATGCCATCCATTTCCCTCCAAATTCTATGATTTTGTCCTTTTTTAATGCAGAGTAATACTCCATTGTGTATAAATGCCACATTTTTTTTATCCATTCGTCTATTGAAGGGCATGTAGGTTGGTTCCACAGTCTTGCTATTGTGAATTGTGCTGCTATGAACATGGATGTAGCAGTGTCCGTGTAGTATGCTCTTTTTAGGTCTTTAGGGAATAGACCAAGAAGGGGAATAGCTGGGTCAAATGGTGGTTCCTTCCGAGCTTTCCAAGAAATCTCCATACTGCTTTCCAAATTGGCTGCACCAATTTGCAGTCCCACCAGCAATGTACAAGAGTACCCTTTTCCCCACATCCTCGCCAGCACTTGTTGTTGTTTGACTTCCTAATGGCTGCCAATCTTACTGGAGTGAGATGGTATCTTAGGGTGATTTTGATTTGCATTTCTCTGACTGCTAGAGATGGTGAGCATTTTTTCATGTACTTGTTGATTGATTTTATGTCCTCCTCTGAGAAGTGTCTGTTCAGGTCCGTGGCCCATTTGTTGATTGGGTTATTTGTTATCTTATTGTCTAATTTTTTGAGTTCTTTGCATATTCTGGATATTAGGGCTCTATCTGAAGTGTGAGGAGTAAAGATTTGTTCCCAGGATGTAGGCTCCCTATTTACCTCTCTTATTGTTTCTTTTGCTGAGAAAAAACTTTTTAGTTTGAGTAAGTCCCCTTTGTTGATTCTAGTTATTAACTCTTGTGCTGTGGGTGTCCTACTGAGGAATTTGGAGCCGGACCCCACAGTATGTAGATCGTAGCCAACTTTTTCTTCTATCAGACACCGTGTCTCTGATTTGATATCAAGCTCCTTGATCCATTCTTAGTTAACTTTGGTGCATGGCGAGAGAAACGGATTCAGTTTCATTTTGTTGCATATGGATTTCCAGTTTTCCCAGCACCATTTGTTGAAGATGCTATCCTTCCTCCATTGAATGCTTTTAGCCTCTTTATCAAATATAAGATAGTTGCAATTTTGTGGATTGGTTTCTGTGTCCTCTATTCTGTACCATTGGTCCACCCGCCTGTTTTGGTACCAGTACCATGCTGTTTTTGTTACTATTGCTCTGTAGTATAGTTTGAAGTCTGGTATTGCTATACCGCCTGATTCACACTTCCTGCTTAGAGTTGTTTTTGCTATTCTGGGTGTTTTATTTTTCCATATGAATTTCATGATTGCTTTATCTATTTCTACAAGAAATGCCATCGCCATTTTGATGATGTTGGTTCTGCCTATCCATGAACAGGGTATATTTTTCCATCTTCTAAGATCTTCTATTTCTCTCTTTAGGGTTCTGTAGTTTTCATTGTATAAGTCTTTCACCTCTTTTGTTAGGTTGATTCCCAAGTATTTTATTTTTTTTGAGGATATTGTGAATGGAGTGGTTATCCTCATTTCCATTTCAGAGGGTTTTTCGCTGATATACAGGAATACCTTTGAATTATGCGTGTTGATTTTATATCCTGCCACTTTGCTGAATTCATTTATTAGCTCTAATAGTTTCTTTGTAGAACCTTTTGGGTCTGCTAGGTGTAGAATCATGTCATCTGCAAATGGTGATAATTTAAGTTCTTCTCTTCCTATTTTTATGCCTTTAATTTCTTTCGTCTGTCTAATTGCTCTGGCCAGTGTTTCGAGAACTATGGTGAACAGAAGTGGTGAGAGAGGGCATCCCTGTCCAGATTTTAGAGGGAATGCCTTCAATTTTTCTCCGTTCAGAATGATGCTAGCCTGAGGCTTAGCATAGATAGCTTTTGTTCTTCCAGCCATATTTGTTTATTTATTTATGTTACTCAACATGGTTTGTTTTTTCTTTTTGATTATTTTTCCCTTTACTGTACTACCTTCCACTGTTGGTTTTCATTGTTATTTTCCATTTCCTCTTCCTGTAATGTTTTGCCGAGGATGTTTTGAAGAGATGATTTTCTAGCTGCAACTTCTTTTAACTTTTGTTTATCGTGAAAGGTTTTAATTTCCTCTTCCATCCTGAAGCTTAATTTTGCTGGATACACAATTCTTGGTTGGAACCCATTTTCTTTCAGCGTTTGAAATATGTTGTTCCAGGATCTTCTAGCTTTCAGAGTCTGTGTTGAAAGATCAGCTGTTATCCTGATTGGTTTACCCCTAAATGTAATCTGCTTCCTTTCTCTTGAAGTTTTAAAATTCTCTCCTTATTCTGTATGTTGGGCATCTTCATTATAATGTGTCTAGGTGTGGATCGCTTATGATTTTGCACATTCGGCGTCCTGTAGGCTTCTAGGATTTGGGATTCTGTCTCATTCTTCAAGTCTGGGAAGTTTTCTTGTATTATTTCGTTGAACAGATTGCTCATTCCTTTGGTTTGGACCTCTATACCTTCCTGTATCCCAATGACTCTTAAGTTTTGTCTCTTTATGTTATCCCACATTTCTTGGATGTTCTGCTCATGGTTTCTTAACAGTCTCGCTGAGCTGTCTATGTTCTTTTCAAGTTGAAATACTTTGTCTTCATTGTCTGATGTTCTATCTTCTAAGTGTTCTACTCTGCTGGTAGTATTCTCATTTGAGTTTTTAAGTTGGTTTATTGTTTCCTGCATTTCTAGGATTTCTGTTTGTTTGTTTTTTATAACCTCTATCTCTCTATATAGTTGATCTTTTGCTTCTTGGATTTGTTTATGTAATTCATTGTCGAAGTGATCTTTCATTGTCTGATTTTGCTGTCTAATGTCTTCCTTGAGACTCCAGATCATCTGAAGCATGTAAATCCTGAAGTCTTTATCTGACATTCCATCTGCTGCAGCTATTACCTCTTCTAAAGTTGAGTTGACCTGCATTGCTTGTGGTCCTTTCTTTCCTTGTCTTTTCATACTGCTCGCATTTCTTTCTGCTTGGTGAAACTGTTGTGTTATTGAATTTTCCCCCTATATATTTATATTGCTCTTGTATAGTTGCAAAGTCTCCCTTGCAGGGGTGGGCGGCGGCTGTTCTCCTCCTCCAATTGGGGTGATCTGTCTATCTTGCCGGAGGGCTGCTGGGCCCCTTCTCCGGGTTCCGTGGTCTGCCTACCTTGAGGGCAACGGCTGGGCCCCTCCTCCAATAGGGATGATCTGTCTACCACGCTGGCAGGCCGCTGGGCCTGTTCTCCAGGTTGCAGGTCTGCCTACCTTGCAGGCGCAGGCGGCAGCTGTGCCCCTCCTCCAATTGGGGTGATCTTTCAACTAGGCCGGCGTGCCGCTGGGCTCCTTCTCTGGGACACGTGGTGTGCCTACCTTGTGGGAGGCAACTGGGACCTTCCTCCAATTGGGGTGATGTGTCTACCACGCTGGCGGGCCGCTGGGTCTGTTCTCCCGGTAGGTCGCAGGTCTGTCTGCCTTGCAGGTGCGGGCGGTGGCTCTGCCCCTCCTCCAATTGGGGCGATGTGTCTACTACGCTGGCGGGCCGCTGGGCCTGCTCCGTAGGTCAGTCGCAAGTCTGCCCATCTTGCAGGCGCGGGAGTCGGCTCTACTCCGCCACTCCTCCAATTGGGGCGATGTGTCTCGCCAAGTTATTTTTTATGTGGTATCCTAATACCCAGATTCTACTCTTCATTTGGCTTTCTTCCCCCCCACCCCCTAATCAAATTTATGCTTGCTTCAGAAAAAAAATAACTTAGGAGAGTTTTGTGTTCTACAGGCATTTAAGTAGCATTTAAATTAAATGCTTTTAAAGGTTTAGTATAATTCCCTATGGAAGTAGCTAGGCCTCAGGCTTTTTTGAAGGATCATTCATTTTTATTTTCTATGGAAATTAATCTCTTTCAAAGATTTGTCTTTAATCTATTTTTTAATATTTTCCAGAAAATCATCTACTTCATTACTTCATGCAGTTGAGCAAAGTAGTCTCTTCTGGATTGTTTACTTTCTATCAAAATGTGATTATTTCCCCAGCTTGTTCTTAATTTGCATATTTGTGTTTGTACCTACTTAACGTTTTTATTATCTACTAATAATTGATTTCTTCTGGTTTTCTTATGCATAGTTAGTTTCTGAGTTTTGTTTGGAATTATGTCTAATCTTTATTTTTCTTTTACTCTGTTGGTTTACCCATTTATATTTCTTGATATGGTTAACAAGTTTTAATTCTTTTCAGTTTTGTGGTTTTTTAACTATTTTTCACTAAGTGGACAGTTTTTCTTTGTTCTGTTTCTTTTAATTAGGAATAATTATATTTTATTTTTTAGTGATTACTTTTGTGATCACAACTTTATGAAATACCCTTAATCATCATTCTTCAACATTCTTTTGTTCTGTTTTGTTTTATGTTTGTGGGGGTTTTGTTGGTGGTGGTGGTTTTTTTTTTTTGTTTTTTTTTGTTTTTTTTTTTGGCAGTAGAAGAAATTGCACTCAGGGGAATCTACCACTGAGTTACATTCCCAGGTGTTTATTTTTTGTTTTGACACAGAGTTTCCCTAATTTACCCAGGCTGGCCTGGAATTTGCAGTCCTCCTGCCTTAGCCTCTCAAGTAGCTGGGATTACAGGAGTGGGCCACTTAACCTGGCAACACAGATACTATTAATTTTGTTGTGTGAACAATGATGAGATTAGTATATTTCTTATTTTTTTCCACACTCTGTCCATATTTTATTTCAATTTATTTGTCTTTATGGTGCCACAGATTAAGACCACAGCCTAGAACCCAGGGCCTGGAACATGGGATACTAAGCAAGCTTTCTATCACTGAACTGCACACCCTCAGCCCTGTCCTAATTTTAGTTATTACATTATCTCAGTATTTACTTTGTATTGTTAAATATACATTATACTCTGCCAAGCACATGGTGTAGCTTCTGAGGCAGCTGAGGTAGCGGGATTACAAGTTTAAGGCCAGCATGGGCAATTTAACACACCCTGTATCAAAATAGAAAGGGCTGAGAATGCAGCTCAGTTGGTAGAGTAACACAGGATTCAATCCCAAAACCACCAAAAAGCAAACAAACAAACAAACAAAAAACCAAACAAACAAAAAAACACTACTCACTGTATATTGGGTTTGCTTTATCAGTTTCAAATGGTGCTTTTGACCCCTAGTTATTAAAGATAAGGTGGTATAGTTAAAATTTCCTCCTACCCTAACAACCTTCACCTTATAATAATGTTGGTAGGTAGATACTTTAAGACACTATTTATTGATAGTTTCCACTTTTGTGGGATTCAGTTCTCATTGCCAGTCCTTTCACTTTAATTTTTCTGGGCGTCTCTTCATTAGCCTGAAGTTCATGCTTATATGAATCCTCCAAGATGGGCTCATAGGTATAGTTCCGTAGACTTCTTTGGTGATTAACAGAGACTACTTATCTACTATTTTTTTGGTTTTTGCATACAAATTTGGGTGTAAAATCTTTGGCTTATACTTTTTTTTTTTTACTTGAGAATATGAATAAGTATATTTACAGGCTCGTAAATTTAGAATAGTATTATGCAGAAATCTGAGACCAACCTTATTCTCTCTTCTTTGAAAACTGACAATCATTTGCCACCATGGTTCCCTTTTTTTTTGGTGCTGGGAAATGAAACCTGTATTTTTGACTGGTAAGTATCTTTTAGGATGTATTTTTAATAATGTTGATTTTTTTTAGCATTTTTATAGATTCGGTTAGTCCTTAAAATGTAGATCTAGATCTGCTTTTCTATAATATTTTCATATATTTTTCTTGTTTTTTAATGTTTTTGACAATAGATAGGCATCATTTGGTCTCCTTTTCTTAAATTTTTTTTCTTTGGGCTAGGGTTCTGGCTCAGCGGTAGAGCACTCTTCTGTCATGCATGAGGCACTGGGTTTGATCCTCAGAACCACATAAAAATAAAATATTGTGTCCACCTACAACTAAAAAAAAATATTAAAAAAATTTTTTTCTCCTAATTCTTAACTCTAATACCAGCTCATTTTTAAAATTTTTGTCCCCCTGTATCCCTAACTGTGGTTTCAGAAATTTCTCTTCTTCTTTGTTCTTCTTTTAGTTTCATCTTCATTTTTGTAATATTTTTCTCTTCTGCTTTAAGTTTTATCCTCACACTTGAGCTCTTATAGCTTTGCCTGTGCTCAGACAGTTGCTTTCTTGTGTTTTTTCAATATTCATGGCAAATATGTTTATTTCTTAAATCCTGGAAAGTGTATATAAAGTGTTCTGTCATTCAGCATGTAACCATTTATACTATCACTAGTAGGTTTGGTACTTTTTTTTTTTTTTCTTACTCTCTTCTTCCCCAGCCTTTTCCAGATTGATCAAGTCACTTTCCCTTTCTTCAAATTAAATCCGAACTTCTAGGGATTTTTATGTTTGTTTGTTTCCTAAGCTACATCCTTGGCTTCTTTCCATTTTCTAATAGATTGGCTCAGGTATTGCTGACTGCTGGCAATTTAAGGATTAGAAAACTTTGACCAATGCTATTAAGAAAAATAAACTTCTTTCCAAATCAGTATTGTTTCACCCACTTCCTAGATGAGGGGAAATCACACTGTTCTTCCTTGATTTTTCATTTGAATTCATTACCAGAGAAATCTGGAACCTGTATGTAAATCTGGATTTAAATTTTTCAGGATCCAGCAATCAGTACAGTTATTTTAGTAGCAGGGTAAAAAAGGATCAAGAAACAGCTCTCATTGTTAATGGTATATAACTATTAATGTCAGAGCTCCTGTTTTTTAGTGTCTTTTTTTCAGATATTTGTATTTCGCACTTTGCTTATATCAGGAATGGATTTTTAAAATATTTTTCTTATGCATACATATTTTTAAAACTTCACTCATGTACTAATAAGCATATAAGCATTTGTTGACAAACTTAGCATATATTCAGTGCTTTTTGGTTGGTTGGCTGATATGAATCTTCTGGGTTAAAGGAGTCAGTACACCAGTATACTTAAAAATTTCGTCATATGAACTTGTTATACGTGGTAATACTAATTTGAGTTGGAAATTTTCAGATTATTTCAATATTGATGTAGTAGCATTTTGTTTATATTTAGCTAATGTTAGTGCCTCTTAAGTATTTTCACATTATTAACTGTTATTTTTAATCATCAGTATTAAAGACCATGTGAGAAGTAGGTTTTATGACTTACAGTTTATTTGAAAGAAAATGAGGCTCCAAGAGGTTTGTGATTTGTTCCAAGTTCAAGCCTGTTCTTTTTCCATGAGACTGCCTTAATTTAAATTATCATTAGATCTTCACAGCAGTTCTAAGACAGGTCAAGCAGGTTTCTTGTATTGTTACCACTCTAGTTGCAGAACACAAACTCAGAGAAGTCCCCGCCAACCCCCACCCTCCAGTAATCACAAACCTAGTATTCAGATTATACCTGCTCTATAGACATTTGACAAGTATTATTTAATTCTTAGTAGTACCTAACCTGAAGATGTATTTGTTTTCTCCATTATATTCTTAAGTAAATTGCAAGAATTGGAATTTGAGCCTAACAAGGACTAAGGTACACATGCAGGGTGTTTTTTTTTTTTTCTTTCTTTCTTTCCATTTATTTGTTTTGTTTTTTTGCTATTATCATATTAGAAATTCTAATTGCTTGACTTCTTTTCCAATGCCACTAAGAATCTATATACATGATAAATTAACACATTTATCTAATTTTAAAAGTATATAGTAGTAAGCTTGAAAATCGGATATATAATAGCTTTTTGTTTTTTTCCCAGGACTAATGTTTTTCTCTCTAGTGATTCAAGACAAATGAATCCAGAATCTTATTTCAGAGTCTTGTTATTCCATTTTAGTATGTGTGCAGCAATTTCAAAAAACTATTTTTTCATGTGGACAACTCATTTGGAAAAATAACTTGTTTCAGAATTTGCCAAATCAATGTGATTATTGAGTTTGGGCTTTTTTGTTGATTTCCAACAGCAAAGAGCATAGGAAAATTATTATAGTTTGATTGGAAGTTGGGTGATAATTTGATAATCTAATGATTTCTTAGGTGATTTGTATGATTACTTGTAGCTTGTTATAAACCTCCTTTTATCGAATATTCATTCTGAGTTTGGTTTTAACTGCAAGTTAAGAAGAAAGTAAGGCACAAGAAGGCTAAGTCTCCTGAGTATGGAGTTAGAATACCTTCCATATATTTTACCTTTTATCATTTTGGTATGAGTTCCTTTTTTTTTTTTTTTCTTTGATACATTTTCTTGGAGAAGGTGCCAAATGTCAATTTCCAAAATATTCCAGAGTACAGTTTTGTTTTTTTAAACTCATCAAGAGTTGCAAATTCTATCTCCTTTTGAAGAATTAATCTTAATCCTCCATTGTTTCTAACAGAACAGATTGAAGGGTAGCTATATGTTTAATAATCAGTTCTTATTTACACTTTTTAATATTTCCACCAATGTAATACTTGTCAGTGGCATTTAGGCAGAGAATTCAGTAATTCCTATTTAAGCTAAAATAATAAGGTTCTAAAAGGGATAAAAGCTGACCCTGATAGGGAACATTTCAGTTTTAGGCAAATTGATAAAGGTTATTCCCATAATTTTATTGATATTTTAATTTTATTTATTTAACTTACAGTGAAAATGGTAGCTTCTCCCTTTGTGAAATGTCATTTTAAAACCCCATTATGATGTTTGAGCATAGAAATAACTGGTAGATCAGAAGTCTAGAATATTAGTATTAAACCAGTTAAAGATAACTTAATATCTGAAAGTATTTATTAATAAACTTTGTAGATCCAAACCTTTCATTCTTTGAGTAATTGCTTCTTACTAATGTTGTGAATTTTTTTAATTCTTGATTTTTCTAGGGATTATTTCACATTTCAGCTGCTTTTGTTTTCTACTGCTATCATTGAGGGTTCAAGAACAAAAAATAAGTCTTGAGGTAAAATGCCTGATCCATAATAGTGCTTGACATTGAATTTTGCTGAAAAGATCATATACCTGTTTGGATGCTTGATCTGAAAATAAAGTTGTGATTATTATGAAGTTCTCGCATGGAGTTTTCTTGGCTGCCTCTAACAAATTCAGTTTTATTTGTTCATTTCTTTCTTCTTTTTTTTTTTTTTTAATTTGGCTGTCTGCTTTTTTTCATGTTGTCTTGATCTGCAATGACTATCTGAGTATGTGCTTGAACCTGCTAAATATTTTAATTTTGCGTATTTGGCTGCTTTGAATTTTAAGTAATTTCTTTGGACAATGTAAATTTAAGAGCTTGAGAGGCTATATAAATAAAATATGAATTTACAGAAGTCTGTAATTTATAAGTGTACGTTCATTATCTACCATATAGTTTTCACGTTTTGCCAAAATTAAATAAAATTGAAAATTCCTTTTTTTAGTTGTACTGGCCACATTTCAAGAACAATTTTCAGCCATATGTAGCTAAAGTTACCATTGGAGACAGAAGAGCGACCCTTATTTCAGAATGTTCTATTGGACAGGGCCATTTTAAACTGTGCTGATAGTTAAGTGTAAACTCATATTCTAATAGTAGTTTAACAGTTTAATAAGTCCAGAAAATAAAACATGAAAAGTTTTGAAAAGTCTTTCTATAAATATGTAGTGACTTCCAGCTTGAATGTTTCAAACTTAAGATTGTCTAAAACTGTACATTCGCATCAGTATCTATGCAACTTTAAAGTGAAGTTATTTCTTGCAGCAAAATTTATGAAGTAGGCAAAAGGCTAAAAACTTAGACGCATCAAATTTGAATCCTGGTCCCATATCTTAGTAATTTAGTAATTTCTGGAAAGTTATTTAACTTTTTTGAGCCTCAGTTTCCTTATATGTAAAATGGAGGTAACAATAGTTACTTTATAGAATTAATCTAAGATAAGTATGTTTAAAACTGCATAAGAGAGTGAATATTTGTAAGTGCTGTAAGTATGGAATTAAACTACTTTTATTAATCAGTTCAGTGGCATTGTTTGCATGGAGTTGTTCCCAGCTGGCAGTCATAACAGGTGTTTAGAAATGGCTAGGTCAGATATACTTGATAGAAGTTCTTGGTCAGTGTGGGATTATTGGATGAAACTAGCTAACAGGATCGAAATTCATATTAAGTTCACAGCTTTAATGCTCTTTTTGCTTCAGCATACTATTTCTTTAATAGCATTCTTGTCTCTGGTAGGCATATATTGCAGAATCTTTAGGGTCTTGCATATATAATTTTTTTTTATTCCCTAAGTGATTCTGGTGCTAAACTTCTAATAAAAAATCATTACCCTCTTAGTCTTTAAACTTTTACTCTATCTGTATGTATACATTGATGCATAGTTAATAAAAGAAGTAATGAGACTGAAAAGCAATGCATTGATTTTTTTTTTTTCCTGTTCCAGACGCTTAGATAGGTGATGAAAGAGTGACATTTTGAAAAAGCAACACAAGTTTAGTTTCCTATCTGCAATCTCACCTGACTGCACCGATTAGTACTTCTGGGGAACCAAGACTAGCCAACTCTGGTAGTTAAATCTGTTGATGTTCCTTTCTCTATATAAATTTTGGCTAGTTAGTAGCTGCCCTAAAGTGTTGACTGCTAAATACCTCTGGGTACATATCCTGAATGTTTTTAATTGATTGTCTGAAGATTTTTAATAATCTTTTCCCAACTATTTTGAAGATGTTTCCATTTCCTGGATTTAGTGGTATTTCCAGACCCTACTTAACTCTGAATATCATATTACTTATAACTTTTTTCACAGTTGTGAAACCTAGTCCCCTTGTGAAGACAAAACCTCTAAACTTTGAATGAAAGGTCAATGTCATAAGCAGTGAGTGAGGGGAATACTATAGTAGACCCCTAGGAAGGCAGAAGTTAATTACATTTCACAGTGAATTTTCAAAACTGAAAATGTTTTAAGTATGCACAGACTGATTCCATTGGAAATAAGACTTTAAATTTTGAAAATTAAGTATTTGTTGTTTGAGGCATCAGTGATGAAGTTTTATAGTAACAGTGAGTTGTCTTAGAGTTGCTTATCATAACACACTTGAGCAATCAGTGGCTGCAATATGAAAATGTCTAATTCTCTGAGTACAGATAATGTTACTAGAAGCTGTGATAGTAGATATTGGGCTGCTTCATTTATATATACATGTACCTTTCTCAATACAAATTTGTATTTTCTATAATTCTGATTATTTTTTATTACTAAGGCTTAAGGGAGCTTATGATTAAATTAGCTTACTTTAATACAGCATTCTGAATTCAATAAAGATTCTTTCAACTTAGTTCCTGCAAAGCATCTGAGGGATAGTTCTTGCCCCTGTCAATTTTAAAATGGCATTATATAGTACATTTACATATATATATATATATATATATATATATATAAATTTTCATTAATTATGTACAGATTGAAAATGTCTTTGTACAAATTTTCTTATAAGTAGAATAAAATTCATAATATTAAAATTAATAACATGTTTTTTAATCACATGTAAAATATTTTAATTAAATACTAAAATTATTCTGATCTTAAAAATTGACTTTAAAAATCTATTGCAATAAAGGAATTAGACCTGGTCATATGTCAACATAAAAATGTTGTAAGATAAATTATTTTCCTTTTTATTCAGAGTCTATATGTTTTAGATTTCTATTTATTTTCATTGGGAATGTTGCTTTGGACTTATGGCAAAAATGTTGCACTACTGTTTCTTTATTTTTTAAAGCTAATCTCATTTTCTTAATTTATGGTGAATTGTTAATATTTTCCTAAAGGTAGAAAATGTAATGCCCTATTCTGTCAGTTGTAAGATAGCACTTCTTTGTTACACTTCTTTATCTCTTAAAATGAGATGCTTCTTAAAATTAGTGTTGTGGGGCTAGGGATGTGGCTCAAATGATAGCGCGCTTCCCTAGCATGCATGAGGCACTGAGTTTGATTCTCAGCACCACATAAAAATAAAATAAAGATATGTGTCCACCTAAAACTAAAAAAAGTAAATAAATAAAAATTAGTGTTGTTTAATTTTTTAATGAAAGCATTTTTTTCCTACTCCATTTGTAAAACTAATGATATGTCTTATAATTATTGATGTCTTATGTAAGATAAAATGTTCTGATTGATATTTTTAAGCTCATTGTAGAACTTATATTCACATAATTCTTTGTTATAATGTTGATGATCTTTGTGGTTAAAAAAAATTGAAGTGATTGGGATATATATCATATTATTTGGAAGTATAGCTTACTACTAAAATTTGTTAGTGTGTCTTCCTATTGTTTTTCTTCTTTTCACTGATGCCATCCTAGTTGGGTGCTTTACACTAGACTGGCTCCCTGTCTGAATTTTTCATTGAGAGATATTCAGGATACCAAGAGAAAAATGGCAATTGAGAAAAGGCTTTCAATTTGGATGGGGTGGGACTAGTAGGTGAGACTTCCAAGGTCAAGAATGGAGAAAGAAAACTTAAGGGAAGTGAAAATAAACCTCATTTTCAATTTATCCAGCTTTGCTTCTCTAGAAATCTTTTCCTGCTTAAGTCTCTATAACATAGTAGCTTGTGAACTCCCTGGTTATTAGCTAAAATCACTCCGGATATTCCCTAGGTTCAGCTAACTCTTCTCACCCGGGCTTTTCCTTTCCTTATTCTGTAGAAGTTGTCCTATGGGCTGCCCATCTACCCCCACCATCCAGCTGGTACTTTCCATTCTGTGGACCAAATAGAGTTGTGTTTTCTCCGAATATGTTTTCCCAAAATGAATCATTAAAGGGTAGCCACATGTTCTGAACAGTTTTTTTCTTTATACTCTTCAGTAATAGCATGTTTTAGTTATTCTGCATTTAAGAGTCACAAAGGATATCTGACTAGCTCTATTTAAGGCAGGATCCTTTTAAAAAATAAAATTTAACATTAAATGTAATTTAAAGTTTCATTATAAAATATGAGTTGAGAATCATTTTTTTAAAGAACTTTTGCTTCAAAATAAGGAGTTTACCTTTGAATAATTTTGAGTACGCTATGGACTTTAAAATACCTGCAGAGCCCTCTGGAAGCCAGTAACTGCTGTCTGGAGTTGGCTTAGCTTTGTCACGGAAAATAGTTATGAAGAACTGCTGCATATAATGTCCAAAATCTTCAAATTTCCAAAAGTCTCTTTCATAAAACCTTTGATCTTTGTGGTTAAAGAAAAAAAAATGAAGTGGTAGGGTTATACCATATTATTTGGAATTATAGGCCTCTACTAAATTTTTTTAGTGTTTCCTTTCTATTGTTTTCCTTCTGTCTGCCCCAGTCCCCTCCCGCCAAGCAGCTTTGTAAAAATCTCATATTCAGGGTGATTTCCTTTTGTATTTTAAAAATTGTATTTTATTTTCATGTCTTTTCAGTCATGTTACACTCTAAGCTTTTCTGAACGGTTCTTGGAAACCAAACTAATAGTGCTTAGTAGGAGAATGAAAATGGAGTCCAGACAACTGACTTAATTGATTTTAGAGCAAAATCCTTTGCAAGTTTTAAGATTCAGTACTATTCTTGCTTATAGTAATGCATAAATAAAATGGAAACATGGGATAGTGATGTCAATGGAGATAAACATGGTTTACTTATTCATGAGTAGTATTTTTAGTATGGATGCTGAGTTTTGTGTAATTCTGATAAAAGATACTTCAAGTATGCTGAGATCACTACTGTATGTAAACTAGCATTCACATAAGTCTTTTTTCAGCTTGCTAACTAACTTTATTGTCCTGAATTTCTTTTTACCCTACAGAGGATGTACTGAGTAAAGATGCTGGGGAATGTGCAATATGTCTTGAAGAACTGCAGCAAGGAGATACTATAGCACGACTGCCTTGCCTATGCATATATCATAAAAGGTGAGTTTAGTTTTCTACTAACCAAGTTGATATTGGAGCAAAAGATGGCTATCATAGTTTCAAACATTGTGATTAGGTCAGAAAGGTTGTTTTCGTCATTGAAACCCCTCCCCTTAACTTTTTAAAATGTAAGGGCCTTTTTTCCCTTGCTATCTAAGACTTGAACCCCACATCTTTTGTATTCAAAAGGCTATTCTTTTTTGTAAGCATTTACCATGACCCAGTTATTGTCCATAGCTTCTTAAATAGGTATCTTGTGTAAGCCTTATAACAATCTCACTTTACAATAGAGAAAATAAACTAAGGTATCAGGGAATATTTTCAGGGTTGCATTGCTACTAGTATAGGAAAACTCAGTGTCAGAAAGATGATGTTATTTTATCCTAAACCTCTATATAGTTAATACTAATCCAATCAAACCTCACCTAGTTTTTTTTTTTTAGTGTAATCAAGAGCCAAGGGCAGGAACAGTGAAGATACTCATGAAAAATACCATGTTAGAGGATTTGTCCTATACACATTTATTGCAAGACTATATTAAGATAGTATGGAAATGACACAGGTAAACTATTGGGACAAAACAGAGTTCATAAATACTCATATGCCTGTATGGACAAAGAGCATAGCATGAGAGTTAAGAACATGAATTCCGAAGTCAGGACTCTCTCTCTTCCACTAATTCCCTGTGTGTTCTTAGTCACATTATTCAGTTTTTCTCTCTGAATTTGTAAGATGAGGACAATAATACCAACTTAATATAGTTACAAGGGTTTAAATGAGTTCAATTTTGAGAAGTGCTGGCACTGATAGATGCTATATAAAGTTTGTTGAATAAATGAAAAAATCGATTTGCCAGAGATAGTATTACAGTGTCATAGAGAAAGAATAAACTGTTCATTAGATGGTGCTTTGATTGATTATTTATTAATATGAACGGTTGAATTCCTGTTTTTTTTGAAATACAAATCAATTCCAGACTGTGAAAATCAAAATCTGAAGTCTTGGGGAAAGAATATGGGAAAATGTTTTTGACTTCTTGGTAAAAAATTATTTTTCCTAAGATAATACTACTCCTGGAGTGGGGTGGGGGCACAAAACTTAAGATTGATAAATTTGATTATGTTGAAATCAAAAACTTACTTGCGACATGATACTGTGAAAACAAACTGATCTAGGAGTATGACTTTCAACATAACAACAGAGGTTTTAAATGTGAAATAATAGTCTTGTAATGTGGTTAACTCATTGCACTTGTTTTAGTGGAAGGGCGATGATAATATAATGACATCTTTTATTGGTTTATATATGATATTTCCCAGCACATAAAATTTTGCTGCATTGAATAACAGCAAATAACACAACAAGCCATAAAAGAATACCTATCTCCCCATGTTCTTATTCTTAGTTCAAGTTAGCCTATGGGATTTAGCAGTACTATTCACAGTTTTGTCTTTGTAACTCATCAGTTTCCATCCTTCCTTAATCCTCTTTGACTGATGCCAACTTCACAGTTGTTTTTAAAACATTCTGTATTTACAATTGTGTTTCATTTATTAGATATGAATGTCTTTGTTCTGGTTGCAAAGTTGTGTTGAGTGATCTACCCTTAATTTGTTTTTTTCCACATAATCTCTGTTACTTTTAGTGTATGATTTTGTAGAAAGCAAGTTTTATCAAAAACATGTATATTATATTATAGAATAATAGCTTTCTAAACATCTATAAGAAAAAGATAAATCAAAGTAGAAAAATTGTAAAAATTGTTAATGATTCAGAAAAAAAGGAACCTCAAATAGTGAAAAAATAAACAAATGTAAATTCATCTATTTAGTGGACACTCTTTCCTTTTCAGAAGTATTGGTAGAACAGAGGGCTTTTATAACAAGTGGTTGGGAGCCTCAGCAACTTAGTGTGTGCAGTACTTTTACTACAACGCAGTAATTCCACCTACAGATATATGCCTTAGAAAATTTTTTGATCTTTTGCTCCAGACAACACAAAGTACAGGACCAGGGGGAGATAAGGAGCTCATGCCAGAATATAATTAAAAAAAAAAAAATACAGTTTAGCTGGGGTTGTGGCTCAGCTGTGGAGCGCTCGCCTCGAACATGGGAGACTCTGGGTTTGATCCCCAGCACCACATACACATAAATAAAAAAAATAAGGATGTTGTGTTCAACTACAGCTAAAAAAATAAATAAAAATATTTTTTTTAAAAAGTCAAACTGAGTAGTGACAAAATTAATTTATATTCTGTTTCAAGTTCCTTTCAGAGTATGTTTGTAAATCATTGGAAATGTCTGTAAGTAATAGAAGAGAATAGACACAAAAATTTTGGTATGTTTATATAACAGAATACTATATATAATGGGAATTTTAAAAAGTGAACCTTATTAACAATCACAAATTTTAAACAAATTAAGAGAAAAAAGCATTAATTAAAAAAAAAAAAAACACGTAGAAATCGGTATGGTAGCATGTGCCTGTAATTCCAGCAGCTCAGGAAGCTGAGGCAGGAGAATGGTAAGTTCAAAGCCTGCCTCAGCAACTTCGTTAGGCCCTAAGAACTTAAACTGTGTCTCAAAATAAAAAATAAAATGAGCCGCAGCTCAGTAGTTAAGCACCCCTGGGTTCAATTCTTGGTACAAACAAAATGTTAGAATAAGCATAATATGTTATTTTAGAACACACACGTATATAGTTATAGAGTAAGAAAATAGCTAAGAATGAAAAGCTAGGGACAGGAAAGGGAATATAGTATTTTAAATAATCAGTGGAGAATATTTATTTAAGAATGGAGAATATGTGGATTGATAGCATTTTATATGAAAAACACCTGAGATTTTAATAATGACTTTCACATTATGAGCCAGTATTACGTGGCTATAAAAAGTAAATAATAGTACTCAGTTTAGGTCACATAGCTACTATTCAGAGGTACTATTGTTAATGTATCTGAAGTATTTTGTTCAGGTCTCACTCCTTCCTTTTCAGAAGTATTGGTAGAACAGAGGGCTTTTATAACAAGTGGTTGAGAGCTGGCTGAAAACAATGTCATAAGCCAAATCTGTTATGAATTTAGAGAACAAAAATCTTAATGGCAACAGAAATTATTTTAAATATTTGAAACATGGATGGGGCCCTTCACTTTTCTTTGTTGTTTTTGAGGTGGTTTTTTTTTTTTAAGTTGCCCAGGAACTTGTGGATTCAAATGATTTTCCCTCCTCAACCTCCCAAATAGCTGGAATTGCAGGCATGTACCACCATGCCTGGCTTCTTTTACCGGTTTTTATCATTTTTATGTACTAAACCAACCTGTTATGATATGAGAATGATAAATACAAATTTTTCCCTTCAACATATTAGCTAAGCTAACCTTGTGGCATAATGCAAATTTGACACGGCACCAATGAGAATTTGAATAGTTTGAATCCTGCTTGGAGAACTTAATGCCTGTTGGGAAAGTTACTTAACCTTCCAGGACCTTGATTTTATCATCTGTTGTAATACCATGAATTGGAACTTCATACAGTGATGGAAAGTTCTGAATCTGTGCTGTTTGATAGAGTAGCTGTTAGCCAGCCATATCATTGTTGCACACTTGAAATGTGACTGAGGATTTTTTCTTAATAAATTTAAATTTACTCCTTATGGCTATTGAGTACTTCACTGGAGAGTATAGATCTACATTGAGGATAATTACATGCACCCTGATATTTAACTTCTAATAAAAAACAAGATTGTGAAATACTCTAAATTCAAATGGATGCCAGTATATTTATTTGTGTATGTATATGCATTACAGAGCAGGATAGAATTAAAATAAATGTTCAGTAATCATATAAATGCGATCTTAAAATATGATGTTGTCAAGAATCAAAATTTGATAAATGACATGAAAAGGTTGATATGTGCATAACTATTTTGAAAGGAAATATTTTTCTAAATTGCTCCTTTAATTTTGAATAAAATAGTAGTTCTTGATAGTTCTTGAGTATTTCTTGAGATTGTCTTTAGGAAATAGTTCTGTTTAAATTTTCAAGTGTTTCACGGTGTAATTTTGGAAAGGTTTTTTTTCCTTAGTGGCATAGAATAGCTCCCCCTGACACCCAAGTTAGAGGGGCTTCCTCCTAAATACATGCTTGCTGTGAATAGTAATGTACTCCTATAATCCCAGCAAATTGGAAGGCCGAGGCAGGTGGATCACAAGCTTAAGGCCAGCCTGAGTAAGTTAGCAAGACCCTGTCTAAAAATAAAATAAAAATGACCGGGGATATAGCTTAGTGGTAGAGTGCCCCTGTACCTAAAAAAAATAATAATAATAATAATAATAATAAAATAAAATACCCAGTATCTCACAAAGATTAGAAAAAAATAAACGTATGCTTGTGTTTTATTTGAATATACCAAATATGGCCTTTAAATTTTTTTCTTCCAAACATATGTTAAAGTAAACATTTTTATTATGGTTGACATAGTTATTAGACATATCTTTAAATTAATTTCTGGTTTGTTCTTTTCTAGCTGCATAGATGAATGGTTTGAAGTAAATAGATCTTGTCCTGAGCACCCTTCAGATTAAGCATCAGATTCCTGTTTTATAGGTAATTCTCCTTTTGTTGTTTTACTTTTTAAAAAGCTGTCTTGAATTACACATTTTCAGTCATCATTTTTATTAATCCTTATTCATTGTGATGCACATGCATGTGCCTGTGTGTATATGTATGTTTCAGATATTTTGTTAGACTGTTGTGTAGAAAACTCACTTTAAAAAATGTATTAAAAGTGTCAGAGGTGTCGCTTAGTGGTAAAGTGCAGTGTTTAGTATACTTGCCCCTGGGTTAAATCCCCAACACCAAACAAATGAACCCAAAGTAACAACAAAAAAAAAAATGTTAAAAAGAACTTTTTTCATTCCTAAATAGATCAGATGTTGAGTAACTGCTACATTCTCTTAAACCACATTTGTTTATTTATAGTTTAGAATTGGGGAAAAAAAATAAAACAACAACCACCACCCGTGAAGTACATATTATAACCCAGTTTTCCCAGCAAGAAACCTGAGGTTCATAGTATTCTAAGTTCCATGATGTCATAAAGCAAATTGTAAAAAAAAAAAAAAAAAAAAAAAAAGTAAGGGGAAAAAAATGGAAGCAATTTCTAGGGACTGGGGATGTGCTCAGTGGTAGAGAGGAGTGTTTGAATCCAGTGCACCATGCATGCTAGGCAGTCCCCAGAAGCACAACAACAACAAAAAACAACAAGTTGTACCAAGCTCTTAAGTTGCATATATTAAATATGTGCCATTTTTGTATGCTGTTTATTCCTCAATAAAGTGGTTTAAAGAACAGAAAAGTTTCATCAGAAGTTAAAGGTCAATTAAAAGTTACAGTTAGCAAATTAATCAGATCTCACACTCTTGAGCATAACCTCAGATGTGTTCTTAACTAATGTAACATAAGTGTAATCACTTAGAATTGTTATATTCCAGGAAAATGTTCCAAATACTTTATATCCATTTCTTATTAAGTTGTTACATTGACTCTTTGAGCTCAGTACTATTACTACTTCTTTTGGACAGATGAGGAAATTAAGTAGAGAAAGTTTAAAAAACTAGACTTGTCAAGGTCACCTAGCTGGTTTATTAGTGGAGTCAGAATTTGAACTGAATAGAATTCTGGCTCTAAAGACTATGTTCTTAGAAATTTTATTATAAATAGGTATAAGCATTTTCTTCAGAAAGTTGCATCATTAATTTATTCACTCAATTTAATCATTCATCCTTATATTCTTAGCATGTTGTAGTATGTGTGTGTGTGATTTTGAAGCCAAATGATTAGTTTTGCTCTGATTGCTTTTGTTCTGCATTACCTGAAAATGTTTAGTGAATGAAGGATAATTTTACCTGGGTATTGCTTTTCTTCATAATCCATGAAGTAAATTAAATGGCATGATTTAGTTTTAGAAAAATACAAGTTGACTTAATTGCTATCTTCAAGTATATGACAAGCTTTTAGGAAAGGACTGTTTTATGATGCAACACATTGGATTTTTATATCAAAGCAGGACATTTTAGCTCATCTTGGAATTATTTCAGGAGTTAGAGTCTGAGTTGTTAGAGACTCATAGTTTTGCTAAATGAATAGTGTTACTGATGACAAGTGATATCCTGAGGTCTTGTCCTGTACTGTTCTACCATTTCCTGCTCTTAAATTTAAAAATATAAGTGTTGTGGTTATAAACGCTCAAGGAATTCTGTTGCTGTATTGATGAGGTTTATTTTAGGGTAGCAGATTAGAACGTTGATATAAGAGATTTGAGGTAATTTAAAAGCAGTCCTAACAACTGAAATGAGAACTGCATTGAGTGAGATCTTTTTCATAACAGTAAGGCTGTGCATGTGGAATGTGAAAACCTTTTGTGGTAGAGTAGTCAAAGACTATCAATTGATGAACCTTTTACTGTGAACTTAGATTATGCCTTGACACATTGAAAATATGAACTGGGATAAGACTGCTAGTTAGAAAAGTATTGTGATGGAGTGGTATTTTGGGTACATGTTCATGTATGTTTTTAATCACTATGAAAAAAGGTTTTTGAAGGGAATACTTTGGAATGTTATTAGTGTTGCCTGATGATAAGGCCCATAAATTAAAATTATGGCTAAAATTTTAGAAGCATGTCTAGAAAAGTACTAAAACCCAATGGTAATAAAATGAAATTTTTATCTTAGTATTTTATAAGCCAAATTAATATATCTAAATCTTTCACCTACAGATAAGATTCTTCCTTTTAATTATCTTTGTGCATTCACACTGCTATAGCAAAAGACCTCATACAGTTAATTTATGAATTAAAAAAAAGAAATTTATTGTTTATAGTCCTAGAGACTGGAAACTACAACATCAGGTACCATCAGATTCCAGGTCTGGTGAGAGCTTGTTCATCATTTGTGGCACCTTCTGTTTATTCTTAGATAGCAGAAGGGACGTAGCCTCCTGAACAAAGCCCTCATGACCAATCACCTCCTAATATTATTGCACTGGAGATTGGGTTTCAACATGGAAATTTGGAGGAGATACAAACATTCAGTCCATGGTGGCGTCAGTAATTTTTTTCTATGAGGTGGAATTTGTAAATTAAAAATTTTTTCTTTAGAGTCACAGTGAGCTTATGTGACACATGGAACACACATCTTCATTCAACAGACAAAGATATGTCAGTTTTAAGCAGGATTTCTGGTTCTTTACATATTAATGTTATCTTTGTGGGATTTTAAAAATATAGAATTGTAAGTTTTGAAACTAACTTACTATGTGGGGCACGTTGAACTGTGTAGTTGGTTCCCTACAGAAATACACACACACACACACACACACACACACACACACACTATCTTAACTCACATTTTTGTTTCTGTCCTGACTATTCTTATTTGTCACGTGATAAATTCTTTGTTCCTTTATCTAGCCTACTGGCAAAGTATATGGGTTTGAAAAGGATTTGGTGTTGTTAAAATACTAAAATCAGAAAGAAAGAAAGTATATAACAACAAAGTCCAATTCTTTTATAACTAAGAATTCAGGTATCAACCCAAAATAGAGATACATTAATATCTCAGGTCTTGATTAGGAAATTGTTTGCTATTTTTATATTGAGATTTTTAGTTACATGGGGGAAGTTTTAAAAATGAAGTTTGTGTATTTATGTGTATTCTTTATGCTCATGTAGTTTTTATTGTGGAAGAGGAATAGCTGTTAGGTACTGGAAAATTTTTGTAACTATGTTAAGCTTTATAACTGGTCCTTCTGTGTCTTGATTTCTTCTGCAGAACATTAGTTTTACAAGTTTTTGGAATAGTAAATAGGATATGAAAATTACTAAAACCATGTTCATGAGGAAATGGATATCATGTATTGATTTGTATTACTATGTTGAACCACAGCTTAAACTAAATTTATCTATTTTACATAGGTTTTTTTTGTCTTTTCAAGATGCTTGAAAAATCTAGAGGATTTGAGGATCTGTCTCTGGAAAAACAAAAATGCAGGCTTACTCAGCCAGAAATCTGGATTCTATGAGACTTGGTAATACAGAGATGGACAATCACACAAGGAAAAAGAAAAAACATCCTGCTGAAGAGAGGACAGTAACCACAGAACTCAGTGTACCAAACTTGCATATAAGGGACACACAGGGATTTTGAAAATGCTGCACATCCCTTAATAGTCATCTACATAGGTAATACTGATGAACATTTTGTATTCAGACGCCAAAGTTAACTGATTTAAAAGTTGATTTACTTTTTATTCAGTTCTCTAGAGCTGCGCAACTAGCTGTGTTTTGATTTGTTTTGTTTTGTTTCTTTAGTTTGGGGTCTCTCTTATTTCCCCCAACATAATGTTTCTGCATTCACTTATTCTTAAATTGAAAAACCATATAAGTTACTTCTCATAAAGTCTTAAATGTGAAACCAAGAAATGTAATCAAGCAGTAAAACATTCTCTGAATGTAGACCATGATCTCAAGTTCTTCCATTTTTTCCCCCAAGTGTGGAAAACTAATTTCTACATAGGAAAACTAAAATATGTTTGTTTTTAAATTAAAGGTTTAATATTATCAGAATGCTGCCCAAAGAATAAATCAAGTTATATAATTACATTTTAATTAAATAAATGTAGAAATTGTCTACTGAATTGTAGTTTATGAAATATATTGTTTCCTCTTAAATAAAACATTTAATCAGCGATCATCTTGCAGCTATGCAACTTTTAAAATAATATAAATTATTCATTTTAAGTGCTGCCAGCTATATAATAACTTTAACGGGTATTTTTTTCTTTTTTCATGTAATTATTTTATTGTACTTTGCATCTCCAGGCAGTTTTCCCACATTTGGGTAAAATGTGTAGCAGAGCATAAGCTTAAAATTTAGGAAAAGAGTAAAACAGAAATTTCTGAAGTGGAAGTTGGAATAATTTAAGGGGTATTTTATATACCTTTAAACATCAAGATTTAAAATTGGGATGTCAGGTTTATAGCAATTCACACCTTTAATTTTCCAGATAATCTGGAAGTTAACATTTGATAAATGATTTTTTAAAGCAAATACAAAGATTTTGTTAATTTATAATTTATTAATGTGTTATTACTCTTATTGAAAATGTTAGAGACTTTTAAATTGAGCCTTATGTAGAAAAAAAATGTATTAAGCAAAATTATGTGAATAAATATTCCCCCAAAATATATCTGAATGGTTAAAAATACTGGAAGAGAGCTATCAGGGCTACAATAGTGAATGTCTTTTTAAAAATATATATATATCAACAATAACAATAAGTAGATTTTGCATTTTCAACATAGGGAAAATGTTATCAGTAAATATTTAGGCAGTGCACTTTACTTAGTTTAATTGAGAGTTGCACAATACTGTTTCCTTATTTTAAGCTATCTTTAATGTATTTAAGTATTTGCTTTTAAATTTAACACTGCTGCTCTTATTTTCCTTTAGTTTGTTTCCCTACTCTATTGCTTCTGTTTCATACATTCTAAAAGGGCAAGTACAGGAGCAACTGCTGCTACCCAGAAAAATTTGTGTATTATGAATAATTAAAATAATTTTTAATTGCTTTCTGTATGATTTCAAACTAGATAACATTTTCCCTCAAGTTATGCTGTGAAAAATGCCATTTGTTATGCTGCAATTGCTAAAAAGAATCCAAAACCTCCATTGTGTCAGCCAACAGCACAGGTTCATAGGTGCTTTTTTTAGTAGTTGTAGAAAATTATTTTCCCTCAAGGGAAACATTCTTAATTTTTTTTTTCATAAAATCTTAGTTTGAATTTATTTCACATTTTCAATTGTGTAAGCTTTTGCACCCTCCCCTCATGTACTCCTCCAAGGAAAGCCTCTTAGACTGTGAATAATTAATTTGTTTTCTACTACTGGTATATTGTGATAAGAATTACTTTGTTGTCTTCCATTCTTAAGAGATTTATTATAGCTGTGGTAATTAATTGTTTATATTCTGGAAGTTGATTTTCTGATATAGCTTACTTGTAAACTTTACTTTTTGAACTATACCGGCTTAAGTTCACTTTTCCTTGTTTACCTTGTCCCATATTCTCAGTCTTAATAATTTATCCTATGTCTATCATAAGGCTCTGTGCTGCAGCTGCTACAATTGAAGCTCCTGGGATTTTAAAGAAAGTTTAGTGTTTGTCGGTGTTGATGCTACTTGATTATTAATATTTGTATAGAAATTTTTACTGAAATCTGTTTAAAACAACCCCTTTTTGTTAACATTTACAAAGTTGTTATTTTTATTTTAAATTCAATCTCTAAAGACTTCTTAGAATGAAGAATTTAGGGAAAAGGAGGCGGGGGAGGGGTAAGCTCAAATGCTCCAGTTTTTATTCAAAATCAAAGTCATTATTCTGGAAAATACTATAAGTGTTAGTCTATAACGTCTCTTATAATATTTGCAGTCTGTATGCAAACACTGAATAGTATAAGTGGGACATAAAATTATGTTGGATATTTAAATATTCAGCTGAAACTACTGAACACTAAATATTATGGAAATTAAAAGCCTGGATTATCAAGTTGGTTTATAGCTTTCTAGAAGAATCTTTGTAAGTACTCATCTTCAAATAAGGTTACATGTGCATATATAGAAAGCAATATGTTTTTAAATTTCACTTTAGTGCCGCTTTTTGTCCATAATGGATTTATTGCCAATTTGACATACTACTTTGATCCATCTTTTTTTTTCTGTTTGCCAGAAGGTTTAATGTCTGACTCTTTACCAGAGAAATAGTAGACTAACTATAGTCTTCATGTTTTGCAGATTTAGTTACAAGTCATATTATATATTGTTTTAAGAGTCATGTTTAAGACTGAAATATAAACAATTGTTTCTATAACTGATTTTTGGTGATAAAAGAAACATTGAAAAGTCATGTTGTTAACTGCTGCATAATATATAGGTTTTGGTTTCTTAAGTGCAAATCTTATATTTCTTTTAAATGTTGTATGATTATTTCAGTTTTTACCCACTAGAATGTCGCCCCAAAATGATGAGGACCACCTTAGCATATCTGCAGTATATATTAGATTTCATTTTCAATGAGTTAATGAAAATGGAAGAATTCTTTTCAAAGCTTATTTGACTCATGGCTGTGTTTCTAAGTAAGGGTATGGTGAAGTTTAAGGGCAATCATTTAGATATTATAGCAAGACATAGGGTTATTCCTTTAAGTGAAAAATACTGTAAATTCAATGTAAATATTATCTACTTTTATGTACTGACTTGGAGAGTGGAAGATGGGAATTTTCTCAACAATAAGCTACATTTGAACAAAGCATGAAACTTTTTTAAAATTCAAGAATAGTTGGATTTATCACCTAATTTATACCCACACTATGCATTGGTAATAATATCCAAATTATCTTATTCTTTCACAGAGGAAGTTTCCATTTAAATCAGAGTGTTGGAAACTGTGTAAAACTACTTAGAGGTAAATGGTGCTTATTATGAGTACGATTTGTTAGTTGCTAGAAGTCTTCTAATTCATTTGGGCCATTTTCTTGCAATTTTGATTTATCCTGAAGTAAACTCAGTATATAGTAATAATGAGTAATTAAACATAAAGTGTCATTTGTTCACTGTACCTTGTTATTATACAGATATTT
This sequence comes from Callospermophilus lateralis, assembly GCF_048772815.1. NCBI lineage: Eukaryota > Metazoa > Chordata > Mammalia > Rodentia > Sciuridae > Callospermophilus > Callospermophilus lateralis. Next base: position 86,594,779 of record NC_135305.1, read on the forward strand.
TCTTAATTTAAAACAAAAACAAAAAAAACTAGCATGTCTGTGCTTTGTTTTTGGCCCATTCTCCTATTTTTCCTGAGGTACGTAACTTCCGATATATATATTTTTTGCAATGTTGTAAATAACAGTGATTATATTATTCATTTTACTATCTACTGTCTTTCCTTCTTTACCCAGATCTTTTCATTGTAAAACTGAGTTGCCACTTGGTTTTCTTCAAAGGAAAGTGCTACTTGGTATACTACAAGTAGTGATTCATATTCAGGAACAGCTGGTAAAACTTTTTTGGTAATAACTTCCCAAACAATACTTGAGTACCATATTCTGTGAATGCTGTGCTTAAGCTAGGAAACAGAATGTTTTTTCAATCACCCAATTCCTGTATTAAATGGGAAATACCTGGACTCCTAAGTTAACTGTTTTTCTGTGGACAGTAAAAGGCTTTGACAAAACCAGGTGTATTTAATTATTTAGTTTTAGCTGAAAATGCAGTGTTACTGTACTTAGAGGAATTGTTTGATTTTCAGTTATTTAAGCCATTATTAATTTTAGACCAATGGCTAATAATGAGATAGATTTTTGTTCATAGAGAGAGAACAGCATGACATGAACTAACATTTCAGAAATAAATGGAAGCATTTTAAGTGATACTGTAGTAACTTTTAACCACACTATATTTCTCAGCTCTGCCCTAGACAGTGAGGTGTACCTGTCACGGACACTGCCTCTTGGCATCAGAAGTGACTGAGTTCTTCTGTAATTAAATGTTCATGCTTTCCTTTTCTGATTTGGTATGTTGAAATTGGTGAGCACTGATCATTTGTTTGATAAACTTACAGTGCTGCCTTGTATCCTGTTATCAGTAAACTTGGTACCAGTATTTTGAAAATGTTTCATTATTATTCGATTTTGAATATTTGGGTGCATATAATAGAGTTAGCATACTCTAGAGGGAGATACAAAAAGTACATTTGAATTTGATGATGATACTGATTATCACTTCATTACATTTCTTTCCAGTAACTATGTGAGTTTCATTGTTTGAAAATCATGGTAATGATAGGAATTTATTTACCTCTGTTGTTTTATTGCTTTATCCATGGTTTCCACAACTCTTTTGTAATACCTCTTAATTTCCTCTATTTGAAAGTATTTTTCTGTTAAATAAGTTACAAAAAGTACCAGTCACAACAAATAGAGAAAATGTATTAGGAACAACTTGTATTAGTGTGTTCTAAACTAAAATGGAACAATTCATTATTGATATTTTAATAAATAAACTTCCAAATGATCTTGCTAAATTATCCCATTATTTAGAAGTGAAGAAAATAATGCTTTTAAGGAAAATCGTCATATTTTCTTTGTCCATAAGTTGACAGTATATTATAATAAAACTGAGAAATATCTGAATGCTGAAAAGTTACCATGAATTAATTGATGTTATTGCTTCTTTAATTTTGTATATCCATTACCACAAAATTGACCCAAAAATTACTACTAAAAATTCTGTAACAGCTTAAGAAAGTATTGTAGTGGCGATGGACAAAGAGATTTTTCTTCATTATTTAAGTGAAGATATACTTTGAAATTTCTAATGTAAAACCTACCTGTAAATTTTATAATTGAAATATGATTGGAGAGCTGTTAAGTTTTGAGAAGGGATGCTCTGCTAGTATACAGTCATAACTTTTAAAAGTTGTAGTTAGTAGCATTCTGCTGTGTTTTAGAAGAATAATAAATCTTTGGAAGCATAGTTTTCATGATATCAGAGATACTGAATTTTGTGGCATAGTAATTAAGAACCTGAGTTCTAGAGCCAGATGGCTGGACATTGAGCAAGATAATTTCTCTTATCCTCATTTTTTTCTGTTAAAAAAAAGTAATATCAATTCCTATATAAGGATTATTGTATTAAGTGGGAAGGTACATATATATAAGATCAGGCACATAGTAAGCTCTTAATAATATTTGTGGCTAATATAAACAAAAATTCTGTGCCCTTCTATGAATAAGTTTTTGTTATTCTGTCCAGTCATGAAGTGTGATAGTAATATCTTAAGACCTTAACTGATGTGTTTAAAGAAGCTAAGATATTAATAGAGAACTTTATGGGTTCTGATTTCCACGCTCATAAAATCTAGTGACTATTTTCTTAATAACTAAAAATTAAGCATTATACAATTTGTGCATGGCTAGGACCGAGAATACAGAAATGAAAGATGGCTGCCCTCAAGGAACTTATTTTTTAGTGGGTGAAGCCAAGAAATAATCAAGCATATAAGGAGAGTGATGAATGCTGGCAGAGGTAAACACAGCTGTTGTGAAGATACAAAAGAGTTATTAAACTCAGTCTAGACGAGAATGGTAAGTCTTCAAGAACAAATAGATCATACCTCTAAGGAACTTGGATAAAGGAATATGCCAAGTGTGAAGTTTGGGGATGTTGTTCTTAAGGCAGAAAACAGCACATATCCAAGATGGAGAAAAGCGTGACAGTCTTCAAGAGTTACTCTGTCTAGAGAGGTAGCAAATAAAAAATCTTGCAGAGATATGTACACCAAATTATGATTTTAGGAAGGAAAAAGACAATATACATTTCAGATTAGACAAGATGGGAGTAGAGGCAGAGAGAAGTGTTAGGAAATTTATAATAATTCAGATAAAATGATAAAAGCTCTAGATTATGATTCCCAACCCATTTTAATGCACCTGTTACAATTTCATTGAAATAGTCACACAATTGAAAACTTGAAACTTAGTGGGTTAAAGAGAGTAGAATTGACTCATTTTAGAAGTCATTTGCATATAAGGAAATGAGAGACAAGCCCAGGAGTATAACTTCTAGTATTCTTTTCACATCTTGAAAGGTTGAATCTCTACCTGGCAAAAGTGGATTATGCCAGTGTATCTGTTGGGGAATCAGAAATAAGGAACACTAATTCTAAACTGAAGGAAATACATTTTTAAGTGGGAGGCAGAGCCTCAAGAGAGAAGCCAGACATGAATATTTGGCAAGTTGTGAGAAAGCAGGAAGTGTGATAAATGCATGTGTAGTCTTTTAGGTTTCAGGAGGTGTGTAAACACAAATATTGCCAACATTGTTAGCAGTAATTGTGTAATTGAGGTACACAAAACTAGTTGAACAATGTCTAGCTTGGAGGAGTGGAACCTTTCCTAGAATTCCTCTCTGCCCCTAGATTCAGATGCCTGTCGGAATAGGACCATGCTTTCCCAGAGTTGCTTAATGAAATACTTAGATGCACTCACTCATTCTTGAGGTGTTTGTCTTTGGTTCATTTATCCTGCACTTTTATGTATTTTCTCAGCAAAAAGAACTACTGTTGGAAATAGGGTCTTATAGAAATAGATATATGGAAAAGATGGATCCTGCCCTATTGATAGAAGTTGCTGTTTTGGATAGGTTGGGTTAGGCTAAGTAGGAGGAGGGACCAGAAGAAATTTAACCCTTTTTAGAAAGCTGTGGTTTGCTGCCAGCCACGTCATGATCCTTCTTATTTCGTGAAAGAAAGGAATGACAACTGGTTGACTGACATTTAGTTCTTGGAGGAACAGCAACCTTGGGATAGCTTTGTGGCTCAAGGGAGCAACTCTCCCCACAGATTATTCAGTCAAATACATCATGGCCATGGGAACACCAATATAAGTTTTTACAAATTTCTCCAAATTGTTTCAGAGGTTCTCTTGCCGGATATCCTATGACTTCAGAACAGCAAGGCCTAAAATGTTAAAACCTCTGTTTTTGTAAATATTACATGATTTAAGATTTGATTCCCACATAAAAATGCTTTTAAAATTACTTTTCTGAAGTATCTTAGTGATGCTATAATTATAAAAGTTTTAAAATTCTGCCATATAGTGCCTTATTCCTGTGGTAACATTTTCTGTGAACTTTTGAATTCACTGTTAATTATTATATAGAATTTAAAGAATTGCTAACCAAAAAAAAAAATCTTTCAAAGAAAGTTTGAGATTTTAATGCTTTCTGATTGGCTTGATCATTTAGTAGCTGTTTGACTACTAAGGGAACAACATAGACTTCACAACAGTGTAAATTTATATTTCAGAAAAATACCAAATAGCTAAGCTATTTAAATACACAAGCTGTTATCATTTAGCATGTAATCAATATAAAAAATTATCAAGTGTTACATTTTTTTTCAGACTTTGAAATCTGCTATGTGTTCTATACTTAACAGCCCCTGATCTGTATTTGGAATAGCCACATTGTAAGTGCTTAAGAGTTAGGTGACCACTGGCTACTGTACTGAATAGTAGGGGTCTGGATGACTTTACTCTGAGAATCTTTTTGACTCCTATCTTTATATGTACCTGGATATTTCTGAAGACCTTGTAATTACGTTGTTAAGATTATTGGATCTCTTTCAAAGTTGATTTAACTATTAAACGTGCACAATACTTGTCTTATGTTATTATTAAAATTGAGTAGTTTCTTAAAACTTTAAATATCTTTAAAAGGTTGAGGATGTCGAGAATCCTCTTTATGTGCATTCACAGACAGCACTGGCTTTCATTATGATTATAGTTTTTTGGTGAGGGCACACAGGCTTTGATTAACTGGTCAGTCTCAGGAGTCGGTATGTTTGTAAGCTCTTACCTACTTGTCAGTATGAACCATGAGCAGTTCTGATGAGTAAGTTCTAGTCAGATTTTTCCCCTGGGATTGAGTTCTTTGGGGGCATTTCATAAATGTCATACCGTTTAGCTATAGTTGACTTTTTGCCATGACCATTAAGCTTGTCCACAAGACCCTCTGTCACAAAATAGGAGTACTCTGCAAAATGCAGCATGAGAGGCAGCAGTAAGTCAGGTCTGCCATATCTTGAGTTAGATGCAATTTGGCTTGCCTAGGGATTCTGTGCTGAAATGCCATGGTGAATGGAGTCAGGTAAGGGGTGGAGTTAGTATTTAAGGTTGGTCTACACACTGGGAAAGAGGACCATATGCACTTCTGCTTTTCCCAAGCAGGGATTCCTGAGCCAGTGATTCTTGATCATTTTTTTTTTTACTTCGGGTGAAAAGACTGCTCTGGTATTTTTAAGAATTCTTCCCAATTCTGGTTCATAGAGTAAAACTGCCTGGTTCAACTAGGCTCTGATCCTTGATTTTCACAGCAAAGTTTTGTGGATTCCTTAAAGTCCTTTGTACCTCCAGAACTTGGCTCTTGACTAATCCATACCCTTTGACTTTCAGGTTTCTATCTCTTCCTTTGGATTTTAAAAAACTCAACTTTTGACACTCAAAACTGAACAAAAATGTTTGTAATATCCTCATTGTCTCTTACTCCTGAAGAAGCACTTTTCATCAAGTCTTACAGCAAATTCCCATAAGCAACTGGGAACACAAGAAATTAAGTACCAGGAATGAAAAATATAGCAGTTAGTAATTCAAAAATTGCATTTTTAAACTCATCAGTGATTAGAAAGCACTGAGGCTGAAGTATATAAGTAACTGCAGTCTCTCTTTTTCATTCTTAGCTTTATGTTGGTTATCTTTGAAAGTCTTCACACACTGAAGAACAGTGTGTGGCTGTTATTTAAACTAGAATGCAGGGTTAATAAAAGTGTTGGTTCATTTATTCAGCACATATCTATTAAATATTTGATAATTGTAAGATATTGCATATAAATTGATGGGGGAAATGATAGCTATGAAGTTTATGGTTCAGTATTAGTAGCAAAAAGGTTGGTAATCAGTTATAATAGAGCAAACAAGTAATGTGGATGTTTGAAATCCATAGTTTTTGAATAAGCATTTGTGTCAGATGTCATAAGGAATAAGGTCATTATAGTCATGGGAAAAACCCTTTGTTGGTGATGTAATGGTTTCATGCCTTGTGCCAGGCCACAGCAAAGGTGAGAACAGATGGAAGTGTCCTACAAGCTCCAGGATTGCAGTAGAGCCAGCCAGCCAGATTTGTTAGTCTCTTTCCATTTTCAGAAGGCTGTTTCCTCAGTTAGCACAGTGTTATATTTCTAACCTTCACTACTTTTTGAAAGCAGCTTTACTTCAAGTTGCAAATTCTACACAACAGAAGCACTCATTATAAATTTGCTACCTGATGATTCTGGACAGATGTACATACCTGTATAACCATGACCACAACCAAAGTAGAGAACATTCACATCACCCTCAAAACTTACCTCAAGTCCCTTTATAGTGGGTTGCTACCCATTTACCCTCAAGCCCAGGCAGCCACTAATCTGTTTTATGTTCTGTTTATAGGTGAAATTTGGTATTATTCTATTTATCTGAGTCTTATTTTGCTCAGCGTAATATTTGTGGGAAGTATCCACATTGTTTGCTCAGTAGTGTTCCATTGTATGAATAAATATACCACACTTTGTTATCTTTCTATTGGTGGGGGACTGGGCTATTTTTAGTTTGGGGCTATATGAATAAAATGGTTATGAACATTTGTATACAATCTTTGTGTGAGCATGTGATTTCATTTCTCTTCAATAAATTACTAGGGATGAAATTGCTGAGTAACGTTGTAAGTATTTATTAGATATTGACAAACTATTTTCCAAAATAGCTGTCCTATTTTACATTCCCACCAGCACTATATGAGGGTTACAGTTTGCCCCATTATTGCCAAAACTTAGTGTTGTTAGTTCTTTAAATTCTGGTCATTCTGTTGGGTGGATAGTGATATTTTATTGTGGTTTTAGTTTTAATTAACTTAACGATTAATGACATTTTACATCTTTTTTAATGTGTTCATTTGTTATTCTTTTATATGCAGTGCTAAGAATCGAACCCAGTGCCTTACACATGTGAGGTAAACTTCTTTGGTAAAAAGTTTGTTCAGTTCTTTATCCCATTATTTATAATAGCTTCTTTGAATATAACATAATACCATAAAATTCACTTACTAATAGTAGTACATACGAATAATTGTTAGTATGTTTACAGAGTTGTGCAGACCTCAGCATAACCTAATTTTAGAATATCCTTGTCACTCTAAAGAAGCCTCTTACTCATTAGCAGTCATTCCTTATTTCCCCTTCCTCCAGCTCTAGGCAACCATTAACTTACCTCCATAGGTTTGGCATTACTGGATATTTCATAGGTAATGGAATCATACCCCAAAAATGGTCTTTTGCATTTGGTTTCTTTCACTCAATATTTCACCTTAACCCATGGTTAGTGTATATTAATTATTTCCTTACTTTTACAGAATAGTATGGCTTTGGGTATACTATAGTTTATCTGTTACAGAAATTTGAGAATTTTAACTTTGGGGGGCTATATTGAATAACTGCTATGAACATTTACCTTCAGTTTCTGGTGTGGTTCTGCCTATCTACTGCTTCTGTAGCACTCTCATCCTCTTGGTGCTACAGTACTGGCTTTCTCTTGATTATTTGCCTCCAGTATAAGTATTGTTTCCAAAAATACCCCTGCACGTGAGTTTACCCCACATTCTATTCCAAATCAGTTTAACTCCCCATGACAGTGAGGCTAAAACCTTCCCAGCCTATTCTACCCTGGTACAATTGCAGTGCTACTGAACTTGGGTTAGTGGGTAGGAGAGTAGGAGCAGACTCAGGCTAAAATGCCAGAGCATCCCCTCATTTTTGTCATGCTTCAGTAGGTTTTCTTGATTCTTGTTTTGTTGCATGCCTTTTATCTATTTCCAAGATTCTAAAATAATTATTTTGATAGTTTTGTTAAGTCTTATCATTGCTGTCGAGAGAAAATTTGCCAAACCTTTACCCATCCATTCCTGAAGTCAGACTGGGCTGTTAATTTTTGTTGTTGTTGTTGTTTGTATATCTTCTTATTGAGTTCTAGAGGAGTTCTTTTGATCCATGTAAGCTTTTACCAGATATGTGTTTCATAAATACTTTCAGTCTGTGGCTGAACTTTTTGTTTTAATATGAAAGTTACAAATTTTAATGAAGCCAAATTATTAGTTTATTCTCTATTTTCCTTTATTTGTCTTAAGAAATTCTTCCTGGGCTGGGGTTGTAGCTCAGTGGTGGAGCGATTACCTCACATTTATGAGGCACTGGGTTTGATTCTTAGCACTGCATATAAATAAATAAAATAAAGATCCATCAACAAGTAAAAAAATATATATTAAAAAAAATTCTTCCTAATACAAGTGTTACAAATCAGAGGGATTTTTTTGCTCAATTAAGATAGAAAATATGAATAGGCAAGATAAAACCATCCAAACAAGGCTTTATTGAGGCTTATGCTGCAGCACAAGGGAGTCAGTACAGGATCAGAGTTATAGACTGGCTCCTCAATGACCAGAGGAGTAGAAAAAGGAGGTGGGCCTGTGTAGGTGCACAGTCATCTGTTAACTGCAGGACATACTGGTTTGCACATGCGTACTGGATCCATCTGAACTCAGTTGTCATAGATGGTAGGGGTACTCATCTCTACCACCCAGGAAGTGGGAAAATTACCAAGTCCAAAGGGAAGCAGTGTGTCCTTTGGACCTCTGAGAGTTGTGGAAGTGGGGAGTCCAAAGGGGGAACTCCTGAGCATCTGGAGGAAAGGAGAGTCTTCCAGATCTTCTGGTGGCTACCACCAAAGGCAGAAAAACAACACTGGGGAGGGTCAGGCTTTCCTTCACTTATATTTTTGGATACTGAGGATTGAACTCGGGTACTCGACCACTGAGCCACATCCCCAGCCCTATTTTGTTTTTTATTTAGGGACAGGGTCTCACTGAGTTGCTTAGTGCCTTGCTTTTACTGAGGCTGGCTTTGAACTCGTGGTCCTCCTGTCTCAGCCTCCTGAGTTGCCAGGATTACAGGCGTGAGCCATTGTGCTTGGCTTTTCTTTCTTGTCTTGCAAGGTCACAAAGATTCTTTATCTAGCTCTTATATTTAGATCTGTGATATAGTTCAAGTAAATTGTTGTATGTTGTATAAAGGTTGGGCTTTATGTTTATCCACATGATTCTTCAGTTTGTTCAAGATTATTTGTTTAAATTAGTATATTTTCCCTATTAACTTGGCATATTGAAAACTATGTGGGTTTTTTCTGGGCTTTTTCTCTTCTGTTAACCTGTGTGGTCTGTTACACCTATGCTAATGTCTTAGTGACTAGATTACTATAGATTGCTAGTAAATCTTAAAATCCTCACCTTCAATTTTGAAAGAAATTTTTACCAGGTGTAGAAGTCTAGATATTTTCATTCAGCACTTTAGATCCTAACTGCTCCATTCTCTTTTGTCTTGCATAGCTGTAGGCAAGAAGTTTGCTATCATTCTTTTTTAAAATTTATATATATATTACAATTTAAAAATTTTTAATAATTGATTAATAATTAAACATAATACATGTATCATAAATTCACTCTTTTGAAGTGTGCCATTCAGTGTTTATAGTGTATTTACAAAGCTCTGCAACCATCACCGCTAATTCTGCAACTTTTATATCACTTCACGAAGAAACTCTATACATGACCAGTGTAACTTCATATCATGTATAATCATAAGATTGGGAAGTTATACTCCATGTATGTATAATCTATCAAAATACTTTTACTGTCATGTATTTAAAAAGAAAAAATTAAAAGAAAAAAAGAAACTCTAGGCTGGGGAGGTAGCTTAGTGGTAGAATTCTTACCCTGTAAAAGGCTCTTGGTTCAATCCCCAGCACCACAAACAAAAAGAAACCTTATGCTTTTTAGCAGTCACTCTTCATTTCCCCCTTCCCTTTTTGCTCCAGCAACTACTAGTCTACTTCCTGTCCATATGAATTCCACTTACTGAAATGTACATTTCAGTAAGTGGAATCATACAATATATGGTCTTTTATGTCTGGTTTCTTTCATCTTGCATAATGTTTTCAAGGTTTATCCATGTACCATCACTTCATTTCTTTTCATGGTAGAATAACATTCCACTGCATGGATCTTACACATTTTGTTGATGGGCCTTTAGGTTGCTTCTACTCTTTGGTGATTATGAATAATGCTGCCATGAGCATTATTGCAGGAGTCTGTGTAAATGTATGTTTATTTTCCTCTGGTGTATACCTTAGAGAAGAATTGTTGGGTCATTAGTTAAGAGTATTTAACTTTCTGAAAACTGCCAGTCTTTTTGCTGCACATTTTACATTCCCAACATCAATGTTGAGGGTTCCAATTTCTCAACATTCTTGCCAAAAACTATCAATTGTCCGTGTTGTATTATAGCCATCTTGTTAGTTGGAGGTTGTGTCTCTTGCCTTTGATTGCATTTCCATAATGATTAATATGTTGAGCATCCTCTCATATACTTATTGGCCACTTGTTCAACTCTCTGGAGAAATGTCTGTTTAAATCCTCATTTTAAAATTATTTTTTCATGTTGAGTGTTAGAATTCTTTTGATGTTCCAGGTTCTAGAATCTAACGTGATCTGCAATATTTTCTACAGTCTCTCAAAGGCCACTTTTTTGATAGTGGCCTTTGCCGAGAAAAAGTTTTTTGTTTGTTTTGCAGTCATGAGAATCTGACTCTGGGCCTCGTGGGTGCCAGGCAAGCACTCTACCACTGAGCTATATCCCCAGCACCCAGAAAAGAGTTCTAGTTTAGATGAAGTATAGTTTATCTGTTTTGTTTGGTTTTGTTTTTCCTTCACTGCTTGTACTTCAGGTTCCATCCAAGTAACTAGTGCCTAAGCAAAGGTCACAAAGATTTACACCTATGTTCTTTCCTAACAGTTTTATAATTCTAGCTCCTTACATGTAGTTCTTTGATACATTGAAGTTAATTTTTGTACATGACTTGAGATATAAGGATCTAACTGCATTTTTTGTGTGTGTATGTAGATTTCCAATTATTCCAGCACCATTTGTTGAAAACCTGTACTTCGTGGTGCTGGTATTTAAATTGGTAGGTCAAATAAGTGCAATGTTCTTAAAGAACCTTTCTTTGGGATAATATAAAAGTAAATTTGTGGGCTAAGGGTGTAGCTCAGTGGCAGAGCACTTGCCTAGCATGTATGAGTTACTGGGTTCAGTCCCAGCACCACACACACAGAAATATGTAACTACTTAACCAATTAAAAAACAATGCCACCTCAAGTCCCTCTATTTATGGATAACCACTGTTACCATTTGGTGAATATGGTTTTACTTTATTATTTGGTGATAATATCACAACACTATTGAAGTTTACTCATTTTCATTAGCATTCTTTCATTATTGAAATTTTAAGTTGTTTCCAGTTTATACTTTCACACCAATAGAATATGAGTTCCAAGTTTCCCCATTCTTATGGCAAAACTGACTTTTATCAGTAATTTCCCATCTTTATTAGTCTAATAAGCAAAAAAGTCAGATTTCATTACATTTTTGTCATTGTGACTATAGTTGAACATCTTTTTTTTTTTTTTTTTTTAAAGTATCCTGACCATTTCTTTGTGAATTACTTGTTTATGGCTATTTTCTATTTGGGGCTGTTGCTTTTAACAGTTTTTATATATTTTTAACATTAAAACTATTAAATCTCTGTTGCAAATGTGTTTTTCACCTTATATTTTGTCTTTGAATTTTTTCTTACTTTTTTTTTTTACTGTTCAGCATCTGTACATTTTGTAAACATTATCACATTCTTTGCCTTTGTTTTTGTTTTGCTTTTGTTGTATAACACTGTTTTATAATCACCAGATAATTCTCATTCACATTGTCTAGATTTTTGAAAGTGGTTATAATTGTGTAAAATATAGAACCTATTTTGTGCATATTCATCCTCATTATATTTTTCTGGACAGAAACACATGGATATATGTTCAACCCCGGGACTGTACAGCCCCCCAGTGTACTGTTTTTCAGACCCAAAGAAAGAACTTGGAGAACTGTCAGAGAGGTTTGAACATTTTATTATTCACTCCTTGCCAGCAGCAGGCCAGGATATAATGGAGAGCTGCCTACAAGCTAGGGAAATATATTATAGTTTGCATGCCCAATGTGCAGGTGACTATCTTTGAATGTTTTATGAGTATATTCCTTTACAACCAAGGTCACTCTCTTCAGATCCTTTCCCAAGGATTGGAGACAAGGGAAGTGGCCAGCTCCCCCTTCCCATTTCTCTCTCATACATTCTTGTAGAGACCTTTTTCTCACTGCAAGCTTTCCTAGGCACTGATTAGTGTTTAACACTGAAGTCTGTGGTATGGGACAGGATTGTTGAGCCTGGGGTCCTTGTACACATGTGGAATCCCTGTCTTCATGGCAAATTTCTGGAAATCAATCTCTCTCCACCCCCATAACACCCTTTGGTGCTGGGGATAGAACCCAGGGCCTCACACATGCTAGTCACACGCTGTACCACTGAGCGACATGCTTCTTAAAGTCTGTGTAGATGCACTTGTAAATGTTGATTAGTGTATTGGTGGGTCACCACCTCATGAATGGCACATGGGTCTTCTCACCACCCCCTTGATGAGAGTCATTCTTCCAGGCCTAAATTGGAAAGCTGCATTTCTGGGTTTTGACCTTTGTAGCTTAAAAGAGTTTAACCAATCTCGAGTTTATATAAATTTTCACCAAGTACTTTATATATATATAGCTCATTCTTTAAAAATTTAAATATTTAATTCATCTATTATAAGTTTATAGAACTTTTGATTCTCCATAAAATACTTGAGAAATAAGTTTCTTAACAAGTGGATTTGTTCTTTATTTTTTGGAAGATCCACTACTAAAGCTCTTTTAGGCCCACTGAATCAATGCTGGAAAAAGAAAAGCAAGATAGATTTTTTTTAAAAAAAAAAGATAATATTTATCGTCTTCCCCCAAATCTCTTGGCTGGTCTTTATTTACATCTGCATATAAATGTCACTTCCTCAGAAAGGCATTGAATAAAAAAATATATAGTTGATTCAACATTCAAGAAAGGTACTTACCTCCTTCACAACCTTAATATGATAGACTTCTCATTACTTAGCTCACTCAGTGCCAGTTATGTAATTGGGTAGTATTTCAATCCCAGGGGTACGATAGTGCTCAAAACTATCAAAAGTCCCTGATTTCACAACACTTATTGTGGAAGAGTGAAATAAATGTAAAATCTGTCAGTCTTTGGTGCTTCTATCTAAAGAAGATGATCACCCCCATTATTCTGATTCCTGTTCCTTTCTTACTAGCACTTATCACTACTCACCTCATCCTGTCTGCTTATTTAGTGTCTCTTCTCCCACTTGCATGTGCACTCCATGAGAGCAGGGACCTTTTTCTGTCTTGTTCATCACATATCCCCTGCACCTTGAATAGATTCTGGCACATAAGAGCCGTTTCTAAATACTTAAAGTCAATGACTGGCTTTAGAAACATTATTGCAGTATTTTTTCAGTATGTTAATTTCTGTTGGTGTGTGGAAGAAACTAACATGCTTAGCAGTATATCTGGACTTATAAATTAAAAAGGCAATAGAAGAATATAAATTAATATAAATATGATGTATAGATTGACTACCTGACTATCGTAAAAGTAGGACTATGAGTGAAGCTGTTCACATCGGTCTTTATGTTAATTCTTATCAGGGTTTTAAATCAATGAGATTATGCTAATAATAGTGATAGCTCTGTTATTTGAGCATTCACTGTGTCAACCTGCATGCCAAGTAGTTATCTTGGTTCATCCTTACAACAACCCAGTCAGTTAAGGGATTTTATTTATTTATTTATTTATTTATTTGGTGCTGGTGATTGAACTCAGAGGCTCTCTGCCACTGAGTTACATCCCTGGTCCTATTTGTGGTTTTGCTTTTTTGTTTTTGTTTTTCAGACAAGGTCTCACTAAGTTGCCAAGTATGGCCTTAAACTTGTGACCGCCCTCCTGCCTCAGCCTCCCCAGTCACTGGGATTACAGGCATTTTAACTAATACTGAATAAAAGGATAGATAGTAAAACAGGAAGCCACTTAAAAGCCAAAAAAGGGCTTTTCTTTAAATGTAAAGACCACTGTATAAAATTAACCTGGGGGGGAGGGTGTCCACAGGGAAGGAAGGACTAGACAGACCTGAGTAAAGGCTATAGACCAGCACCCTACCTGATAGCTACATAAATTAATTTCTAGACTGGTAAACTTGGGTGGCAGCGTGCTATCAGGTCCCTTCTCCAGTGAGAGATCTGCTGCTTTTCTTCTCAAATCCTACTCCTTTCACTGTCACCTTCTTTGTCCTTGGGTTTCTTGCAATCCTAGAACAAGAACCCAGGAAGAAATCAGCAGGAAGCTGCTGGGGTCTGCTGCAATACTAGATTAGGTGTGGGGGTTGCATAGCCCACCACTGAAAGCTGCAACAGGTGACTTCAGTAATAATGGAGATTAATCTGGCTTTTCTGGCTGTAATCCTGGGAACTGACCCCAGCCGCCACTTTAATTTGTGATAGCTGCTACCACTAAAACCGGCTTCATCAACAGTAGATTCCTATAATTTAGATGGAGCCTACCCACCAGCAAAAGTGGAAAATCTGGTTTCATCTCAAACTCCAATTTCACTCTGGGGAAACTTGGGGATGTTAAGTGATTTGCCCAAGAAGAAACAGTTGGGAGGCAACTGAACTGAAATTATGTTTATGATGATCAGGTTTCCTGGCTCCCAAAACTTGAAAGAGAGGTTGCAAAAACAGAAGTTAAGATGTCAGTCTAGGGAATTCCTGTATCAAAAGTATCAGCTCCTTTTTGTCTTGCTAGCATGATCAGTGAGGGTGTGTTATATTAATAGGATGCTTTCTTGATCCTAGAAAACTCAGAGGTTAAAGTGAAAGGAGAGGACAGATGGGTCAATGTCCTTGGGAGCCCCATATCTCCAAAGGCAGACAATGAAAACCTTAATGCTTAGTCAAGGGGAGTTGTCAGTTCCTAGTTTGTAGGTCATTTTGAAGAGAATTTAGAGCTGGATTTTTACAGTTTTATTGAGGCACTGACTTTATAGTTGAGCTTAGGAAATTTTAACACCTAAATACTCTTAATATTTCAGACTCTTAATGTTTCAGACTATCTTTTCAGTCACCTATTTCCATGTATCTTAAGCCCCACTGAAAGTATTTCCTCAACAGACTTTTGTAGTGATCCAGGGGAATAAATGTTGAGATTATTTTCCCCTCACATTTTGGTTGTGAATGTCCTACCGTTTCCACAAGGGCTTTCTCAAAATGCCCTTGCTTACAGAGGCTGTTCTTCCCTGTGCTGACCTATTGTGAATCATCCCTTCTTATAACTCATCATTTCTAAGAACTGAGTCATGCTCATTAGCATAATGCCATTTATTATAGTTATCTACACACTTGTGTGATCTCATGTAGTAGCCTTTAAGCCAGTAGGTGGAAATGAAATATATATGTACCTATCCCAGTGGTTTATACTTGGATGACACTAAATAAATGTGTTTCACCATTCCCAAATAGTATTTATATTTTGCTGAGGTGATAATGCAAGAATGGGGAGGGATGTTCAGTCTTCCTGAATAGACTTTAAGTTTATATTTAGGCTGGTTAACTTTTAAACCAAAGAATATATATCCCCCTCAACTTAAAATTGTCATTGCTTTAGAGTGGGCTTGGTCACAAGCCAAAGTAGAGTTTCTCACTCAGAAAACATTATGTGCTGAGAATGTTTCAAAAAACTTTGTAGTCTACATATTTTTTTGTCAGCCACAAATAGTTCAGTAAGACAGTAAATTACCAACTCTCTTAATGATCAGTGCTACTTGGGTTGGAGCTGGAGAATATCATTCTAAGTGAAATAAGCCAATCCCCAAAAAACAAAAGCTGAATGTTTTCTCTGATATGTGGATGCTAATTCACAATTGGGGTGGGGGGGCACTGTAAGGAAGAATAAAGTTACTTTAGGTAGAGAGGATTGAGGAGTGGGGAAGGGTTATGGAGGTAGGAAGAATAGTAGAATAAATCAGACATTATTCCCTATGTACATAAATAAGACCAGTGTAATTCTATATCATGTTCAACCAGAAGAATGAGAATTATATTCCATTATATAAGATGTATCATACAAAAAGTGCATTCTACTATCATGTATAACTAAAATTTAAAAAATTAAATAAAAATTTTAAAAGGCAAGTATGTTCTCATTAGCCCACCTGTACTAACTCCCTTTATTGGAAATTACACTTTCATATTTGTAGAATCAGATGAAGCAGTTGGCTTGAAGAGACCAGGTGTTTTGCTGAAGGTCACAGAAAATGAATAAGTCAAGCCCTAGAAGCTAAATGTGCTCTCTGACTTGACTGTCCTGGACTGCTTTCCTCAGTTGTGAGCATGACACAACTCAAATACCTTTATGACTGAAAAGAACAGAGGCCAGGAGGTTTTTAATGATGTGCATAGAAGTTTCCAGCACTCCTCAAAGTAGAGTATACTTTTTCTCCTTGAATAGTAGAATGCTGTGGGAATGATGCTCTGTAATTTTGGAGTCTAGGTTAGAAATAGCAATACAACTTCTACCTGGCTGTCTTGGAAGGATTGCTTTTGCTGGGCAATCAGTATACTGCAAGGAATCCTAGGTCTTGTGGAGGGGCTTGCTTGTGAGCATGCAAACCAGCAGCCTCCATTAACCACCAGTCCTGCAAGGAAGCCTTCAAGATTCCAACCCCAACCATCTGGCTGCAATTGCATGAGGCTCCAAGTGGAGTGGAAATCCCAGCTGAGGCCAGCAGGCGTGCAGGACTGAGAGATTATGGCATAGGTTATTATCTAAGTAGGGCCTGCCATTACAAAACGCTGATACGTTTGTGACTAGGCAACAGGTGGAAATTGGCAAAACTGAGGAAACTTGGTGGAAGCCTGATGGATCTTGAGGGCCTGTCAGGGCATAAAGAAAAATGAAGAAAATGTTATTGGAATTTGGAGGAAAGGATTTTTTGCTATGTCACAACAAAGGTTTTTGCAACACAACCACATTCAATATCACAGTGAATAAGAAATGTATCTAATAATTCAAAGAATAACTATTCAGGTCTCCAGGCAGATTGTTGAAGGGCAACGTGTCTTCTATATGCCTGAAATAAAAAGAAAAGCTGAAGCACTATTAAATAAAGGAACCAAGACTTGATAACTTTTTAAAATTGTTATTAACATTCTTATTCCAAGCCTACCCAGATGGCAAAGGACACTGAAATTAAGAAATAGCTCCTGCCCAGAGAACAAACCCAGGAAAACATGTTCTGAAGATGAAGCCAAGGGTGTGTCTGGAAGACCTCAGGGAGATTTTAGATGAGGCCCCTTTCAAAAGGCCAGGCTGGGGGGTGTACCCAGTGGTAGAGTGCTTTTCTTGCATGTTTGAGGCCCCAGATTCATTCCTGCACTGTACACATACAGACAAGGCCTTCCAAGTGTGTGCCTCATTGGTCCTCCCCATTTAATAAAAGGTGAAGGAGAGAGCTTAAGAACCTTCATGGCCTTCTCCCAAAGCAGCATTACAAAGAGCTCAAGGTAAGAAAGCTTGTCCCAGAGAGATTTGTGGGTTTGGCATTTGTGTAATGGAGTAAATCCCTAGTAAGATTCACAGTAAACCACAAGTTTTTTAGATAATTATATTAGCAGGCATACCACAGATTAGACTAGTAGGAATGAAAACAATGAAAAATAGCCTTTGAACCCTCAACTTCTACAAATAATCAACTGCAAACTCTAGCTGCTTTTTATTTTTGCAGGGCTGGGAATTGAACTCAGGTCCTCCTGCATACTAAGCAAGTGGTCTACCACTGAGCTATACCCCAGACAACATTTTTTATTTGAACAGGAAAGAATTTAAAGGGCAGGCCCAAGAACTGAGAGGCAAAAATTGGAGTGTTCCCAGAGAACAGAACTGGACCGAAAGGTATTTCAGAATTGTTATGAACAAATGGCTATTATGTGCTTCCCCTTGAAAAACATCAGATTGCTCACCTCCAAACCAGCAGCTCACCAATGTTGGGTGCATGAAGAGGAGTAGACAATTTGTCTCCTTAGTTATGGAACTAAAGATAGTGAGGATTAGTACTTGGGAAACTTCACCAGAGGGACTGGTTCTCAACCCTGAGCCAATTTACATGACATGGGGTCCTATAGCACTAGCTTAATCCTGATTGGTTAAGAGGACTTCAGGAAATCTTGGAAGAGGTGACTGTTTTGCAGGGAAGGCTGCATCGGGCTAGAATATAGACTAATGGTTTTAAACTGCCTGCAAATTCTTTTGACACTTCTCCCATTGAGAGAGATGGTGTCAGTTTCACTCTTGAGTATGGGCTGTCATTCGTTTCTAGCTAATTAGAATACAGCAGAAGTGATGCTTTATGACTTCATTAGAAAAGGCTTTTACCTGTCTCAGGAATCTTCTCCTTGCTGGCAAGCTTCTGCTGTGAGAAATCCCAGGCAACATCAGCCACCAGACATATGAGTGAGGAGGTCTTCTAGATGACTCCAGCTCCAGCCAGCATCTGACCACAAGCAAATAAGGAAAGCCCAAAGAACTACCTGAGTCCAGAATTGAGAGGTGATAAGGCGTGACTATTGTTTTATACCACTAGGTTCAGGGTATTTGTTGCACAGCAACCAAAAACTAGAACAGATCTCTGAAACACTGAAGAGAACCCACCAGATGGTCCTGGACCCTCTCCATGTATGGCTGTTTATTTCTCAGTACCCACTGGATATGTCTTCTCTGATGCCCTGTTGGCCGGAGGTTCTTATCAACCAAAAGCTTCTCCTTATCTTAGAATCTTGGCATTTTTGAGTCATAGCAAGTCTACTATCAAAAAATTGGCTAACTAGGTTACATCAGTAAGTGCTACTATGTTCGAGAGAGAAAAAATAGTACTAGTTTCAGCAGTGGTTCAGGGCAGTTAACCTTCTCTAAGCCCTTGCTGAGTGTCACTGGCTCATTATAGAGACTTTGTTAGCCACAAGTCAGTTAACATGCCACTTAGTTAATGTATTTTTTATTATTACAGGACTGAAATGGGTTGCATATAATTGTTTTGAGCTTTTTTTATGGAATAATTAATGTGTATAGATACGTATTAGATGTCCAGTTTTCATCATGGGTGATTGTTTTGAGCTTTTAAAGTAAAGCAAAGAAAAAGGTCATTCTAGCCTATAGATCTAGTAATGCATCCTTTGGATATTTCCAAATAATTTTTTTTCTCACTGTATATAATAAACATCTGTCCTAGGAGCTTTCAACAACACAAGGAAGCACAAAAGAAAAATATTCCTTATGTTTTTTTGCTTTCTTCATCTCTCCAGGAATTTGTTCTCTTTTAATTCACTGGTATATGTCTTTCCAGACTTTTTTCCAGGCATATATATTCATGAGGTAATATATAGTGTTTTAGAACTACTTTTCTCAGTCATTCCATTTATCATCATTTTTTTGTATTTGGATAGTATTCCTTCTAATAGTTGTGGCACAATATCACAATGCCTGTGGTTGAATAATCCTCCCGACCTAGTGTTTTACTACTATAAATAATATTTTAATAAGCATTCCCTTTTTTTTTTGTACCAAGGATTGACTTAACCACTGAGCCACATCCCAGCCCCCCTCCCTTTTTTGTATTTTATTTAAAGACAGGGTCTCACTAAGTTGCTGAGGTTATCTTTGAACTCTCGATCCTCCTGCCTCAGCCTCCTGAGTCTCTGGGATGACCATTGTGCATCGCTGCCCCCAGCTCAGTGAGCATTCTTGTCTAAAGTGGATGGATCAAGGAATAGGAGTTAAGTTATAAGCTAACCAGTATAATGTCAGATCATGCTACTCCTGTGTGAACCCCCAACCCCATGGCTCCCATCTTAGAGATCTAAAAGGCCTATAACGCCTGGAGTGCATGTGTGCGAACACAGCTGTTCGTGCCCTTCCCTGTGTCCTCTCTACCTTATCTTCTCTCAATATTTTCCTTATTTGTTTCCCCAAATCTGTTCCTAAAAATACACTAGGCAAGCCCCATTTTGCCTAAGATCAAGGGCCTTGGCGCTTGTCCTTCCCTTTGCCTGTGACACTTCCTGCAGGTATCCACAAGCTACTGCTTTCACTTCCTTTTTGTTTTGGCAATTTGGGCTTCAGCAGACAACTTACCTTAACCATACAGTACTAAGCGAACATCTTAGCAGCTCCTTAATCTGCCCTCACTTTTGTATTCCCTGTTTACTTCACCCTCTTTCTCCTTCTCTATAACACTTACCTGACAAATTTACATTTATTTCACTCTTCCACAATAAGTATTATGAAATCAGGGGCTTTTGATAGTTTTGATCACTGTTGTACCCATCGTGCCTTTGGGATTGAAACAGTACCCAACACTTAACTGGCACTGAGTGAGCTAAGTAATGAGAAGCCTATCATATAAAGGTCATGAGGGAGGTAAGTACCTTTCTTGAATGTTGAATCAACTATATATTTTTTATTCAGTTTGCTAATAATTGGTCATAGGTTTTCTACATTTGTATCCATGAGGGACATGGTCTATAGTTTTCTTGTAGTATCTTTGGTTTTGTTATCTGGGAATTGGGGGCCTCATTAAAATAGGGGAGGTGTTCCTTCCTTGTTTATGTCCTGAATTTGTATAGAATGCTAGAAATGTTCCTCTGTGCACTGTTTTAGCTGCATCTCCTACATTGTGATGTATTGGGAGCACATTTATCACAGCAAGTGTGAGCCAGCTGCTTTTTCCTTGAGGCAGGCAGATTTCCTGAGTGAAGGTAAAGAGTTCTTGTGAATCAGGCTGTATAATCTCTGAGGAGGACTGACCCTTGTGGAAGCAAGGAAAGCTAGCTCCAGTATTTGTTCCCAGTCCTAGTGAGCTTTGCTGTAATGATTTCAGCTGAAGTATTTTATTGACTTAGGTTAAGTTCCATGTTTTAAAAGGCTGAAGTCTGGGGCCAACAAATGTGAAGAAAATTTAAATATCAGAAGGGATCTGTAGAAGAAAGTCAACCATCTGTAGTGTTTAAAGTAACAACTCTAAATTAACTGAGAATATGTGCAAGGATTCTGTGAAGTCTTTTAGGTGATTGATGGGGGGTGCCAAAGTACAGCAAATAAGATTAGCAACTAAGCAAAAGAATAAAAGAACTTGGGAATAGGAAAAGGAAAGACAGTGGAATGAATCTGACAAAGTTTTACTGTGTACATACATATATAAAAACAACATCGTGGATCCCACCATCTTGTGCATCCATAAGAAGAGGATCCTAACTGGAACAAAATACATTTTGTACTTGTATGTTTATATCAAAATGGATTCTGCTGTCGAGTATAACTAAAAAGAACTAATAAATCAGAAAAAAAAAAAAAAAAGAAAACAACAAACAGCCTAGAGAAAATTACTCTTGATTACTCTTGTTCTTCCATGTTACGTAGAAAGTGTCCATATTTTGTCACCATGTTGGGTAGAAAGTGTCCAATTTTGTCACCATCTCTTCCAGGTCTTGAGTTTGCAGTCTCTATCAGAGGACATCTCCTCCTAGAGAACTTTTAAGACCCAAGTGCCTAAGATCTCCTTAAAAGCCCATTGCATCAAGACTCATAGGTAGTTTTTCTGATACTAAATCATTTTTTTCTAATGATTTGTCAGTTTTTGTTATTTTATATTTGGATAATAATGATGGTTATAGGTTAAAATTTGGAAATACCAAATAAATTTAACCATTTCTATTCTTCTGTTTACAAGATTCAGAAGCAAATAACCTTTTGGCCAATCTAGGATACTCAAAAGAGAGTATAGCAGTTTTACTCTCAGTTGGAAAAGGCAAATTAAAGAAGAGTTGACACGGAAACAAAATATGAAGTATTGTTTAAAAAGAAGAAATCTTTACATATTGATACTGTAAAAAGGTCAGCAAAAGTATGTGGTGATGATAGGAAATTTCGTTTTTCAAAAACAAGGAACTTTGCTTCAAGAGTATGCCAAAAGTATAGGGATCTCACCATATTTTTTTTTCTATTTCATTTTATTGTGGTTTTAACTTTATTTTGATCATGTATTACATGTATTACATATTTTGATCATGTATTACACTGCATGCTACATAATATATCAAGTAGCCTTCTAGCAGGGGTAGATGACCATACTGAGTTTTTTCCATCAATCAAGAAAATGCTTCCTTAATCAGTGTTCTCCAAACCCTTTGATTTATAATAACGATTAACTCCAAATATATGTCTTTCCATCAAATTCCACTTACAGGGAAAATGGGCAACCCTTTTTTCCTTGCCCCCCTTAGCAAACCTATGGATGTAGGCAGTGGCCACTCCCAGGAAAACAGAACACATGCCCATTATACTGACTCCTAAAAGAATTTCAAACCACATTTTGGCAAGGTTATTTAAACCAAATCCCTATCCCTTAGGCTCCTTATAGGTGACTGGTTTTGGCTCCTTTCACAGTCACCATATTTTATTTTCAAAAATAACGTTTATCTGAGTACAGAAGGAGTTGGGTCATTTTATAGAAAGAAAACTCTAATTTGACTTTGTAATCCAAATAATGACTTACTGTGAAGAAATTTGCCTTTTATTAATATACTTTCTAAAGCCTTTCTAAATATTTGTTTAGGTATACATAAATTGTAATAAATTTAAAATTTTAATTCCACTTTAAAATAATTACCTTTATGAACATATTAAATAAGCCAACATACATTATACTGAATTTGTCATCATAATGAGATTAACAGCTCCCTTAATAAACCAATAAACACTTCCATTGTGTGTATAAGGTAAGTGCTCTACCACTGAACTATATACACGAGGTCCTCACATTCATTATCTCATGAGATGTATTATTTTGTAACTGTATTCTGGTGTGGTCTCAACCATTTTATTAATTTTTACCTTAACCAAAATAACATTTCTTTTCAACAGAGAGAACTGGTATATATAACACCAGAAACTAAATTTTTTCTTCCATGACTATACATTTTATATCATTTACAGATTTTAAATTTTTATCAAAGACATTTGGACTTGATTACTCTTTAGTCATTCTATAGTGTATAAAAATAGACGACAAAATTAGAGCCATGTTGAGTGACCATTGTTTTATATCTTACTTAGAAATTGTCAGAGTATCTAAATACTATTTATTAATTAAATCTTGTAAATATGAGCCTAAGTTCTTAAAACTGTGGATCTAAAAATTACAATTCATGTTTACACACTTAATCCTTATGATTTGTAGCATAAGAATTTCACATGATTAAATCAAGATCCATAATCCAAGTTTTAGAGAATTTAAATCCTAAAAAAACTAAATCCAAGTTTTGTACAAACTAGCACTTTGTACTGACATTTTACGTGATGGTAAAAACATGAGTCAACACAATTGTTTTTAAACTAAATTCATTTCGATTTGTCTAAAGGGATATCATCAGGAGTATTACCTGGATTCTTCTCTAATAAAACTCTCTAATGTTTATATTCAACAGACCTCCATATTCTTAAACCAAAAATTTAAATCACATCAAAAGGTTCTAGTTTTCCTGCCTTTCATATCTTACAACATAGTAACCAAGGCCATTATTTTAGTTCATGACTAACTTTTTTCTCTTCTGTTACTTTTAGCAAGAAAAATTTTTAAAAGCCAATATGAGTAAAGCTTAAGAAACTTAAAAATTATCATTTGAATTTTATCTGGACTGGATAAGTATGTAAATAACACCCAAGTGCTTTTTTTGATTAATTCATAAAATTTTGCCAAGAATAGAGAAAAGGGAAGGAGAGGAAAGGGGGGAAATGAGAAAGAGCACCAGGCAAATCAGACTGGTGAAAGCTGATCTATCACCTCATAATTTTATAATTATAAAAAATAGAATTTTGCACTTACAAAAACAGTTGTAGGATTTTATAGTACTATTCATGTCAGTTTGAAGAGTTTTTTCTCCATCACTAAAGAGGATCCCTCTTGGGCTAAGGATCATTGTAATTTGAATCCTAAAGCCTATCATCGGGCCCCATTACTGTTGTTTAGAGGCTTCTAGTTCTTTTGCTTTTTAGATAAAACAAATAATTTTTCAGTGATTATTGTTGTTGTTTGTTTGCAACGTACAATTTTTCATCTCATGGAGCCAGGAAAAGATGAATTTCTTAAATAGGTTCAAGGAGTTTTGGAATTTATGGGCCAGGGCAGGATTTGGAAAGTCCTTAACATTGGCACAAAATCTGGATATAGCCAGGATTAGATGTTGTATTATAAAATGTTAGGATCCTCTTCATATGAAAGCTGCAAAAAAAATTTTTTTGGTATATAATACATAGATATTTTATTATATAACAGATGGAATTTATGAGGAATCATTGCATCTGTTTATTATGATGAAATCAAGTGAGATGGCTCTTCAGAAGCAATTTTGAGTCTATTCTCTCTTGTAAGTGAAAAATATTCTTTTTATTCTCTAATTTATTTAATACCTTGTTGTGTCTTCCAATAATCTTTTTCTGGGTGCCTAGCATGACATACACTTTGTGTTCTTGCAGGGAGTATCAGTAATGAAAAGAACAGCCCAGGCTACAAAGGACTCTTCTTTGAAGCAATCCCTAGAAAATGGAACTCATCAAGATTCCTCTTATAAGTAAAAGGCAAAGACACCATAAGGTAGTGGACCTCAGGAAGCCCCCATTAAATAAATATGAGGAATTTAGCTGCTTCTCTCGGGGGAGTGATGGGAAGTGGAGAATAACCGCAAAGTCATGAAGTTCTGGAAAACTGCTTTAGAAAGCTGCATTTTAAGAGACTTTGCTTTAGTATGCTTATTTCCAAAGATGAGGGAGGAGGAGGGAAGAGAAAGGAGAGCTACAAATAGGAAAGTGTGGAATAGGTTTAGGCAGAAATGTAAGACAGGGTTGATGTTTTTCATAGTTTATTATTAGCATAGATAATAGAATCTCATACCAATTTTTTTCATTTTTTAAAAATATAATTTTAGGGCTGGGGCTCTGGCTCAGTGGTAGAGCATTGCCTGGCTTATGTGAGGCACTGGGTTCAATTCTCAGCAATACATATAAATAAATGAATAAAATAAATGTTTATCAACATCTAAAAAAATATTTTAGAAAATAAATTTTATAGTCACAAGGAATTGTAAAAAGTAGCAAAAATCCCTATGTACCTTCACCCAGTATTCTTAAACCCTCTAATAGTAAAATCTTATATAACCTATATATAACCTCTACATTATCAATACCAAATGACATTTGTATGATACTGCCTACTAACCTGGAGATGCATTTGAATTTTATCAATTACTTGTTTTCTCTCTACATATCATTCAGTGCAATTTAATCACATATATAGATGCATGTAACTACCACAGTAATCCTGAACAAAATGATTTAATCACCACAAAGAAGCACTCAGGCTCCATTTTATAATCATAACCCTCTCTGCAAATGTAACCCCTGCCTGGCAACCACTGATCTGTTCTCCATCACCACAATTTTGTCTTTTCAATATATATATATATATATATATATATATATATATATATATAAGTGGAATCACACAATGCACATAACCTTTTTAGATTGGCTTCTTTTTGGTCAGGCTAACAACCTTGAAATTCTTTCAATGTGTTGCATGTAGCAATGGTTTGTTCTTTTTTTACTACCAAATAGTATTTGAGTGTGCAGATAAACCACAGCTTATCCATTCACTTATTGAAGGACTTTTGGGTTATTTCAAGTTGTCAGCTATTCAAAGAAAGTTGCTATAAATATTTATGTGCAGATTCTTGTGTGGACACATGTTCTCATTTCTGTAAATATCCAGGAGTACAATTTTTGAGTCTTACTGTCTGCATTTAACTTTATAAAAAAAAAAAAAAAAACTGTCAAACTCTTTTTCAGAGCATTGTTTTATATTCCCACTTTTGGTGTATGAGAGATCCAGCTGCTTTATGTTCTTATCAGGAGTTGTTATTTGTTTGTTTGTTTTTTCCATATCATTCTAGTAGATGTTGATATCATCATGACTTTAATTTGTATTTTTTCAGTAGTTAATGGTATTGAACATCATTTCATGTGCTTAACATTGAACATTTGAATAATCTCTTTGGTGAAGTGTTTGTCTTTTTGCACATTTTCTAATTGGACTTTTTATTTATTTATTTTTTGCTGTTGCTTTTAGAGATTTTTAAATTCTGAATATAAGTCTCCTGTCAGAATTGTGAATCACAAATATTATCTCCCAGTCTGCACCTTGTATTTCATACTCTTAACAGGATCTTTCTTAGCAAAATGATTTGGTTTGATGAAGTCCAACTTATTGGTAGTTTTCTTTTATGAATCATGATTTTGGCATTATGTCTAAGAACTCCACCTAGCCTTGGGTCATAAAAATTCTCTGTAGTGTTATCTTTTAAAAGTTTGATGGCTTTACTCTTCACATTTGGATGAAATTTAATCATATAGAGATGCATGTAACTACCACAGTAATCCTGAACAAAATGAGTGGATTTTTGCTTTCAAATGTGAGGTTTAGGTCAAGGTTCATTTTTAGCTAAGGATATCATTCTTCTAACACTATTTGTTGAAAAAAGAAATCCTTTCTCCTTTTAACTGCTTTTGCCTTTTTGTCAAAATCCATTAACTTTAGTTACGTGAATTTACTTATGTCCTATTCCACTGACATGTATCTGTCCCTCTACCAGGTACCTAATTGTCTTGATTTCTATAGAGAGAGAGCAATAATTTTGAAACTGGGCTGTGTGATTTTACTGATTTTCTTACATTTCCATGTAAATTTAAAAATAGTTCTCTTATCTACAAAAAAATATTTCAGATAAAAATTGCATTAAGCCAATGAATTAGTTTGGGGAGAATTAATATCTTCAGTCTGTGAATCATAAGCACACGCTGTTCTCTATTTATTTCAGTCTTTTAAAAAACTTTTTCATGAGAAGTTTCTAGTTTTCTTCATACAAATCCTGCAGTGGTTTGTTAGATTTAGACTGAAGAAAAATTTGGGGATCAATTGTAAATAGTATCATGTTTTTTTTTTTTTTTGGTTGTTCAAAATATTACAAAGCTCTTGACATATCATATTTCATACATTAGATTCAAGTGGATTATAGTATCATGTTTTTTAAAAAAATATTTTTTTTTAGTTGTACATGGACACAATATATTTATTTATTTATTTATTTATTTTTATGTGGTGCTGAGGATCAAACCTAGGGCCTCACACCTGAGAGTCAAGGGCTCTACCACTTAGCTACAGCCCCACCCCTAGTGTCGGGTTTTTAATTTCAGTTTTGACATATTCAGTGCCAGTCCACAGAAGTAAGATTGATTTTTGTGTATGAACTTTGCAACCCTGCCCTCCAAACCCTTCTTTTTTTTTTGAGAGAGAGAGAATTGTTTTTTTTTTTTTTAATATTTTATTTTTTAGTTTTCGGCGGACATAACTTCTTTGTTTGTATGTGGTGCTGAGGATTGAACCCGGGCTGCACGCATGCCAGGTGAGCGTGCTACTGCTTGAGCCACATCCCCAGCCCCAAACCCTTCTTATAAGTTGTTTTCTTCTACTTCCTGGAAGACGTGGTTTTAAATTGCTTATTTATTATTTTTTTGACACAATTCAGCAGTAAAATAATCTGGGCCCTAGAGACTTCCTTATCAAAAATTTTTAAGCCATTAATTCAATTTCTTTAGTGGTTATGACTCCAAGTTATCTGTTTCATCTTGGGTGAGTTTTGATAGTTCATAGATTTTAAGGAGTTGGTATTTCAGTTCAGTTGTCAAATTTACATGCAGAGTGGTTTATATAGTTCTTTATTATCCTTACAATGTCTGCTGGATCTATAATAATCTCCGCTTTCATTCGTGGCATTGGTAATTCCTGTCTTTCTTTTTCTTACCTGTCTCTTTAGTCAATATTAGTTTGTCAACTGTATTGGCATATCAAAGAATAAGCTTTTGTTTTGATTGATTTTTCTCTATTCTCTATTTGTCTAATTTCAACTTCATTAATTTCTACTCTTTTTATTTTTTATTTTCTTTCTTCTGCTAGCTTTGGGCTTATTTTGCTCTTTTTTTTTTTTTTTTTTTTTTCTAATTCCTTGAGATGGGAACTTTGTTATAGATTTGACACCTTTTTTTTCCTTTCCTTTTTTTTTTTTTTTTAAACACTGGAGTTGGAACCCAAGGCCTCATATATGTGCATTGTAAGCATTTGCTGTGCCACTGAGCTATACCCTTAGCCCCTTTCTTTCTAAGTATTTAATGCTGTAAATATCTCTGCAAGCATTGCTTTAGCTTCACATCAGTCATTTTATATATATTGTATTTTCATTCACTTCAGTATATTTTTTAATTTCCTTTGAGACTTCATTTTTGGCAGCTGCATTATTTAGAAATGTGTTGCTTATCATTTTCCACTGTTTTGAGATTCTTTGGGCATCTTTCTGTACACACACACACACACACACACACACACACACATTTCATAATGGAACCAACTAGGAATCAGTAAGTGTGTGTGTGTAAATATATATATATATATATATGAAATTTGTGAAGTTTTTTAATGACCCTGAGTAGGATCTGGTCTATCCTTGGTATCTATTAGTTTTCTTTACTAAGTAGTCTGTCCTGGAAATAACATATATTCCTTCTACCTACGTTCCATTGTAAGACTAATATCATTTGGCCACACCTAACTGCACAAGAGAGCAGGAAATAGATTCTACTTATGTGCCAGAAGGAACTGTGAATCAGGGTCAGCAATTACAGAACACTCTCTTGACTGTTTCATTTATATCTTTTGATTTCTGTTTTTCCCATTCTCAATCTTATAGATATGCTAGTATATTTAATAATATATGTCCTTCTGCTCTATCTTCTATAAATTTATGTTTTTATAAATATTTGAAAAATATGTAGGATTTTTTAAATATGTTTCAAAGTATATGTTGCTGCATATCATTCTGATTATTAATTTTTCACTATTGAATTTGGAGATAGTTACGGTGCTGTAGGGAAATCTAATGTATCTTTTCTTACCACTTCAAAAATATTTCCCTTTATTCATTTTTATTTAGTATATTTTATTTCTCCTGTTTACAAAATCAAAAGTTTTACTAATAATGTTATATTTAGTTTTCCAATTATTTTTGCAGCAATAACAAAGAACTGCTAATTTAGCAGTTTAAATGGCAATAATGTTTTTTTCACAAATCTGCATTTGAGCTGGGATTGTTAGGGTCAGCTCCTCTCTGCTCCATGCAGTATCAGCTAGAGTCAGTGGAGAGGCAGCAGGGTGAGGCTGGAGTCAGCTGGACACTCAGTCATGTCTAGTGGCTGTTGCTCTCTGTCGGTGGGACCTCAGCTGGGGCTGTTTGTAGGAACACCTACACATGGCATGTCCACAGAACTACTTGACTTCCTCACTGCAGTGGTGGAATTCCAAGAGCAGTTGTTCCAAGAAAGCAAGGCAGAATTGCATTTTATAATCTCATCTCACAAGTTACATAGGGTCACTTCCACCCTGGTAGAAGACACAAAGTTCTTTTCGAGTTCACAGGAAGAAGACAGACCTACTACCCAAGGGAAGGCATGTTAGTGTTCACACAATAAGCAAAGCACATGGGGTGGGGACATATCATGGTGTTCACCTTTGGAAAAGATAATCTGGAACATCTCTGAATATTAAAAATCTTATTGGGACATAATAACATTACCTGAGGATTGACACTGATTAGTAAAGATGTCTGATTGTAAAAGTTAAATTCCAAATAAACTTCCTTTTATTTATTTATTTTTGTTTGTTTGGAGTTGGGCTTTGGTGATTTAAGAATGGAAATGTGTTCATCAAACACTAACTACTGTTACCTGGAGAGTTTAGTGCTAGTCTATGTCTCCATACTCCAATTTCTCATAATAAGCAACCTAGCTGCAATTGTAATGTTAATAGCTATTAATGCCCATCATGTATTAGATGTTCTGCTAAGTGTAGGGGTTAAATTATATTTAATCCTTACAACAACCCAATGAAAATGATAATTCCCCTGACTTGCAGATGAAGAAATGAAGGTCAACCCATAGTTTTCCTAAATTATATGATTAATAAGTAAAGAACTAAAATCCCATTGGGGATATCTTGTGCTCTTACAGATGTTTTTAGCCTTCAGCCTGTACTCCCCTATGCCATGCTGCATCTGTTGATTTTTATTTCCTAAGAAACTTAGCATTAATCTTTCAATCACCAAACTTTCTCCTTATCTTCCTAGGCACACACCCACTCCTTCATTGTAATTAGGCTGGGTCATGTGATTGAGTTCTAGCCGATGAGATGTGAATAGAAGAGATATGTCCAATTTCTTAGCTGGACCCAATAAAACTTTCAGTTTGCTGTGCTTTCTTTGCTTCTGCTATCTAGTTGGCATTGCCTAAGGTGACCTTGGAAACCACACATGGAAGATGGCGAGGACTGACAGATTGAAACCCAATGATAAAATGAAACAGAGATTCCCTGTCACCAATCTGAAACCTGCTTGGACTGTGTACTAGCAAGAGATAGACTTCTGTTGTATTTGAGCCATTATGTTTTGGGGGTCTATTACAGTAGTTAGCCTTCCTTAACTTTTACATACTGTTTCAATTATTTCTTGCTGGGGTAACAGAGTACTCCAAGAATGTAGTGGCTTAAAATCACAGTTGGTCTTAATTAACTCATGATTATATGACTCATGGGTCATAAATTTGGGCTCTTGTCTGGACTTGTTCATGCAGCTACAACCAGCAGGTGGATGGGCGGGGAGCTAGTTGGTCTAATATTACCTCACTCCCCTGTCTGGAGAAAGGTACAGGCTGGAATGTGGATCTCCAGCAGGCCTGCTTAGATGATATGCATGGTAGTGGAAAGGTCTCCAGCAGCAAACGAGGACAGGCCCCTATCTGCAAGTACTTTCTGAGCTTCTGCTTGCATTGTGTTTGCAAGTTATGTAAATGGAAATGATTTATTGAGGACCACTTACTACAATCATCTATCATAGTGTTGCAACATAAATGCACAAATAAATGCATAAATACAGAAGTCGTTCACATATATACAACATCTCAGTTGCCCATTTGATGATAAGGTCCATCTGTGAGTCTGTTTTCATAATCCCTGTATCAACTTCTAAGATCAATTGTGTTGGATATAATAAAAATAATTTATTTTTAAAAATTGCTTTCAGCTCTATGAGAATAAGATATTTGCCAATTACCATTGTTTGGCTATAGTTTTGTCTCCTAGGGGTTTGTTATGTTGGAAACTTGGTCCTTAGGTGATGTTAAAATTTTTAAGAGGTGGAGCCTTGTAGGAGATCCTTATGTCATTGGGGAATGCCCTTGGAAGGGATTAAGATAGTTCTTGAGGGAGCCTGAGCAAATTTTTAAAAGAGGGTTGTTATAAAAAAAAGACCAGCCACTCCAGAGTTCTCTGGCTCTCCTGGCTGGCTATATTTTCTCTTCCTCTTGTATGTGTTCCCACCATTGTGACACCATCTTCCCTGAGGTCCTTACCGGAGCCAATCTGATGCATCTCTTGAGCATCCAGAACTGTGAGTTAAATAAACCCCTTGTCTTTATAAAATTATTCAGCCTTAAGTACTTAATTATAATGATAAAATAAAGACCATGTACAAACAGAGATATGAAAACTTGTGCACTGTTTGTGTACCATGAGTTGTAGTGCATTCTGCTGTCATATATAACAAATTAAAATTTTAAAAATTAAACTGAAAAAAAATGTAGATCAATGCACAAATAAAATAAGGTTTAACTTTGTTTCAACATATATTGGATTCAAAGAACATCAAATATAGCTTATCTCTCTCTCTCTCTCTCTCTCTCTCTCTCTCTCTTTTTTAAATGGTATTGATGATTTAACCCAGGGGAACTTTTAACAGCTCCTTTTAAATTTTATCTTGAAACCATCTAACTAAATTGCTGAGGGTCTCACTGTGTCACCCAGGTTGACCTTGGAACTTGAGACCCAGGGCGTGTGCCACTGTGCCTGGCTCAAATTCATCTTTCTAAAGTATATTAAGTACCCTCTCACCTGCCATCTCAGTCCATTTTAGAAAGTTTTTCATGCTCCCTAAGGTTAGGGAGAGCTGAAGTGGTGCCAAGAAGATAGGGAAGAGGCTGATCTTTATCACATCCCTTACCATCACTCCTTCTCCAAAATTCTATGCTTAAGTCCTTCATTTCCTATCAGAAATTATCATGGACTTGTGTTGAACTGTGGTGGTTCAGAATTCAGGGCCCTTTTCTTCTGAGAGAACCTAGCCCTGTGAGTTGTCTTGCAGTGGGGTATGGGGGATAAGGCCCCAATTTCTACTGTGGAAAACAAAGGTCCTACGCCCCGCCCTCCCTTGCCCTATCTCCTGGCAGCTGTGGCATGGCCTGTGACTAAACTTGCTCAGTTGGATGTGTTTGCTCAGAGCTTTGAATATGGGTAGAGTAAAGATAAAAAGTACTATCAGGAGTCCTGGTCATATTGATTGTGCCACTTCTTAAGCCTTCCAGAACAGTCTTGATTCCTGCCCATTTTCCATATTGGTCTTCTAGCCTCCAGCCTATAGGGAAATTTTTTTATGAATTTAAAGAATTCATCCTATAAAATTTCCCCTTTGCCTAAGATACTCAAAGGAAGATTCTGTTATTTACAAACAGGAAAGTCCTAACTGAGAGCACTAATATTCCAGGTGGACTCCGATGCTGATTGAAGCCCCAACCACAGAATACACAAACTGGCTCTCAAGACCTCTGTATTCAATGTCAGAATCCAGAACTACCACCTTCCAGAACTGTCCATTAGCCACTATCTACTCTGCCTCAACTACAAGAGCAACTCAGCGGTTGCCTCAAGGCCCCCAACCCAATCTCCGTACATTAGCCAAAGCAATCTTCGGAAATATAAACCTGATGTCACCACATTCCTCTGCTGAAATCTTGCAGTGGCTTCACTGACTCCCAAAGACCAAAACCCTTAAGTTTTATAAACCTTTACCCATAATAAGAAACACAACTTATATTGAGACTCAGTATAATTGGCACATATTTTATATAGAAAAGTGTCACAAAACAATACTTATGCTTTATTAACAAGTTAGTGTCTGTCTGGCTCTAGATCCATATTGCTTCTCAAAGCTACTCTCTGATGAACTCTGACATTCTGCTTCACCTTTAAAAACAGAAATCAGGGTTATACCAAAACAAAATGCTTCCACAACCCCCTAGCAGGACACGACATATAGTCTAAGAAATCCTGGCCTGTCCAGGAATGGGCCCCTACCTTGTTCTTCCCAGCCATGCCCATGCTGTGCTCCTCCTCCTCCTGAACCATGCTCCTTTGCAGTGGCCAGGCTTTCAGCAACAGGGCCACAGGGCCTTTCCCAGGCTGTTTTGACTACTGAATCCCTCACCTTCCTCCCCTCATATCATGTTCCCTGTTCTGGGGGCGAAGAATGTACCTTAAGATAGGCCCTCTGAGTCCTCATCATGGTTGTAATTTGATATTTATCTGCCTGATGATTTGAATACTTGCATCTTCCCCAGTAGACTGGACATAGTAGGAGGACAGGGTCCCTGTGTTTTAGCTCACTGTTGGGAGAGGTAGTCTGCCTGCATCTTGAGCATCCTTGCACCTTGTTGCTGGCTATGTGTACAATTGTTGGCCCTGACTACTCTTCCCAGGCTGTTTCCCAGCAGATACTGTGTTGATCATAGATAATCTTGAGGTCTGAACTATCATCTTCCTCCAGGAGAGACAGCAAACTTGCTTGCTGCTTTCTGTAACACATCAGGGTCCCCATGCTCAGTGTTCTTCTGCAAAGCCACTATATGTGTATGTGTAGCATCCACCGTACTATGGACCCCACCATACTATCCCTGTGGGGATAAGGAGCATGGAAAATGTGCAGACCTGCCAGTGCTCATGATGTCTATTGTCCTGTCACAGTTCTACACCTCTGACCTAGGAGGCTGCGTCTGTGTCAGCATCCATGAACTTACTAAGTCTATTACTAACTTGTAAACAGGTTAAAAAGTGCCAGACATAACCCTAGCCATTATTCTCCTAACAGCGCATACTATCTGGCAGAAAGTAGATATTCAGTATTTATGTGTAAGATGAATACATTGATAGATGAACTTTCTCAACTCATACTTAAGACATTGCAGGGATCAAACCTTTCCAGAAATGCCAACCACGTTCTGGAATCCTGAGATTGCACACATGACAGTTGAGGGGGGGACACAAAGATTTATCCTTAAGTCTCTGCATTTATGTGCCTAATTAGAACTTTTTTGTTCAACCAGCTCTTATTCTGATACGTAAGGTATTTAAAGGGGTAAGCTCATCAGATAGCTGTACTTCCTGAATTACTTGACTTGATCTAATGTTCTAATGTCGAGCTGAACTTGGTGGTGATGTTTGGGGACGGCTGATGAAGGAGGTTGGCAGCCTGGGGCAGGCAGAAGCTTGGGTTCTATTGCAAAAGGGGAATTCTAAACATATCTGGGTGTCTTGAAGGGGGCTGGAGAGTAGAGGATCCAGGAAGTGAGAAAGAGAAGTGGGACAGCAGCAAAGGCAAATGTGGCCTCAAGTCCTGCCCATTGGCTGGTGGCAGGAGTTAGGGACACATCTCGAAAATTCTTCTCTGAGGCTGCATGGGCTAGAGTGCTTCAGATGACAGCTGTCCAAAGGGATTGTTCCCCTTTTGCAAACAGCACTTTTTTTTTTTTTTTTAACGACTTAAGCAAAGTTTTTGCACACAGATTACAACTACCTTCAGGACAGATAAAAGAGGGAAAAGAAAGCAAGAGAATGTAAAATTTAAAGCCATTAAGGCTTATTAAATTAAAAGTTGAATAATGTATGGAAAGGCAGATAGCTCTTTGGGATTCTTGGAGATGGTAGGATAAGAAGAATCTTCAGGTTTGGACTGGATCAAGTGTTCTCAACAAGGAGATATCACCCCTGAGGAGGCAGAAATGGGTTCTTAAAAGACAAAAAAGAACTTAGATGTTCCATGGTTGTGGCTCTTTGGAGGATAAATAGATATACAGTGTTTCTGTGTATTAAAATGTACTGGAGGAGGGGGATTAGAAAAGTGTCTTTAATAGTCTTTGCGGGGGTGATAAGGAAAAAGTTGAAAACACTTGACTTCCTGAATCAAGTGGAAGGCTTTTTTTGACCACCAGTGGGTCCTCCTGGAAAATGAAACAAGTGCACTATTTCAGCAGAAGGAAAACGATCCCCCCTCCCCTACTTCTCTTTGCAATACTGAGATTTGAACCCAGGGAGGTTTTAGCCTGAGTTACATCCCCTTTTTATTTTCAGAGTCTCATTCCAGTGCTGAGGCTAGCTTTGAATTTGTGATTCTCCTGCCTCAGCCTTCTCCTGAGTCTCTGGGATTACAGGCACATGCCACCATGCCCTGTGTGGAAAAAGATCTTACACATCACCTAGAGGACATTGTGTTGGAAATCTAAATGCAGCAGTGGGCAGCTGGGATGCTCCACATGGTTGCTCAGTAGGTGATAAGCTTGCTGACCGCATAAAACTTCACTGTGCCCAGACTGCCAGGCTGATGGCCTCACACACACTGGGACCCCCCCTAGACACAGCAAGAGGAAGACTTGATTAGAAGTCAAGATTCTAGAAATTAACCCACCTACTTCCTACCCTCCCATTTGTTCTGTTTCTCTTCCGCCTGTCCTCTCCAGCTCTGGTTTTTGCTACAGGCAGGAAAATCAGTAGCAATGTTCATGAGTGAGTAAGAAGAATGCCAGAAAGAGAGCCATGTCCTGATAGGAAAGAAAGAATCTTCAGCCAAATCATTTCAGTGTGGAAAGCCAGATCATCTACTCTACTCTCTGTGAAATCAAATCAGAATGCAAACCAAGCTTTTGGCTTTCCTAATCCATGCTGCTTTATCCATGTTCACCTAGACGCATGGTTCCCTTACAAAACAAAAGTGAAGACAGTTTCAAAAGTGGGCAATGTATTGTTCTAATCCCTTAGGTAGGTATTCAACCTTGAATATGGCTTCTGGTCTCTGGGCTTAAAAGTCTGGACTTTGCCATTTGAAACGGTGATGTCGTCTTGGTGCTCTTAGGGTTATGAAAGATGGTCCACTACATCTCCTCTTATCGCCAGCCTTATCCTAATTCCCATTAAGGCAATGTTGGAAAGAAAAAAATTTAATTGGGTAACAAGAATTTCCACTTTGGGAGCCATAACTACATATAGGTACTGTTTTTAAGAGCTTTGTATTAATTTTTTTAGTACTAGGGACTGAGTACTACCACTGAGCTACATCCCTGGCCTTTCTTATTTATATTTATTATTATTTATATTATATTTTATTTTGAAACAGGGTCTCACTATATTGCCCATGCTGGCCTCAAACTTGTGTTCCTCCTGCTTCAGTCTCCCAAACAGCTGGAATTACAGGTGTATGCTACTGTGCCTGGATTAATTAATTCATTTATTCATAAACAACCCTATAAGGAGAACACTATTTTATCAACCCTATGGTACAGAGAGGGAATTCGGGTACAGAAAAGGTGAATCATTTGTCCAAGGTCACACTGCTACTAGTAGCATTAGGATTTGAACCCAAACCCTTGGTCCCTGGAGAACTTGCCAAATGCTAATTTAATGTATCCTTGGCCAACTCTCTGCACTTGTGGACATCTTTGAATTCATGGATGAATGGGCTTAAGATAATATTGCTCTTAGCACAATGTACTTGGGTTTGAGTCTTAATTAAATATAATAATGTGCCAGGCCCCATGCACTGTGAACTCTTTGGGCCACTTTTATATAATGAATGAATTAGTGGAGCATGCTGCCCTCTTGTGATGAAAATCACCCCCATGTGACCTGTAGCTTTCTTGAATGCACATACTTCCTTCCTTTGGTCCAGTCTTGTGGCTGGGGATTGGGGATGTGCAACTATACATGAAGCTGTTGACTCTGTAGAGTCAAAACTCTTAACCTGCCATTCTCCAGTATGCTCCTAACCTAGGACTGTCAGTGAGGTTCACAGGTATAATAGAGTCCTGTAATAGATGCTTTTAACATCATCAACATAGGAGAAAAATAAGAGGTTATTTTTTGTGTGTGTGGAAAAGCCAGGAACACAAAAAGACCAAATATCATTTTGCTTGGCCTAAATTGGAACCACGTTTAACAGACTTGGTAGAAAGACGATCAGTTGCAAAGTGAACTGAAGGTTGCAAATCTATCAGAACAGAGGCACAATAAAACCAGCTCCACCAGGAATAAGTGTCTGACCTTGGGCGAGTTGCTTTTGTTCTCTGATACCAGTTTCCGGGTGGGTAGAGTGAGGGGTTGAACTAAGTGATCTGGAGATCTTAGATGGGCCAGGTGCGGCATTCCACATTTGCTGAGCCCCCTTCCCGGAAGGTTTTCCTCTTCGCCATTTTTCTTTTAATTTTTGTACACATCCTGTTTAATAAGATACATATTCATGTTACTAGTCCTCAGTTTCCTCATTCATGAAATAATTTCTACATTACAAGGCTATGAGAGGAAGTAGTTTCCATCAGACCTGCTATTGCAGGGCTGAGTCAGGCCAGGTTTGTTTAGGCAAAGCAAGCACACAAGCACACGTCATCCAGGAAAACTGACTTTGAAGGTCTTAACACATGCACATTAGTCATCACCTTGTACACTATCACCGAAATAGATGGCAATTTGTGGGCTTTTTAATTCTTTCCTTCAGCTATATTTGTTGGCGTTGTGAGTCTTAGACACACATGTCCCTGTGCAGGCAGAGCCTGGAAATTGTCTCTGCTGAGGTGTAGGGGCAGGGAGTTTTATTCCTCCTTAGAGGAGACACTGATGGTTAACATTGTTCTCTTTCACCTGTATATCTAAACTTTTTTAAATCCCTAACAGTTTAAAAAAGAAATGAAACTTCATAGCAAGAGATTTTAGCCTCAGTAATCCCACTGTGAAGAAATAACCATAAAGTTTTTAATTCTACCAAACAGTGTCTATAATAATCAGAGCCAATCCAGAAACATGAATGTCTTAACAATTGGAACATAATAAGCAAATTCTCAAACTCATAGACTACTAATGATAATTTTAAAGACTATGGTAATGATGTGGGAAAATGTTTGATTAAGAACTGCAAATGGGCACTGGAATTATACCTATGAAAAAAGATGTTCAGACAAAGCACAGGAGATGATATGTAAAAACTAAAATAGCTGCTTTGGTACGCTGATATACACATTTTCAAGGTTCCCTTTAACATTGTGATACCCCTTTTACAACAAAAATAAATGCACTGTGAGACAGAGGGAAAAATCAGGGAAGATTTTTTGAGACATTTTGACTTTTGTTATTGGTTGCAAAAAGCACCCCAAGTGGTCTTCAAAACCTTGTGTTTATTTAATCTAGTATTTTAAGTCTTTCTTAAATCACAGATCATTTTTTCAGTGTGTAGTGTCTCTAGAAATCTTCAGTCAGTTGTGGGTATAGTTCATTCGGTTTTCAGATGGAGAGAACAGTGCTGGAAGTGAGTGTTGGCCTCCTCATGAACCGAGTCTGCTTTCATTGAAATGCCCCTCCATGGTCATAGTTTTGTCTTTCAGCTCCAAAGCAAGTTTCATCTTGTGTTCTTTTCTTCTTCTCCTCCTCCTCCTCTTGCTCCTCCACCCCTGTTTCTCACCCCCTCCTCCTCCATTACATGCTACTAGAAACAGACATACTGTACCACACCTGGAAAAATGTCTATGATCCCAGTGCTCCTGCCTGGTTCCAGAGCTGAAAGGAAATTGGGATATTGCTCACACCCATGTGCCTGGCTCTGTGCAGTGGTGCTGGCCTCTGCCCTACTATGCAATGAGGACATGATACCACAAAGCTAGGATACTACAGGAACCTTGATGTCAAATTTTACTTTGAGAATTCCACTGCCCATATTTAGTCTTGTTGGAAAGGTCCCTCTAAGCCTAGGAGTGAGAGGGGAAATGAGAAAGGCTGGTTTTATAGTAACTGGTGAGTACGGAGGAGGGGACCCTCAGCCAGGCACCACCAACTACTTTCTAGAACACCTTATTTCATCTTCTCTCAATAACCTCCTGAGTCAGTGCTCTTGGATTCCCATTTTTCACAGAGGATATCAAGATTCCAGCAGACCTAGGCTGGGCCCAAAGCCACGCATCAGGGCAAAAGCAGGCTGGAGCTCCTCGGAGCTAATTACACTTGGACACAGTGACTTTCCATGGCTTTTTAAATTGAGTTCCAAATCAGTGTGAACATGATATAAATGCAGGGATGAGGTACAGAAGCAATAGTTTCTTTCCTCAAATCAGCCAAGGCATACTATGGAAAGGAATGGTCAGTCATATCCCAAGTTCACAGAGCCCCCTTTTTTATTTTCTGTTGTCTTTTTCATGATTAGGACAGGCCTGCACACCTGTGCTCAGCTCATCTGTGTGGTGGAGACCCTTTCTGGCAAGCTGGAAACCTGCTTTTGGTTTTATAAAAGGATCAGAATCTACCTTTCACCATGTAGAAGATGGAGGTGTTACAAATAGAACTTCAGACTATAACCACACAAATAGAGTCCCTGAAAGGTTGCGGTCTTGCTAGTCTTTAGAGCAATAATGTTTAGTAGTTGCTGAGTAAATGTTAGACTTTCAAGAGTTTACATTTAGCTGTTTGATAAAATCTGAACTTTGTCCCCAGGAAGTGTGTTTCTTGGTAAGACTTGGTGAGTTTGTAGTCTGAGTCTGTGCTCTGTGTTCCTCATGCCCTTGGCCTTCAGCTCACCTTGAGGATTTCCTTGCCCTTTGCTAGAGGATCTACTGCCCAGATTCTGTGCTGGGGAACAGACTGCTACCTCAGAGGGAGATGACCAGGTGAATATCTGTTTCTGGAGTGGGGGAGACATTGGAGGAAGCACCACAGCAGTGCCTTTAAGGGAACCATCACCGTACGGTGGTCTGAGCTACAGGATATCCCCCATAACCTTAGCAGGCTGTATATGGAGCCAGGCTTGAACCTAGAACACTGTGGCTTTCTAGGAGGGACCCCTTACCCTTCCCATGCTGTCCCCTCTTGCCTCAGGACCACCTTGTCCTCCATCCATCAGTGAACAGCCAAGGAAGGTAGTGGACCTGGTAGGACCTACTGTGTGCTGTGGTGAATGCATGAAATTGGGCCAATCCATGTGTCCTGAGCCCAGCCAGCACAAGAGCCCCCCCCCCCCGCCCCCGTATGGATTCAGAGGCCAGATGGAGCAGCCTCAGATAGTGCCTCCACCTTTTCTTGTCCCTTGGTAGGTGGAGAGGACCGTGCCGGACCACACTTAGGACGCCTCTGGCCTCCCTTCTTCAGGCCTCCCCCGGAGCACTTTATCCAGAACGTTGTCCACAGTGCATTGAGTCAGGCTGGGCTTGAGGCTCACAGCACACCAGGCCAAGTCCCTCCAAACAATCCAGCCCTAACATTTCAAAATGGTGAGCATTTTAAATATTTTATTAACAAATGAGGTGGCCAAAGAACAAGTTCTCTTGTGATAACCCCACCCCATCCCATCTCACAGAGCATCCACCATGTGCCCTCCATAGTGGTTAGGGGTCTAGCACACTTTGCTGGCTGAGTTCTCAGCAGGCTCCCTGAATCTTCATTCACCCCACCCCCACCCCAGGTGTTCAGGGGCAGGAAGAGACTTCCCTTTTTTATTTCCTTTTTTGGTACCAGGGATTGGACTCAGCGGCACTCGACCACTGAGCCGCATCCCCAGCCCTATTTTGTATTTTAGAGACAGGGTCTCACTGAGTTGCTTAGTGCTTCGCTTTTGCTGAGGCTGGCTTTGAACCCGCAAACCTCCTGCCTCAGCCTCCCCAGACACTGGGATTACAGGAATGTGCCATCACGCCTGGCTGAGACTTCCCTTCCTAAGAGGGCAATGTAGAGAAAAGCTTCTGTGTGGTGTGGGTGCCAGGGCCACCAAGACAAGTCATGCCTATCCCTCTGGAGAACAGGAGTCCATGCTTCTTCCTGGGCAGGCACATCAGCTGTGAAGTGCAGTTGGGACAGGTAGAGGCCAGACTCAAAGCTCTATGTGATGAAGGCATTGTCACTATCTTCCTCTTAGACTGGCCTAGAGAGCATCTCTGATCTTGTCAGCACACAGACTCAGAACTGAGAAGCCTGTGATGAGCTCCTGACACAGCTCCCCACAGGACCTTGGATGAGCCACATCCCCACGTCCTACACCCTTCAGTATCCACAGCCATGAAGGGGACATTAGTACGTGGGGAAGTACTAAGGAGGGTGGATATTTCCTGTGTGTTGAGAACCTTCTTTCCGAGAAGCTTGGCACTGACTCTGCACCAGGTCCTCCACTCTCCCCTGAAGACAGCAGTGACCAACACACTGACTCTGGTTCTTAGGGCAGGCATCTGTGCCAGCTGAGGCTGGCCTTCTCTCTTCTTCAGTCTTATTCCTCCAGCTTTGGATAAAATAATTACAGATACACAATGAAGTCTTCATAGTATAGAAAACCTGATACTGTTTTGCAGTGACTACCGCAGCTCACAGGGTGCACACTGTTTCTGCAACACCCTAACAGCTTAGGGTGGACATCACCATGGAGGTGGGTCTGCATCATTAGGAGTGTGCTCCAACAGGCCCCTGGCTGCGTGCCCTGGGTCGCAGCCTGCTTGCCCTGACTGCACAGGGTGGCAGCAGCTGCTACAGGGCCTCCCAGGGCGAAGACCCAAGCATAGGAAAGTTCTCTCAGAAACAAATGATCCGCTTCTCATCTTCAAAGACTTTGGCCTCCTCTGGCTCTATCAAGTTCCCATTTAGACTGGTGAGAAGGAGAAAAATAATTAATATATATATATATATTTTTTTTTTAGTTGTAGATGGAAACAATAACTTTTGTTTATTTTTTTATGTGGCGCTGAGAATAGAACCTAGTACTTCACACGTGCAAGGCAAGTGCTCTACCACTGAGCCACAACCCCATCCCGAGAAAAACAAATTTTATACACAGGAAGCACTAGGGACTACTGGATGCTCCTTCTGTGTCCCTAACTCACTCTTGAGCATAACACAGCCCTCAAGGTAAGGAACAGGCTCTATTCAAGTGGTGCTTTGATACTAATATTAATCCTCTCCAGTCACTTTTGCTTTCATAACTGGATTATCTCACTAAGGTCATCTAGAGCCTCCAAAAGCCTGAACTTAGTGACATTTTTCTCAGGTCTGGTCTTCTGGGCTTTCACAGGCAGCATTTAGCTGTCCTAACAGTTTCCTTTTTTTTTTTTTTTTTTTTTTTTTTGCAGTAGCAGGGATTGAATCCATGAACATTGTGTGCTAGGCTAGCACTCTGCCCTCAGCTATATCCCCAGTCTTTTTTATTTTAAGACAGGGTTGTAGCAAGTTGCTCAGGCTGGCTTCAAACTTGAGATCCTCCTACTCCAGAGCCAGCTCTCCATCTTTGAAGCACTACCTTGCCTGGGCTTGATGTCATGTTTTCCGGGTTTCTCCTGTATCTGAGCACTCTGCCTCAGCCTCCTTTCCTGTACTCTCCATGTGACCTCTGACTACTGAGTTTCCCCCAGACCTTATCATTTTTGCCACAGCCTCATTCAGAGGTCAGTGGAGCCTGTTTCCTACCTTATGTCTTTACTTGGAGTTTCCAGGCACCTCAAAGTGATAACACCTCCCCAGGATTCCCTTCATCAGTTGTGTCAGATAGGACCCGGGGTCCACCTTGACACCCTCCTCCTCCTAGCCATCCCTAGAATCCCTGCCTGGAATCTCTCTGTGGCCTCCATTCCACACCCTGGGCTGGGCACCCATCTGCTCTCAACCTGGACCTCTGCAGTATCCCCCCATCAGGCCCTTCATAAGTGCCCTAGTCTCAAATCAAGCTTCCAGAAGGGACCTAAGTGGTCCCTATGCCTTGGAAATCTGACCACATCCTTCTGCTTCAAACCCTTCAATGAACCTTCCATTACTTTTAGGATAAAAACCAAAATACATGATATATAGCTCACAGATCTTTTATGGCCTGGGCTCTGCCTCCCCTTACCCTCTCACACAGTCTGAACCTTCTAATGCGGCAGCTTCTTGCTGTTCTCTGTGGACACCCCACTCCCTCCTTCCCAGAGCCTGGGCATATGCTGTTCTCCCTACCTTGCAACACTCTCCTTCCCTCCCAGCCTAGCTGACTAACTTACTCGCCCTTAGGATTTGGTTTTGTTGGTATTGTTTTGTGATGCTGGAGGTAGAACCCCGGGGCCTTGAGCAT
This sequence comes from Callospermophilus lateralis, assembly GCF_048772815.1. Lineage (NCBI taxonomy): Eukaryota > Metazoa > Chordata > Mammalia > Rodentia > Sciuridae > Callospermophilus > Callospermophilus lateralis. Next base: position 86,638,070 of record NC_135305.1, read on the forward strand.
GCCCCGCAAGTGCTCTGCTGCTGAGCTGCACTCTGCCCCCCCTGGCTTCGTTTAAATGCCACTTCCTTAGGAGACCTTTCCTGGACACCTGCTTTTGGCCTCCCCCCTGGGAGCACCCCTCACAATGATAGTTACATAACTCCTTAATGAGTTCCCCCCTCCTCTGCCTCTCCCTCACTAGCTAGTGAGCCCAAGAGGGAAGATCCAATTTACCACAGATGCTCGGCACTTGTGGTGCCTGGCGCTCAAGCACTGTGTTCCTCAAGGAGTGAATGAAGATGCAGCACTAGCCCCTGGGGACCCAGCTGTGACCACTACACAGGCTCTACCCTTCAGGAGCTCACAGGGTTGACACTGCCTCATGGAAGCTCCGTCTTCAAACACAAAAACTCTACTGAATAAATGTCAGTAGAAAAAAAGTCCAAGAAGATGCTCTGTCAGTAGTGGCCTCAAGCACAGTGTCCCTAAGCCCCAGGAGCCACAGCTCCCCTCCCAGTCCAGCACAGCCCTATGGCCTGTTGTGGCAGCTCCTGGACCAGGCCTAGTCCTTAGAAGCCATGCACAGATAAATACCCTTTGGTAGCTCCCAGCACAAGCTAGGAACTGAAGGGAAGATGTCCCCAAGGCCAGTACTGAGCCACCTGTCCTGTCGCATGTCTGGATTGATGGCCAATCCACCCTCTCCACCTGAACACAAGTGTTTACTCTCTGGATAGTGTGCCTTGAAGCCAAAGACCCTTGGCCCTACCCAGATAGTTCCTTGTGTAGGAACAGTGGCCTTGAGGGACAAAATGCATGTGTTCAAGCTTGGCAAAATTAAAGCAGCTACAGACAACTGTCTCAACCAGCTTGGAAGAAGAGTGTGGGACAACTGTGGTCTGCAAACTGCTCCTCTCTGCATTCGGTCCTCAGACACAGAATCAATAGGAAGCCGAGCCATCCCAGTGAGAGCTACACAATGTGAGTGTAGCTGGAGATGCCTGCAGGCCAGACCCTCTGGAGCTCTCCAGCACTTTCCAGGCAGAAGAGCCAGCTGAGAGTCTCATGGGCATAGATGCCAGCGTTGTCATATTGGATCTAGGCTCCATTCTCTACAACAGCATTTTTTAAAAATACCATTGACCCTGTCCCCAAATAGAAATTAAATTCACCCACATGCATGCCTGAAGTTAGAATACCCTGCTATGCATGTCGTAGCCCAATATTCTGTCCTTTTCAATTTTATTTGAAAATAATGCAAGCTGCCCTGGCACACGCCTGTAATCCCAGCTGCTCAGGAGGATTGCAAGTTCAAAGCCAGCCTCAGCAAAAGCAAGGCACTAAGCAACTCAGTGAGACCCTGTCTCAAAATAAAATAAAAAATAGGACTGGGGATGTGGCTCAGTGATCAAGTGCCCTGAGTTCAATCCTTCAGTGCCAAAATAATAATAATAATAATAATAATAATAATAATAATAATGCATTCTGCAAATCACCAGACTGCTTTTTTGCTCCACTGACCAGTTCCAAAGCAAAGTAAAACGCTATTCAGGGATCCAAGGCTGAAGACTGTACTTTGATTTTTTCTCTTGGCTGTGAAAGTCTTGAAGGGAGGAAGTAGTTAATGGGCAAGCACCCGCTGAGCTGAAGGATTGGGGTCATGGTGAGGCTGCCCCATGGATCTCAGAGAAGCCACAGTGGACACGTAACTCCCATGGTCAGTGTCCTCTACAGAAACCCAGCTCTGCCCTCTGCCAGTTTCTCCACAATGGTCTCTACCTTCACATTGGCAGGGGCTGTCAGAGACACCAGAGTCATGAGGACAAATATCCAGAGCACTGAAGAGTCTGCACACTGGGGCCCTCAGCTCTCGGCTCAGGCCAGCACTTTTGAGCAGTCAGGGCTCCTGCCATCAATTTAACTGCTACACCTCTGGTGCCTGGCATGTAGCAGGTCACAGGCCTGGCGACTCTCATGACTACTGGGAAACACCTGTGTGTTCTATGAGCCACTCTCCCAGTATCTACCAGGCCTACCTCAGCCACAGAGTTGTTTCCAAAGGGCTATGGAGTGTGGGGTGGGGGGACCTTGTGGAGGCAAGAAAAACCTAGAATAGGGTTCGATGTTATAAAGCAAAAGAATAGGGTCTTTTTTTTCCTTTTTTTTTTTTTGCTTTAGCATAAGTATGTTCTCAAAGCAGAACCAAGAATACAGGAAGAGCATACATCAGCTCAAATCCAGGCTGCTGGTGCCTCCTGAATCCCAGGATGCCAAGGAAGAGGGAGAGAGCTCTAAACTCCAGACCAGCACAGCCACCCCTAAGGCTCATGAGGTCCACCTCAGCAGGACTCCCTCTCACAAGCCAGTCTCTCATGCAACACCATGAAGGTCAAGGACGGGGGCCTAGGGCAGCAGAGCACAGACGGTAGAGCCAGGAGGCTGGGCAGAATTCTACTTCTGCTCTTGCTGTGCTCATGGACAAGTTCTCTGCTGCTCAGGACCCCAGTTTCTACATCTGTATAGTGAAGCCAACATCAACACTCTAGAGGGTCATTGGAGGAGTCAGTGGAACTGTCCCCATGTGGTACTGGACACAGACAGTAGTGCTGAGTCAAGAGTCCCTGTCAATATGACAAGCAGACAACCTTACCAAATCTCTGTTATGCCAGTGTTGTTCTGTAAGGCCTCTGCCAACTGGGCGGTCCCCATGGCTGTGATCTGATTCTGGATGAGCCTGAAAGAAGAGCACACTTTGTGTCCAATACAGAATGCTGGGTGAAACCTGCCCCCTTCACAGGGAGTTGCAGGGACCAACAGGATCAGAGATAGGATTGGAGGTGGGGACCAGATCCTGTGACTCTTCATCAAGCTAAGGTAGTCTCACATGAAAATAATGAACAGCCTTTAAAATTTTTGTTTTCTTAGTGCCCATAATACACCTGTTGACTTAGATGTAGACATGTCATACATGAAGAGGGGTGTGTGTACATGTGTGTAATACATGAGTAGGGGCAAGTGCATACGTTTGTGTGTGCATGTGTGTGTCTGAGAGAGAGAGACCTTTTTCATCATAGGGGTGCCCAGCCAAAAAGGTATGGATACCACCCATCTGAACAACAAATTCCAAGAAACACATCACCAGGGTAAAAGGTCATCCAAGGTCTCCTTCCGGGTACTTCGGGAAACTGAGGGCAGTTTTAAAAGTTAAGTAGCTACTGAATGGTCATCCCTTCTTTGAGGGACCCAAAGTCTTCTAGAATGATACCACATCTTCCCACCATCCGTAAGGGAGGACAGAGAAACAATTCTGTTCCTGCCACTCCTGGGTCCTGTTGTAAAGCATCAATGATGGGGCCTTTTAAAGTGTCCCCACGCTGCTGAATAGCAATGATGCAAATGAAAGTTTCTGGTAGAGCTGGGAAGGCCTGACCTTTCCTGAAATGCTGATCTAGGCGGTGATGATTCTAACCCAACCAGGAAATAAATGCAGAGCGAGGCACTGATGTATCTACCCTTCAGCCCAGGTTCACTTCTCACTCCTTACTACTCCTAAACTGACCCTTAGAAACCCTGGACACTGACCCAGAAAGGGGTTCTGCATGAGGGCTCTGTTCTCATGATGAATGAGGTCACAGAGATTCAGCATGAAGGGGCCTGCCCTGGAGGCAGGACCACTTGGCAAGCAGGAGCTACTGTCGCAGCCCTGGTCCTGACAATCCTTTTCAGTTACAGAACCATAAAGCCTTACCGGTGCCTTAGTTGTCTCTGTAAAATGGGAAGAAGAGTGGAACTTGGACACTTTTGCAGAAAGAACAAAAACAGAATCTGGAGGTGGGCACTGAGTTCTGCATCCATTTGAACTACTGTTCTCTAGTCGCCACCTTCATAGTGGCTACCGCTACCACCCCCGATGTCTCCATAAGGGCAAGGCAGGCTGCCCTCAACCAAGAAGTGGCATGAGGCCAGGAAGAGGAAAGCTCCTACGGTCCCTAACAGGCCTGCAGTCCAAGCCCAATGGCCTGCCAGGGCTACCTTTGCTCGGGCCAGCTTGGCTGTGCACACAAGCAGCAACCAAGACTCCCCAGCCCTGCGCAAGCTCTGCACTCCCTGGAGGGGCTGGCCCAGCACCTAGGGGAGGGCAGAAGAGAAGACAGCAGATAAACACAGAGGAAGGAAAATGGATGTAAAAGCACAATCTGGCCTTTTTGCAGAAATTGACAATGTGGCTCTAAACTTATGAAAACGCAAGGCAACCAGACTGGCCAAGATAACCTGAGAAAGAGCAGAACTGAAGGGTTTGCACTTCTTGATTTCACAAGTTCTTATGAAGCTATAGTAATCAAGACAGTGAGGTCTGACATAATGACAGATACATGCGCGCTGATATATGCCTATAATCTTAGCGACTTGGGAGGTCGAGGCAAGAGGATCACAAGTTCAAAGCCCACCTCACCAACTTAGCAAGGTTCTAAGCAACTTAATGTGACCATGTCTCAAAATAAAAAATAAAAAGGGCTGGAGACATGGCTTAGTGGTAAAGCACCCTGGGTTCATCCTGGTACCAAAAATTAATTAATTAATCAACAGATTAGAATAGAGTCTAGACATGCATTTCTTATCAACTGATTTTTTTAATCTAATTTTTTAAAAAATTTATTCTAATTAGTTTTATATGACAGTAGAATGCAATTCCATTCATATTACACAAATAGAGCACAAATTTTCATGTCCCTGGTTGCACACAAAGTAGAGTCACACCATTCATGTTTTCATACATGTACTTAGGGTAATAATGTTCATCTCATTCCACCATCTTTCCTACCCCCATCCTCCCTCCCTTCCCCTCCCTCCCCTTTGCCCTATCTAAAGACCCTCCATTTCTCCCATGCTGCCCCCAAACCCCATTATGAATCAGAATCCTTATATCAGAGAAAATATTCAGCATTTGGTTTTGGGGGGATTGGCTTACTTTACTTAGCATTATATTCTTCAACTTCATCCATTTACATGCAAATGCCACGATTTTATCCTCTTTTAATGCTGAGTAATATTCCATTGTGTATATATACCATATTTTCTTTATCCATTCATCTACTGAAAGAGTATCTAGGTTGATTCCACAATTTAGCTATTGTGAATTGAGCTGCTATAAACATTGATGTGGCTGTGTCCCTGTAGTATGCTGTTTTTAAGTCCTCTGAGTATTAACCAAGGAGTAGGATAGCTGGGTCAAATGGTGGTTTCATTCCGTTTTCCAAGGAATCTCCATACTGCTTTCCATATTGGCTGCACCAATTTATAGTCCCACCAACAATGTATGAGTGTGCTTTTTTCCCCACAGTCTCGCCAACACTTTTTTATTCTTAATAGCTGCCATTCTGACTGGAGTGAGATGAAATCTTAAAGTGGTTTTGATTTGCATTTCTCTAATTGCTATAGATGTTGATCATTTTTTCATATATTTGTTGATTGGTTGCATATCATCTTCTTAGAAGTGTCTGTTCAGTTCCTTGGCCCATTTATTGATTGGGTTATTTGGGGTACTTTTGGTGTTAAGATTTTGAGCTCTTTATATATTCTAGAGATTAGTGCTCTAATATGTGTGTGGTAAAAATTTGCTCCCATTCTGTAGGCTTGCTAGTCATTTCACTGATTGTTTCTTTTGCTGAGAAGCTTTTTGGTTTAAATCCATCCCATTTATTGAGTCTTGACTTTAATTCTTGCTCAATAGGAGTCTTATTAAGGAAGCAGAGGCCTAATCTGAGATGATGGAGATTAGGGCCTACTTTTTCTTCTATTAGTCGCAGGGTCTCTGGTTTAATTCCTAGGTCCTTGATATACTTTGAGTTGAGTTTTATGTATGGTGAGAGAAAGAGGTGTAATTTCATTTTGTTGCATATGGATCTCCAGCAGGGCTGGAAGCTCCAGCCAGAGCAGTCCCTCCATGAGCACAGTAGAGGGATAAGGACATTAAAGGAACCCATAGTTTGGGAGGCCCAAGGTGTGTCTGGGTACAGAGCAATTAGATATCAAAGACATTGCCTGGCAAACCTGAAGAACTTGCTGCATGATAGCCATGTGTACCCATGTGTGGGGAAAGAAGCTGCCATCTCTCTAGGTGCTTATGGAAGATGAAAAAAACATTTTGCAGCCATTGAGTGGGGGTCCAGCAGTCAAGGGGGTCAATTCCTGGCAAACCCAAGTTTGGCCCCAAATACAGGCCCATTAAACACATGCTGCACCACGTAGAATGTGCTTAAGTGACCAGGAGAAAATCAAACATGGAAAGAGGTTTACACAGGGAACAACTAGTCAAAGAAACCCACCTGGCTCTACCCTCCCCCTACAATCTGACTGCTTGCAGGGCCAGCTGAGAGAGATGCATCTGACCAGAAACTCAGAAGGGTGGGAGCACGAAGGGTTGTTTGGAGACCAGGAAATGTGGGGTCTGCAGGTGATGTAGGGGACTAAGGATTGGATCCTTCAGCACAGGAATGGAACCCAGGGGAGATCCTTGGGGTACAGTTTTCCAGCATGGACCAGCAAGTACTAGGTGCTGGAGGTGCACTGATTTAAAATCTCCAGACCAGTTAGCAATCAGTAAAGAGCCTGGAGCCCACCGAAGCCTAAACCTTGCCTCCAGGAACTCCTCCTGGAATCCTAGCAATCAAGAGGGTGGAACATCACACTCCAGAAGATCCACCTAAAACTGCTGAGAAGAGAAGCTGAGAATGTTTTGAACTCCAAGGGAAAGAATTTTTAACTTTTCATCAAGATTTGTTTTTTCTCTCTCTTTTTTTTTAAATTCCTTTTCACTGTTTAATTGTGACCTTCAAGGTACATGGACATTTATACAGTTGCCTTTTTGTTTCTGCTTCTCATCTCTAGAATTTTTGAAGCTAGTTATTTTAAATGGATTTTTTTTGAACTAGCATATTTAGTATATTTTAGTTTTGTTTTGTATTCCTTTATTTTTGTTTTAAATTTTTTTTAAATTTTGGTTTACTTATATATATATTTTTTTCTTCTGTTTCCCTTGACTCTCACTTTTCTTCTGCTAACAGCCAATCTCTACTGTTTTATCTTTCACTCTTCCATTAACCCTTTTCTTCTGTTTTCTCTCCTCCCACATAACCATCACATCCTATATCATCACTTCTGTTCTCTCCCTGTCCACCATTTGTAAATGTAAACCCTTTCGCAAACTTGCTGTTTTTATTGTAGGCAATAACTGATTCTATCATTTGTTTATTGTGATAATTAACATCATAGTAGGAACATTTGGTTTAATGCTGTAAATTGTTTGCATGGTTGTTGTTATTATTTTCTTCCCCCAAACAATGAGGTACTAGAAACCTTCAGGTTTCTATAAATCCACAGGGTAGAAACTCTACTGCCTCAGATCCATACTGTTAGATGAGTAGCCACACAAACAATGTGAAAAAGCAAGGGAACAAATTGTCCCAAACAAACCAAGATACTCCACTAACAGAATCTATCAATCCAACATGGAAGAAATGTTAGGAAAGGAGTTTAGCATGTACATAGTTAAATTGATCTGCAAAGTAAAGGATGCTGTAAGAGAGCAAATACAGGCAGCAAATAATCACTTCAATAAAGAGGTAGAGATTCTGAAGAAAAATCAAACAGAAATCCTTGAAATGAAGGAAATAAACCAAATTAAAAATTCAATAAAATGCATCACCAACAGACTAGGCCACTTGGAATACAGAACCTCAGAAAATGAAGATAAAATATATAACCTTAAAAATAAAATGGACCAGAGAGAGAAGACGTTAAGAAACCATGAACAGAACTTCCAAGAAATATAGGATAACATGAAAAGACCAAATTTAAAATTTATTGGGATAGATGAAGGTGTAGAGATATAAACCAAAGGAATGCACAATCTTTACAATGTAATAATGTCAGAAAATTTCCCAAATCTAAAGAATGAAATGGGAAATCAAATACAAGAGGCTTATAGGACCCCAATGTGCAAAATTACAACAGATCCATATCAAGGCACATCATAATGAAAATGCCTAGCATACAGAATAAGGATAGAATTTTTAAAGGCTGCAAGAGAAAAATATTAGATTATATATAGGGGAAAACCAATATGGATATCAGCTGATTTGTCAGTCCAGACTCTCAAATCTAGGAGGTCCTGGAATAACATATATTAAGCTCTGAAAGAAAATGGATGCCAACCAAGAATCCTATATCCAGCAAAATTAAGCTTCAGATTTAAAGATGAAATAAAAACCTTCCATGATAAACAAAAATTTAAAAACTTCACAACCAGAAAGCTTGTACTTCAAAAAATTCTCAACAAAATATTCCATGAAGACGAAATGAAAAAAGAAAACCAGAGAATTGGAAGAACTACACTAAAGGAACAGTCAATCAAAGGACAAACTAATTCAAATTAAAAACTAGAAATAAACTGAAATGACTGGGAACACAAATCATATCTCAATAATAACCTTGAACATCCATGGCCTAAACTCATCAATCAAAAGACATAGACTGGGAAATTGGATTAAAAAACAAGGCCCAACAATATGCTGTCTCCAAGACATTCACAGACTGAAGGTGAAAGGATGGGAAAAAACATGGATCTTGTAAACAAGCAGGGATTTCTATCTTCATATCAGATAAAGTGGTTTTCAAGCCAGTGTTAATCAGAAGGGATAAAGAAGGCCATTTCATACTGCTTAAGGGAATCATATATCAACAAAACATAACAATCATAAATATTTATGCCTCAAACAATTGAGCATGTGCATATATCAAACACTTCTCAATTTCAAGAATAAAATAGATGACAACATAATAATTCTGGGTGACTTAACATACCTCTCTCACTACTAGGTAGATCCTCCAAATAAAAACTAAACAAGGAAACTATAGAACTAAATAGTATAATAATTTAGATTAACAGACATATGTAGAATACTTCATTCATCAATGACTGAATATACCTTCTTAGAAGCACACGGATCCTTCTCTAATATAGATCATGTTATGTAAGCTATCACATATGTTGGCATACAATTGTAATATTACCTTAATATACTTTTAGCATCTGTAGGGTTATTTTGATAGGTCCCTTTTATTGATATTAATTTCTGTATTCTTGTTGTTTTCTTGATTAGACTTATTTGATTTTTATCGATGTTTAGATGTATTATTTCTTCTCTAATTCAAATATGTCTTCCTCTACTCTTATTTTTCTCTTCCTACTACTTAATTTGAAAACGATTTGTTATTCTAGCTTCTTTCTGTTATAAATATTCATCTAAATACTGTTTCATCCCAGAGATCCTGATATTTTAAGCTTTTATTATCACTTAGTTCAAAGCACTTTTTATTTACTTTTCTTGTGCTTTTTTCCCTTGACCTCAGAGACATTTATAAGTGCACCATTTAATTTTGAAATAGTTGATATGGGGCTCTATATATCTTAAAGTGATTGATTTATAATGTAATAAAACATGCAGGAAACACAGTCTGCCTGATTTCAAATTTTAAAAAAGAAATGCTTTTTATATTGATTGTATTAGTTACATACATGTTAAATTCATCAAATTGCAATTGCATACTTCAAATAGGTACATTTTATTGTACTTAAGTTTTACCTCAATAAAGCTATGGAAAAAAAGAAAAAATATATCTGGGGATGTTGCTGAGTGGTAGAGCACCTCTGGATGCAACCCTCAGTATGTATGTATAAATAAATAAATCTCAAAATGGGTTATAGACCTTAAATGCGAGAAAAACTATAATATAAAACTTAACAGAAAACAGGTGTAAATTTTTGTGACCTTGGATTACATAATGGTTTCTTTTTATATTTTTTTGATACCGGGATTGAACCCAGGGGTGCTCTACCACTGAGCCACATCTTTAGTCCCTCTCCCTTTTTATTTTGAGACAAGGTCTCATTAAATTGCTTAGGGCCTCACTAAGTTGGTGAGACTAGCTTTGAACTTGCAATCCTTCTGCCTCAGCCTCATGAGCCACTGGGATTACAGACATGCACTACTGCACCTGGCTAGGTTCTTATTTATTAAATAACACTCTCAAGGCACAAACAACGAAAGAGGAAATAGAAAATTTCAATTTCATCAAAATCAAAAACTTCTATGCTTCAATGGTTGCTATCAAGGAAGAGGAAAACCTCAAACACACAGAGAAAATACTTGCAAATCATTTGTCCAATAAAAGTTTAGATGGGCGCAGTGACACATGCCTGTAATACCAGCAGCTCAAGAGGCTGATACAGGAGGATCATGAGTTCAAAGCCAGCCTTAGCAATTTAGCAAGGCCTTAAGCAACTCAGGGAGACTCTGTCTCTAAATAAAATGCAAAAAAAAAAGGGGGGGGGGTTAGGATGTGGCACAGTGATTAAGTACCCCAGGGTTTAATCCCCATTACAAAAAAATAAAAAAATAAAGTCTAGCACCCAGCATAAAGAACTCCAACACTACAACTCAGCATGAAAAACAAACCAGTTTAAAAATAGGCCAAGGATGTGGAGACATTTCTTCAGTGAAGACATACAGGTAGCCAACAGGGGCAAAAAGAGATTCTCGACACTGTCAGCAGGAAATGCATGTCAAAACCACAATATGGTGTTACTTCACACCCACTGGCATGGCTAGATTCAAAAGAAGGGACCACAACAAGCGTTGAGGGAGACATGGAGAAGTTGGAATCCTCCTATGTTGCTGGTGAGAACATAAAACAGTCATTTTGCAAAGCACTTGGTGGTTCCTCAAAAAGTTAAACATAGAAGTGCCATATGACCCAGCAATTCTATTTTTAAGTATATACTCAAGTGAAATGAAAATACATTTGCAAAAATACTCACAGTGGCATTATTCACACAGTCAAAAAGTAGGAACCACTCAACCACCATCAAATGACATATATCCACACTATGGAATATCATTTGCTATAAGTAAGTAGTTAAGTACTGATACATGCTACAACAAAGATTAGCCTTGGAAACTTACGCTAGTGGAACAGAGACAAAAGCTCACATTTATCTGAATTGCCAAGAATAAGCAAATTCAGAGACAAATTAGTGTTTGTCAGGGGTCGAGGGAGGGGAAGGCTGGGCATAGCTGCCTAAGGCATACAAGGGTTTTTCATTGGGGAGTACAGGGCAGTGAAAATGTTCTAGAATAGATCATTATGGTTGTGCAACCTTGTGAATATACTAAAACATCCTCTAAAGTATATACCTAAAAAGAGTGAATTTTGTATATGTCAATTTTATCTTAAAAAATATTATATGAAAGTCTCAGTCTGGAAATTTTGGGGCTGAGTTACCATAAATGCTTCAATGTCTGGTTGACTTTCAGCATTTCTGCAAAGCTCTCAGCCACTTCATCATTGAGTTCATTTTGGGTCAGCCTAGAAAAGAGAGGAAGTGATTACTCAGGAGGGTTGAGTCGGAAGACATTGTTAGTGAGTTCACAGAAGCCAGAACCAGGCCTGGGTCTGTCCAGCTCTGCAGCTAGTTGCTTGCTGAGAAGGCAGCAGAGTGCAGGCTCCCAGCAGCCCCCCACCCCACACATATATGGGAACTCATTTCTAGTGCAGGTCCTGCTCTGAGCTCCCACTTCGTAGCCCCCTGCCTGCCTAGGAGCCTGCACTCCTCACTCTCACTGAGCCTCCAATTTCACAGAAGAGAGAGCCACAGAGAACCAGGGCCAGGGCCTGGACTCAGGTCTCCTCCAGCTCCAAGACCCAGGAACATCACTGACAGGGTGCTTGTCCAAGTCAAGATGAAAACCTGGGGAAACCCACCAACTACATGGTAAAGTGTGCTCAGTACTGTGCTCCGAGGCCAGTGGCAAAGGACCCAGGTTCAGTGACTGAAAGTTCAGGAAGCCTCTCAATTGCTCTTAAAACCAGCAGTGGTCTGGACAAGCACAGGAGTTCACCATGTAACTAGGGTCGGACCCTCTTTTTCAGTGGATGAAGGAATAATGAGGATAATGGAATAGTATACTGTTTTTAAAAGTCTTCCCCTGAAGGGCCGGGTGATCACTATCCAAATCTTTTTGTTTGTTTGTTTCGGGGGAGTACTGGGGGATTGAACCTGGGCACTTGACCACTGAGTCACATCTCTAGCCTTATGGGAACTCATTTATTTAGAGACATAGTCTCACTGAATTGTTAGGCCGGCTTTGAATTCTTTATCCTCTTATCTCAGCCTCCTGGACTGCTGGGCTGCTGGGATTACAGGCATGCGACACCGCGCCCAGCACTATCCAAATCTTAAATGTATTTCCCTTTAAGACAAAAGTCAGGTGCAAAGATATGTACAGCAGAGCTTTCTACCTTGCAGTATACACTGATATTAGCTGTCAAAATGCAAAACTGGAATAATTTAAAGAACTGGTAAAATGATGAACATCTATGCAACATTGTGTAGCCTTAGAGAGAGTGAGATAGATTGAACAAAGAAGGTGGCAGAGGGCACAGTATTTGAGTGTTCTCACCAGGCATGGTGGTACACAATGTAATACCAGGGACTCAGGAGGCAAGGCAGGAGGAGGGCAAGTTTGAGCCAGTCTCACAACTTAATGAGTCTCTGTCTTAAAATTTTCATTTGTTTGTTTGTTTGTTTGTTTATTTATTTATTTATTTATTTATTGAGACAAAAATCTGTTTTATTTTACATTTCCCTGATTGCTAGGGATGTTGAAAATTTTTTCATACAACCATTGACCATTTGTATTTCTATTTTGAGAAATGTCTGTTCTTTTGACTATTTATTGATTGGTTTATTTGGATTTTTATATTAAGTTTTTTGAGTTCTTCATATAGTCTGGATATTCATCCCCTGTCAAAGGAGTAGCTGGCAAAGATTTTCTCCTATTCTGCAGATTTCCCTCTTCACACTCCTGTTTCCTTTACTGTACAGAAGCTCTTAAATTTGATTCCATCTCACTTATTGATTCTTGGTTTTATTTTTTTGAATTTTAGGTATCTTGTTAAGGGAGTTAGAGACTGCAAAAATGTGTTGTGATGACTATGTTTTCTTTTAGCAGTTGCAAAGTTTATCATCTAATTTCTAGGTCTTTGACCCATTTTATTTTAACTTTTGGGCAGGATGAAAGATCGGGATCTAGGTCCATTCTTCTACATCCAATTTATCCAGTATCATTTGCTAAAGAGGCCATCTTTTCTCCAACATATGTTTTTGGCACTTTCACTGTGCCCAATGAAATGATTGTATAATGTGGGTTTGTCTCTTTATCTTCTATTCTATTTCACTGGTCTTCATGTCTGTTTGTTTTTAGTTGTAGTTGGACATAATAACTTTATTTTATTTATTTTTCTATGTGGTGCTGAGGATTGAACCCAATGCTTCTCACATGCTAGGCAAGTGCTCTACCACTGAGCACAACCCCAGCCCTTCCTGTCTGTTTTGATGCCAATACTATGTTGTTTTTGTTACCAAAGCTCTGTAGTATTATTTGAGATCAGGAGAGAAACTTAATGTCATAAAGGGACATGTCAAATATGTACAACAGGCAGCTAAGATATTTTTAAATCCATTTGCTAAATGCTCTTCTACTTTGTATATATTTGAATATAGACAGAAAAACAATGGTTAGGAAGAAAAAAATCATATTTGGAAAACATGAGAGAGGTAGTTTCAGTTCCTACTTTTCAAACTTCCATCCAACATTTTCAGTCATACTTGGTTTTTCTTCAAAAAAAAGCATATGTTACTTTTCAAAATGTCCAAAGACTTTTTTGAGGGAAAATAATTAAAAAATGCATTTCCTGTCCAGTAGATCTAGCATCAGAATACTGGCATTATTTTCGGTAAACATCTGAGCAGAAACTAATACTGGGCCCTGGGTGGATGAAATAGAGGGTGTAATGCAACTTGCTCACCCATAAGGAATTTATGATACAGGAAAGTAAATAAAGGAACAACAAAAAGCACTCTCAGGTGGCACCATCCACTTAGTAAGTGCCCTGGAGTTCAGGGAGGAAGAAGCCAGGACTGGGGCTTCCAGTGACAGGTGATGGGTGAGGGCTGAGCAGGGGCACTGAAGGCCAAATGCTGATGCAGAGACCTGGGAAGGCAGGAGCTGAACTCTTCCAGGCGTATGGAGGATGTTCTGGGGGGATTCCTGGCAGTTCCAGTGGCCAGCCTTCTGGTTCTCCTGAGGCCAAGGATGGCAATAAGGATAAGACCATAAACCCATAAGTTGCAGGCCCATTTCCCCAGCTGTTTCTGAAAACAGCTGTTTTTGTTCTCTGGGAGGAAATTAAATGAGCCTTTGCAATTGAGAGGCACCTTTTCAGTAAAGATTCCAGGCTGTGTGTAAGCAGTCCCTGGAACAATTACCACCGCCCAACCCTTCAAAATGACTGGCCATTACCAGAATATCTTCAGTGTTGTGTTCTGCTGCAGGGCCCTGGCAAGGCTCTTTCCTCCTTCCGTGGAGATACAGTTGGCTGCAAGACTAGGAAGGAAAACAACTCATTAGAGACGGGTTCACATTTGGCCTTGGCGTCAATACTGAAACATTGGGGAAGCCTCATCTGGATGTGGCACCTCCCAGGCCAACCTGGGGCAGCACGTGGAAGAGCTCAGTCATGTCAGCAGCTGCCCAGGCCTTGCTGCTAAAGAGTCACGCTCAGGACAGGCACAAGACTGAAGACCAACAGTTCCAGCAGTGTCCAGACAGATAAAGGACACAGAACTCAGGTTTTTATACGCAGACTAGAGGCTGAGGAGGCCAGGGCACTCTGCCACATTTGTGGGCCCCATCAATGAGAACCTGAGAAGTCTCTCCTGCTATTACTCCCACCGTCTTGGACTCCCTTCAGTGGCAGTTGGGACAGAGGCAGAGCTTGGGAGACTCTGGTGACATGCAGGTAGTTCCTTTCAGAGCTTGGGAGGCTCCAGGATTAGGCCACAGGCCTGAAGGAGGGTTGGGAAAGTGGAACTCCGATTCCAGAGGAGAGGGGTCCCCTCTGTCCTAGTACCATCATGAGGGAAAAGGGGCAGGAATCTATCAACTAGCATTCCTTTCAGTTTTATCTAGACTTAGGAATTCCTCCCTGATCTCCAAAGGCACTTGAATGGCTGCAAAGTGTCCCACATCTTGATCTAGTTGGTGGCTACATTGGTGTGAGTCTGCTAAAACTCCTTGAGCTGAACACTTAAAAATAATGTACTTTATTGTTCCCCTCTTGTACATCAAGAAAAAACTTAGACAAAGAAAAATCACAGCAGTAAATCCCTGCCAAATTTGGAAAGCCACCAGCCCTCTCCCCACCAGCTCCTCCCCTGGAGAGCTCAGAATGGCCAGGATCCCTGTGGGCCTTGGAGCCCCGGGCGCAGCTCTTACCTTAGATTGCTCAGGCTGGGGTGGTTCTTCAGAGCCTCTGCGAAAGCTTTGGCTCCTTCATCCCCTATTTGATTGCCCCACATCCTAAGGAAGAGATAGACAGCTCAAGTTAGCTCCTCCCACTTGGCCAGGCTCCCCCTTCTTTTCTGTCAGTAGAGGCAGCTGTTTCACTCAGTCCCTGGAGCTGTGGCCTGCACACCTATTTCTCATGTTGGCCCCTAATGAACTGCTCTGGATTTCCAATGCAAGGGAGAAGCATAAAGAATAAAGAGCACCGGGCACAGTGGTGCATGCCTGTAATCCCAGCCGCTCAGGAGGCTGAAGCAAGAGGATTGGAAGTTCAAAGCCATCCTCAGCAATGGTGAGGTGCTAAGCAATTCAGTGAGACCCTGTCTCTAAATATTTAAAAGGGTTGGAGATGTGGCTCAGTGGCTAAGTACCTCTGATTTCAACACCTGGCACCAAAAAAAAAAAAAAAAAAGAAAGAGAATAAACAGCAGTGGAGACCTTGTGAACAGATGTTGTCAATCAGGAAGTTGCACAATTAGAGACCAGGTCTCACTGCAGAGTTTTGGAGTGCTGCCAGTTGAGAGTCTCAGCTCCTGACTATCTCAGAAAGGAACTACCTGCATGTCACCTTCAGAGTACAAAGGTCCATGCTGGCCTGAAAGGACGGCCATGTGCGACACTGAGTGGTGCAAGCAGCAACTGCAAAGTGTCTTCAGGATGTAAGGGTCAGGGACCCCGAGTACCAACTGCACCAGCAGCATTCCTTATATGTGGAGAGGAATGTCAGGAAGTCAGGAACCATGGACTGCTGCAATCTTGGTGGGCAGCTGCAACAATGAAGCTAACTTTTGTCCCCAGAATGGGTGATCTGAGATCTGGCTAACATGGTCTGCATGGTAAGGTGCCAGTCTCCCATCCTGGCTCTGCCACCTACTACCTGTGAATCCCTGGGAAAATTATATAACATGGTGGACCTCAGTCTCCTCATCTGTAAAATGGGTATGTTAAGAGCATTCCCTCATAGAGTGGTTGTGTGTGAGGATGTGTAAGTTAACAGAAGCAAAGCATTTAGAACACCATTCGGCCTGTAAAAAAGTCAGCTATTCTTAATAGGACAAGGGGCCTCCATTTACAGAAAGCAGTCTGCCCGGCCCACTCACAACATAACCATGGCTGCCTCAACAACAGATCCAGCAGCTGCCTGCCTGAGTCCTTCCAGGCAAGGCCTGCTGCTGCCCCAGAACAAGAGTTTTAAGTTTTTGCTTAAAAAATGCAAAACTATACAACTGAATGGTATCAAATGTTTAATAAGGTAGCAAACTACTCATGACCTGAGAGTAAGTGAAAAATGAAGGATAAAATTCTGTACATGTAGTCTGACCTCTACACTATTAAAATAATAATAATAATAGTGGGGGAAAGAGAAAGTGGGAGTGCTTCAATAGCTTCAAATGCTACCAGTAATTAATTCTGAAAAGAAAATTACTTTTTATATTTTCCACAATTTTAAAATAAAATTACCATTATTTTTATAATCTCATAGAATTATAATGATACAGTTCAGAAGCTTCTTAACCTCAATGAGATGCCACCTGTCATCCACTAGGATGGCAGTTACTATTAAAACAATAAGTGTTGGTGAGGATGCCAGGGAGCAGGATGGGAATGTAAGACGGAGCAGGCGCCTGGAGAACAGCACAAGGGCTCCTCGAGAAATTAACAATAGAATCATCACAGAATTCAGCATTTCCAAAAGAATTAAAAGCAGAATCTCAAAGATTATGCCTTTGTATGCCTTTGTTCATAGAAGCCTTATTCACAATAATTTGTGACAGTTAAATATGGAAACAACCAAATGCTTGCTGCTGGATGGGTGGATGAGCTATCCCATCAAGAGCCTCAGCTCCTGACTGTCTCAGAAAGGAATTACCCGAGTATCACCTTCAGGGTACAAACATACATACAATGGAGCATTATTCAGTCTTAAAAAGGAAGGAAGCGCAGAGCAAAGTGATCCATGCCTGTAATCCTAGAGGCTCAGGAGGCTGAGGCAGGAGGACCTCGAGTTCAAAGCCAGCCTCAGCGATGGTGAGAAACTAAAAAGCACAGGGAGACCCTGTCTCTAAATAAAATACAAAATAGGGAAGGGGATGTGGCTCAGTGGCTAAGTGCCCCTAAATTCAATCCCTGGTATGCCCCCACACACACCAAAAAAAAAAAAAAAAAAAAAAGGGAAGGAAGCTGGCATGTCACATGACCAATCTTGAGAATATCAGGTTAGCTGAAATAAGCCATCACCAAAAGACAAGCACTATATGATTCCATTTACAGGAGGTGCCCAGAGTAGTCAAATTCAAAGAGACAAAAAGCAGAGCGGGGGTTGCTAAGGGCCAGGGGAGGGAGGAAAGGAGAGTTACTGCTTAATGGATGAAGAGTTTCAGTTTTGCAAGATAAAGAGAATTTTGGACATGGATGGTGGTGATGGTTGTGTAATGATATGAAAGTACTTAATCCCACTGAACTGTACAATTAGCAATGGTGAAGATGGTCAATTTTATGCATATTTTACCACAATTTTAAAAATTGAAAGGAAAAAAACCTCCAGAGGATAGATTTCCTTAAACTAAGAGCATCTGCCTGTGTTAACCACCACATAGAGCTAGAATAACTCCCTCCATTTGCTGGTGGCAATAATGCTGGGTTTGCATGACTTAATTAGAAAAGTCTGTGTAGTCAGTTTTATAATCAACCCTGGGTCTTCCCACACCATTTCCATGCAGAAGCTGCTGGGACATCTCTGTTTCTGCCTCCTCACAGCCATACACATCAGTCCTGCTATACTGATGTACAAAAGACCATTGGGCACCCACATATACCCAGCAGGTCACACACCCCATGTGTGCATCCCTTTCTACTCACCCAACCTCAGAGATGGATGTGCTGTTCTTCACAGCCAGGGCCAGCCACTTCCCTCCTTCGCTGGATATCTTGTTTTTCCCCAGTCTGCAGAGAATCCTCGCACAGTCAGCCTCCAGCTGTGCGGTAGGGACTCCAATAGGGGCCTCCCTCCTCCCCGGCTTGGAGTCCCTCCCAGCCCCTCTTGCCAGTCTGTTCCTGCTCCTGGGATGTACAGCAGCCAAGCCCTGGGCCTCCTCTTAGGAAGTCACCTGAAGCCTTGGGGATAGCCAGACAGGGATCCTCTGCAGGGGACAGCCCATAATCTCTGCAGAAAGTTAGAGACCTGAGCCCTCCTGGGCTTCTTTACATGGCCTCAGGACCATCCATTCCACCAGGAGGCCTGGCAGTGCCCACTTCAATTACTCATGATCAAGGTGTGCTTCCATCGCCAGGTGGACCAAGGCACTCTGTCACCTTTGGCAGGGCATTCTATGACAGGGCTAAGGATCAAGCTCTGGCTTGCCATCACGTGGTAAGTTCCCTGCGGGTGGAGACAGATCTTTTTCTCTGGTATTCGAGAAAGGGCGATAGGTCTTTCTTCTTGGTCAGTCTTTAATGAAATCGAAGTGCCAAGCTCTCCCTGCCTCCTTCCCCCTCCCCCCAGCTGGCTGTCCCGTCCAAAATCTGAGCCTCTCGCCTGGTCATGCTTTCTCTGCAGAACAAGCTCACTTTCCACACAACAGGTCTCCTGCATTTGACCGGCATGGTCCTGGGGCAGGCAGAAGACTTGAGGATAAAAGCTGTTTACAGTGACATTTATTCTTCTAATAATGGAAGGGTGACCCAAAGAATCGAAGAAGACAAGAAGCTACTAAGGAACTTCACACCAGACCCCACTTACTTACTTCAGGTGGGTGAGGGCTTTGCATTCATCCAGGATTTGGGCGACGTACCTGGCTCCCACATCGGTGATCTGGTTGTTGTATAAACTTAAAGAGAAAGCACAGTTAGGTCACTTCATGACTCCCGAGGTCATATGAACACCCTTTCAGTGTGTGCTGCTTACTGAGTTTCAAAGTGTGTTGAAAGGACACACAGGACTGTGTGGTCTCAGCCTGGCTTCAAGACCAGCTCCGCCACTGGCCGCTTCTGCCTCAGTCTCTCTGTGTATAGTGGGGGTGACAATCATAGCTCCTCATGAGGTTGGTTGTCATGAGGAGCATGCGACATGGTGCAAAGTCCTGGCAGGGAAGTGCTTGGTTCACCAAGCCATTCATGCAAATGATGATATGTCAATCAGTACACAGTCTCTTGAGGAGAAGTTTCACTCTGAAGACATTCTTTCTGAATGACTAAGAGGCAGGCACACAGAACCTTCTCTATGTTTACCTCTTAGTCATTTTACCACTCAATTCCAATTTAGCAATAAAGCTGAGGCTTTGAGGACCCCACTGTCACACAGCATTCCTGAGTGGAAAGAGAGGTGGCCTGGGATCATCTGCTTCACTGTCCTCGTTCCATGAAGGAGCTCACTGAGGCCCAACACAGCTGAGCAACCACTTGGGCTCACAGAGACAGTGGTAACCTGGGTGGGATGGGGTGGGGTGGGCAAGATCCCTTATCTCAAACTCCACAATCCCAAAGGCTCTGAAAACCTAAAGTGTCTCATAGTTGTTTTGGCAACCAATGTGAACCTATTTATGGTCTCTATTTACCCTACTTGGTCTGAACATTCACACATTTCTCTGCAGAAATATCAAGGTAAAGGATAATGGGGTGCTGCCCTGGACTCCTCTGGCTATGTCACTACTACAAAGCAAATACACCGAACCCTGATCCTTGGCTTGGCCCAAGGGTTCTGGAGGAGGGATTATGGACTCACATATGAAAATCTAATACATAAACAGTATTTTTTTTTTGGCAGGGGAATACTGGGGATTGAACTCGGGGGTACTCGACCACTGAGCAACATCCCCAGCCCTAGTTTATATTTTATTTAGAGATAGGGTCTCACTGAGTTGATTAGTGCTTTGCTATTGCTGAGGCTGGCTTTGAATTTGAAATCCTTCTACCTCAGCCTCCAGAGCCACTGGGATTATAGTTGTGCGTCACTGTGCCTGGTCACAAACAGTATTTTAATGTTTACAAAACTTACCCCCATGTATTTCCTCTTAGCATCTTTCAATAACCAGGTATTAGATGACCTGCATGGATTAGGATCCCCATTTATAAGTGAAGAATCTGAGGCTCAGCAAGAATTCAGGCTGAGACAGAAACAGATCCCAGGCACTTGCCACCCACCGCCCTGATCCTGGCCAACCTGCTGGGGACCCATATGGATGGCAACTTCGGCTGCTTAGTATCATTACTAAGTAGTTGGCCCAGTGTTCCTGAGAAAGACATACCCCAAATACTCCAGAATTTTGTACTTGGTCAGCTCTTCACACAGCACCTTCACACCACTATCCGTGATCTGGTTGACACTGAGTCTGAAACACAACAGCAAAGACAATGACAAATTTGGGCAGTTTCTAAATCAGAGGGAAGAGGCTGGGGTCAGCAAACCTCTTTGTAAAGGGCCAGTGAGCAAATGTTTTAGGCTTTGCAGCTGGTTCCCAGCCCCAACACTGCTTCACTATCCTTGTTCCATAAAGGATCTGACCAAGGCAGTAAAGCAGCCAGTAAGTAATCAAGTGGTATGGTGTGGGAAGCCGTTCTCACACGTGATTGGGCACCTCCCTAACTGGGTGTGAGGTGATCCGGCCAAGCTGTGTCAGAACTAATCCCCACCCTTTTTAGGTGCGAGAGCCAGTCCATGTGGGGTGTGACTGACCATTGACCCTGAGACCAGTCACTGACCCTGACCTTGGAATGCTGTCCCCCTCAACCTTCATTGGATGGAATTTTCCCCTGAATTTCTTGTTCCCCAATAAAAGGCCACTCCCTGGCATGCCCTTCCTCTCTCCTGCTAGTCTCTTGTGTAAACCTCACTACCCCACCAGGTGGCTAGAGGGAGGAGCCAGAGGGGGCCGTCTCTGACCTGGTCAAGAAAAAGTAAATTGAGTTTATGTGTGTTTATTTTGATCTCACTAGTTAACTTCTATGCTTAGGACCTCTAGTATGAAGCTAGCGTGCTGGTCGCGCGGCAGAGTGTGACTGGGCTCTAATAAAGCTTTATTGACAAACACAAGCCATGGGCCGAATTTAGTCCACAAGCTGACTTCTGAAATAAATTAAAGGCCAAACAGGTAAAAGCTTGATTTTTAGGCCACATCAAAATGATCAGGTCAGACACTCCAGACCCTTACCCCTATTGTAGCCAGATTGGTGGTGGTGTACCGTGTGCACATGTCCTGTATGATCATCCCAGGTTGACAGAGGCTATTAGTCACTTCCAGTGTCTATGCTTTCTTAGCAATAGAAACCTCCCTCCTTTTTTACTTGACATATACAATTCAATTCTACCAGTGAAATTGAAGAAACAGTATCATTAGCAGTAGTTGAACAGTCTTTTTAAAATAATAAGGTTTGCTCTTTTTAGCCTTTTCCTTTGTCCTGGTGGCTAGATTGCTGACTGGGGCATGGGTAGCCATGTTGGGTTAAAGCATAGAAGCGAGATAGTGAGAATGACATTAGAACAAGGCAGAAGAGAACCTGGGCTCCTGATGGTTATGGAGACACTATACCAGCTCTGTATTACCTACCTCTAGCCTTTGCATAAAAGAGAAATAAGCTTAAAACTTATTTAAGACATCAAGATTTTGTAGTTTGTCTAACTCTCAGCTGAAATGAATCCTATCGGGTACTCTCGGGGGAAATCAGAGAGCTTCCCCGTAGTTGCCCATAGTCTCCTACTTTCCTGTGAGCTGTTTTTCCTTTCCTGGGTACAGCAGAATGGATCAGGACCACCACACTGCTGCCAAGTCTCTCTTTCATAGGATGGGTGCAAGGTGGCGCAGGATGACAGATTGCCAAAGGCTGCAGAAAAGAGAGCGGTTGGCTGCTAAGGCAGAGGACAGGTTCCAGGCTTTTAATTCCCAGGCCAGGGAAGCGTGCAGCTCCTGACACTCCATGTGCCCACACAGATTCCTCTCTGGCACCAGTACATCAGGCCCTGGGAGGCAGGTGCAAATCCCCACTGCTCTTCGGAAATATATGAGCCAAGTAATAGAGAATTCCAGGCTGGTAAGACTGACAAGGTTTGTTCTATGCAGGAAATGCTAATAGACAAGAGCAGACTGGCCTCTTTCCTGAAAACCCTCAAATGGAAAAACTACCATGTGGCAGCATTTTCACCAAGCTCTCCAGCCGCAAATAGGGCTACCGTGGAAGGCAACTCATGCCAAGCAGCTCCAGGTCTGCTTTCTTTGCAGTGATGAAACCTCCCCCATGCCAGAAACTTTTCACAGGCTATCTCTAACCCTTCAGTTGGTCTTAAAATATAGCTTCTTTATGCCATCTTTATTCTGGCTCTACCCCATCTCAGCTATGTGATCTGAGTCAGTAATTATCTCCTCTGTGTCTCTGTTTCCTCATTTACCCAAATGGAGACAATGATAGTACCTACTTTGTAGAGTGAAGAGCATTAAATAAGGTAATATTGGTAATGTGCTTCACCCATCCTCAATAAACTAAGTTGTTCTTATTGTGATTGCTGGGATTATGAGCATCTCCTCTTTCCAGAGGAATTCACCAAGGCTCAGAGGCTAAGCAGCTTGTTCAAGTGCACCCAGCTGGGGAGGACCAGTTCTGACTCTCTTTAGTCCTTGCCCTCTGTCACCCTGAAAGAAAGTCCAGATGTTCCAAGACCAGACTTAATGCTTTTGTTGTCCTAGGGGACAACAGACTAGGGGATCCTGATCAGTGATGCCAGTCCTGGTCCCATTCCAAGCCCCACCCCCACCCTTGTCTGACCTGATAACGGTGAGGCGGCTGAAGCAAGGCTGCAGCTCCCGCACACCGTAGTCGTTGAGATTGTTGTTGTCCAGATCAAGGGCAAGCTGCTTGCGGGAGTGGTGCAGGACGAAGGAAAGGGCACTGCAGTCAGCGGAGCAGGCATTGCAGAAGGTCAGCTTGAGGTAGTTGGCGCAGATGCCCTTGGCCGCCAGCCGCCCCACCTTCTGGCTCTGCGTCTCGTAGATACAGCGCAGCATCCAGAGGAAGGTGGGCATGGCCTGCACTTGGCTGAAACCCCCGGACTGACACCGGGGCAGACTCTTCAGGTAGGCGCGCAGGCTGACAAACAGGTGCCCCCACAAGGCCTTGCGCTTCCTCCGCAGGGTGGCAGCAGGCACCAGGTGCTGCAGGAGTTTCTGTCTGGCTTTGGACAACAGCCCGCACAGGAAGAGGTTGGTGAACTGAAAATGATCCTTGTTTTTGAAGGGATCAGAACGTGCCAGCCTGCCGCCCCCCAAGCACTGGAAAGGAAGGAAGGGAGGATAGCAGGACTCTACCGCTGCCTCCCCAGGAGGCGCCCACTCTTGAAAGAACCTGAGCAGCTCCCGGTGTCCCACCTTGTTGTCCACCACGAGAAAGAAGGCGGTAAAGAAGGCCTGGAGGGTGATGTGGAAAAACTCATAAGACTGCTGTCCCCCTTCAGGGGTCATTTCTGGCACGGCCCGCAGGAAGCCCAGCTGCAGGTCCCCCTCCTGCAGCTCGGAGGCCTGCACCTCCTCCTGGGTGAACACGAAGAGGCTCCTCTCCATGCCGCTGTGAGCCACCTGCCCCAGCGAGCGCAGTGTGCGCCAGCCCGCGCTGAAGGTCTCGGCCGGGCTGCGCGTGTTGCGCTGCACCAAGCTGCTGGGCTGCGTCCTGTTCAGATGGACCTCGGTGACCAGCAGGAAGACGTCGGTCAGGGTCACCGTGCAGTCCGAAAGCTGCGGGGAGCCTTCGAGGGTGGTGTAGAAGTGCTGGAAGCACCGGAAGATGATCCAGCAGAAGAGGGGCACGGTGCACAGGCTGCAGAGGTTGGGGTTGGCCTCCAGCTGCTGCAGCAGGTGGTCCTGCGCAGGGCGCTCAGGAAACATCTTCCGGGCGTAAGTCTGCAGGTGGCTGGGGGAAAAGCCCCGGAGAAGCACCTTCTTCCGCAGGAGCTGGCGGGGCACCTCGACACCCGTGCGGGCCGTGAGCAGCTTGCTGGCGCCCTTGAGCAACCTTCCGCTGAGTAGGTTGGCCAGCAGGACCAACGGGTGGGCGGGCTCCCAGGGGCAGCAGCTGTCAGGCACGCGGCTCAAGTCGAAGTCCGAGTGCAGCTCGTCCAAGCCATCGAAGGTGAAGAGGGCCACGTGGGGAAAGCGCAACAGGAAAGCAAACACCTCATCGGGGTCCTGCTCCGGGTAGCAGTAATGCTTGAAAAGCAGGTCCTGCAGGCACAGCGTGTCACTCTCCTTGAAGCAGCTGAACATGCGGCAGCGGAAGTGGAAGAAGAACTTGACCCCTATGTCCAGCCGGCCTGAGGCCCAGAGGCTCTGCAGCCGCTGCAGCAGCATGGATTTGCCCACACCCGCGTCCCCGAACACGAAGATGGTCTCGCCCTGCTCGTTGAGGACGCCTGAGCTGTGGTCCAGGAGGCAGGACAGGCTGCCCAGGCTGCCCAGGTTCTCGTTGCTGAAGCTCACCAGCTCCATGACAGTATCCATGTAGATCTCCTCCAGCAGCAGATCCTCCTTTTGGGCATAACACAGCATGAATTTGGAGTCACAACCCAATTGGTGCCGCAGCTTCTGGGTGTACCTGCTCACTGGAGAGATGCATGGCAGGCACATGTCGCGGTAAGAGGCAGAGAGAGAGAAGTGGAAACCACATCAAACAGGGAGATATCAAGGAGGAAAGGCAAGCCCTCAAGCAAACCAAACACCCCCCAGGGCCCCTGGGGTGCTCAGTGCAGGCATTCCTCAATGCAGGCCCTCTGAAACCTGGAAGAGCCCACACTCCAGAAACTGAGCATCTCCAGGTTTCCATCCCTCTGCTTGCCTTCCTTTTTAGTCCCGCTAGAGGGCGACACACTTCAACTGGGATCAGAGTCTGAGATAGGCCTCTTATTCCTCTGCAGTGTTGTCACTGAACTCTAGCTGAAGACAGAAGCCCCTACACTGGAGGGCCAGGCCAGATGGCCCTGCTTCCCTGTCCCATACCTCAGCCTTGTTCAAATACCACAAGCCAGTTCCCATTGGAAGTTTCACTGTTAAAGAAAAAATGACCCTGACCTTTCTTTTGCTTGCAACACAGCTGTTAAAGCAGCTGGTCTCAAAGCCAGAGGCCAAAACTTTTTATACAATGATGAACATTATGGTTTACAAAGGGGCCACATGCCTCACCTAAAATACCACAACTAGTACACTAAGATGAAGGCAGCACCAGCCCTGGCGCCCAAGCTGTGGGCCTCGGGTCACCAATGTTTGGCATAGCGACTGGGTAAGGTCTGAGCAGCCCACGGGGCAGAGATGTTCACATGGGTGCCATGCTCCCAGCAAACCTGAGTGACAAAAATGGGACTTAATGTCACAAAGCAAGTGGTTCTTCCCTGAACAAAAGGCAGTTATCTACATTCCTTTATAATAGTCTTAATTATAATTCAATTAGCCAAAATTGGATACCCAGATATTTCCAGATTCATCTCCAATCCTTTTCCCATCAACTTTCCAACTTGGTTGCCTATTTAAAATTTGTAAAGTAAATTGTATTTTGTTTATAAGTGTAATTTATATACCACAAATTTCACTCACTAGTGTTACAGACTTATCATTGACTTTTACAAGTGTATAAAGTTGTGCAAACATCAGCACGATCCAGTTCTAGAACACATCCATCGCACTCCTGAAGATTTTTCATGCCTATTTGCGACCAATCCCTGTCCCCTCCTTTACTGCTCTGCTTTCTTTCTCTATAAATCAGCTTCTCCTATGGTTTCAGTCTTTTGCATGCAGCTCTTATAGAGTGAATTATACTTTAAAGGCTAGGAAATAACTGGCTAAAGGAACCAATGGAGAAGTCCTTTGAGAGGACTACTCACCATGGAATATTTTTCCTTTTTTCATAGGGGAAGGAGCACTAAGAGCAAGACGCTGGCTGTGGGTGGCAGCTACAGGAGCAAGTCCATCCCTGGCCCTAAAAGTCTGCTTGTTGGCCATTGGCCTTGTTCTCCCTAAAAATACACCTGGCTCTCTAGGTATGTTCTTTGCTTCTGTTTCCAAGGTCAAATTGTATTTTTTTTTTTTTTTTTTTGGTACTGGTGGTAAATTAAGGGGTGCTTTACCACTGAGCCAATTCTTAGTACTTTTTATCTTTTATTTTGAGTCAGGGTTCGCTAAATGGCTAAGGCTGGCCTCAAACTTGCAATCCTTTTGCCTCGGCCTCCCAGGTATCCAGGATTACAAGCATGTGTTATAGTGCCTAGCAAAAATTAAATTAATTTTATTATCTGGTGCTATTCCAACTTGAGGTGGAATACAAGACTGACTTTTATGCCCACTTGGGTCTCAGTGCTACAGCATTTCCAGACCCACCGTCCTTGTGCACAGGTACCTGTAGTCCCCTTGGAGCTGACTCATACCTGGGTCGGTGTTGACAATAGTTTTGCTCTGAATGAGCTGGGAAGGAGAGTAGCAGATCTCCAACAGCCACGGCCTGAGGTCCACATAAGCATCTGCGAGTTGCTGGAGCACGTAGAGGAAGAACTCAGAAACCTCCTCACCCTTGCTCTGGACCAGGTCCAGAAGTTTTCGGACCTGGTGGCAGCATAAGCAGAAGGGTTATGAGCTGGCATGAGGGGTCCTTCCTGACAGAAAGATACCTTGGTGGGCTTAGTGCAGGGCTCTGAGCTCTTACTAAGCCAGTATGAAAATCTGATGCATTAGAAGCCTAGCATCTTCTAAATAGATCTGCTTGGCAAGAAGCAAAACTGGGAAGCTTCCATGAGCCTAAAAATAATAAAGTTTAGACTCACGACTAGAACCATATCCACCCATGGAATTCTCTGTCTGCTTTCCCTGGGGATTGAACCCAGAGTTTTATACATAGAAGGCAAGTATTCCACTACCAGGCCGAATCCCAGCTTTTTATCTTAACCTGCACTTTTGCCATCAGGAATGATTATGGAGAGGGAGAAAACACCTTGAAGCCTAATGAGGCGGCAGCTGGGCCAT
The DNA here is from genome assembly GCF_048772815.1 of Callospermophilus lateralis. Taxonomy (NCBI): domain Eukaryota; kingdom Metazoa; phylum Chordata; class Mammalia; order Rodentia; family Sciuridae; genus Callospermophilus; species Callospermophilus lateralis. The sequence goes on from NC_135305.1 coordinate 86,665,497, forward strand.
GCAGCAAGAAGGTAACAGACCCCCATATGTATTATATGTTTTAAGTAGCCCTTTTTTCTTTTTATTAAAAATGCAGCAGGGAAACAAGTGTCTGAGTTTCAAATAAGTTCTGTCATTCCTTTAAGTGAGATGGAGTTATGGGTCTCAATTATATTTTTTCAGAAGGTAACACCAAACTTAGGTGAAACTAGTTGCTGCTACATCGTCCACAATGGAGCGTGGAGACCTCCTCTGCTGGGACCCACCTCGGATCTAGTCCTTCCTAAACACAAGGCTGTGTCCATCCTGAGTCCTAGCCTGCTATCAGCAGCCCATAGGATTTCAAGGTACAGAGTGACCATCACTGCTAGTGTTCTGTGCTCATCTGCTTTTTCTCTCCCACCAATATATACGGCAATGAAAGCTGGATCTAAGAGCTTGCTCCAGCTACAACCACGGAACTGATATGCATGACCATGAAAAGAACCCAATAATTGGAGCACTGACGCTCTAACAAGACCTCAGCATGGGCTGACCACTTCCAGCTCATCCATGGCATCTACCACTACCACCAACCTGTCGTAGCTACTGCCACTAGAGTCTGTGGACAAGTGTATAGGATCAAGCATTCACACTGTGATGAAGAGTGAGAAGGAAATTGTTGGAACACTTCTAGGATTTGATGACTTTGTCAGCATCCTTTTAAAAAGTGGTGGTGGCCTAGGTTTTTTTAATTTTTTTTTTTTTTAGTTGTTGATAGACATTTATTTTGTTTATTTAGATGCAGTGCTGAGAATCAGACCTAGTGCTTCACATGAGCCAGGCAAGTGCACTACAGCTGAGCCCCAGCCCCAGCCCCCAAATGCTTTTACTGATACAATAAAAATCACACCAGAAGGAAGAGGATTACTAAATTAGATCAGATTTTGCTAAATGGAAATGAAATCACACCAGAAGGAAGAGGATTACTAAATTAGATCAGATTTTGCTAAAGGGAAATAATATAACAATGCTGATTCCTAGAGGAGAAGGACTTGGAGTCCAACGAATTTCCTTGACTTATGCTAGATTCCACTTTGTAATAGCAACAAAATAGATTTTGTAAAACATCTTCTAATGTTTAGATTCTCTAAAGCTCATTTTCCTGTTAAAGGGAAATGCTTTGAAAATGTATTATGTGGTCCTTTTTCTAAGTTAGTCATGATTATCTTGGAAAAAGAAGAAATTAGGGGTTTTTTTGAAGATTAAAAAAAAAAAGGTATTTTTGGTTAAAATATTAAAATAACAACAACAACAACAAATAAACTCAATGTGAAATTCTGCCCCGCTTACTAAACTCACAAAACCCCTGACTCAGGCCAGAAGGGACAAGACCCTTCCAGCTTCAGGGGCTCAAGTCCTGCCAGTACCAATCCCATCACCAAGCACCTTGTCAGGTTGGGTGGGGCAGGCACCCACGATCTCTGCATCCTCAGCTGAGAAGTAGTCATTCTCCAGCAAGTTGTCCACCACACACTGAGTGTTACGGATGTGAGTGACCAGAAGTTCCCGGTTGATCTTCAACAAGTTGATGTAGGAGTCAGAACCAGCTGGGATGCTCTCACGGTGCTCCTGCGTTTCCATAGTTAAAGTAGCAAATAGCTACTTTTCCCACATTCATCGTTAGCTGCAGGTGTCTTCCTGGTACAAGGGCAATCAGGATTCAGGACCCTCAGGGTCCCTGCCTCTCAGTGCAGACTCTAAAGAGATAAAGGAAGTGATCAACAAAGCAAAAGCCCTGGAAGGGTTCCCCCAGCTGTCTCTCCCATGGGATTTCTTTACTTACAGCAGGACAGAGGCATGCTTATGACTTTTATCTGAGATGCATTCCAGAAAAAAAATATATTTAATTTTTGGCTTGTGGGTTTTTAATAATTACTAGGGTAACTGAACAAAAGCACCCACCTCTTGTTTAGCAAAGCTCCCTAATTTTTATTATCTTCTTTGAGAAAGCAAAAGAAAGACTGTGATCGAGCTGAAAAGGTGTATGATCTCACATACCAAGGTTAACTGGGATGGGAGGTGTCTGCATCCTCCACGTGAAGAGCACAGCAATCTCAGAATTGGGAATAGAGGAACTACAGGGGATGGTGAGATACAGAGTGTGCAGAAAATGACCCAAGGAAACAGCCTGCATGAGGTCTCCTATGGTGACCAGAGCCAAGAAACCTGGGGACAATGATGTGTCATTACTGCCCCTTCTGTGTTGGGCCTTAGACCTCCGCTGACCCTACTATCTTCATACCTTCAGCAAAGTCTGTTCTATGCAAGCACCATGGGGAGGAAGGAGAAGCAATGGCCATGTGTGGACTGAGAGGACAGAGGGAACATTGGTTCTTAGTGTGAGGTGACCAAGAGAGGCATCTTTCTGGAAACCCTTGAAAACCTCATGTATATAATGAATTTCCAGTCTTGGTAGGAAAGGGACCCAAGTTATTTTACCTGGGTATTAAAAATGGGTTCATCTGAGTTATCTCCAAGTTGCACTGATTTGCTTTCTTGCAACAACAACAAACTAAGATCACTGAGCTACATCTTTGGTTATCCGTATATGTGAAGAAAGAATCAAAATCTTGGAAGCAGAAAGACCTTGAACTGACCACTTGGTCCTTTGCCCAGGTAGGAAAATCCATACATTTCACAGAAATAGTGTAAAATTATTATTGTTGAGCTAAAAAAAAGTTCATAGACCTCTGAACAGTGTTATTCATTTATGTCTCATGAACCATGCCTGCTAACATTCTAGTCTAGCGGTTTTCAAATTTTTGTTTAACAAGTCATTTGTGAGTTTCTACACTAACATAGTTCCATTTGTTTCTTTTTTTTTTCTTTCTTTTTTTTTTTGGTACCAGGTGTTGAACTTAGAGCACTCAACCACTGAGCCACATCCCCAGACCTATTTTGTACTTTATTTAGAGACAGGGTCTCACTGAGTTGCTTAGTGCTTCACTTTTTGCTGAGGCTGGTTTTGAACTCCAATCCTCCTGCCTTAGCCTCCCAAGCCACTGGGATTACAGGCATGACCGCCACGCCCAGCCTTCTTCTTATTTTACCTACCAAATTGCTAAGTCTTCATAGAGTCTCAGTTGTACCTCACATAATAACCTCCCTTTTTTAACCTGAGTGACTAAGCAAGTGACAATATAAAATAAAACTTTGAGCAACAGAAGAGCAAGAGATTCTTACCAAAATGAATTTAAAGGATGAGAATGATTTGTTACTATTCTACTAACAGCATGCTAACCTGTTAGATGTGAATGCAGCCTTTTTTATTGTGGTCAATTCTGTGACCCACTTTTAAGAGCCAAAGCTTTAGAAAATCAATTCCTTTAAGACATATCAGCTGATAATATTAAATTTAAGTTAGTGGTTAATAATACCTTTTAAAATGTCTGGCATCATTCTGGGAAGAAAGTAAAAATATTTCACTTCTCGCCTTAAAACTTCAATTTCTTTCTGGAATCTGCAAAATTGAAAAAGAAGAAAGGTGTTTTGAAAATTCTATTGTGCGGAATGGTGAAGGAATGAGTGAAATTGCTAATAAGATAGTTTTAAAATCCCAAACTCCACGATCTGAGAGTACTTTCTGTACCATTTTCTTTCTGGACAGTTTTCCAAATGTTAATCATTGGGGCACTACGTCACTTGTTTTGTTGTTGTTGCCATAATTGAGTCCCACCTGTCCTTTACTTGCTTACCTTTTTGATTTAAATTGAATTTTTAAAACTGTAATAGATTAGGTGCACATTTGTAATCTAGCAGCTGGGGAGGCTGTGGCAGGAGGATCGAGAGTTCAAAGCCAGCCTCAGCAACTTGGTGAGGCACTTAGCAATGCAGCAAGACCCTGTCTCTAAATAAAATATTTAAAAAAGGGCTAAGGATGTGGCTCAGTAGTTAAGCACCCCTGGGTTCAATCCTCAGTACCAAAAAGGAAAAAAACAAAACCAAACCCACAAACCCTCTAATAGATTAATTAGAAACAGGGAAAAATTACTTGCAATAAAGTAAATAAATTCACCAGAAATAAAACAATGTTTAAGTATATTCCAGCTGGTGTTACTGACTGGAGAGTCTAGGGGTGTGAGGCCCTTTCCTCTTGGAAGCATTGGAGAGATGTTAAAGACCTAGTAGCGCAGTGTTGTGACTTTTTTTTTGATACCAACTAAGGGGCTGGGGACGTGGCTCATGCGGTAGTGCGCTCCCCTGGCATGGATGCGGCCCAGGTTCGATCCTCAGCACCCCATACAAACAAAGATGTTGTGTTTGCCGAAAACTAAAATGTAAATAAAATAAATATATAAAAAAAAGATGATGCCAACTAAGAAAGGAGTAGCTTCTCAGTAGACGATGCAGTTTTAATGCCTCTCTCTCTTCTTTAGGGGGCTGGGAATGGGGGTGGCATACTTGCTTACCCCTCCCGTACCCCCTCTCTGCTTCAGTCATCCATGATCCCACAGGAACAGTGACTTCTCTCCCTAGACTTTTCCTGTAATGACCACCTGGGACATCGCCGTCTCTCACCATCAAAGGTGGAAACGTTCTCCCGATTTCTGGCCACCTAAACAAAACACTATGTCCCAGGTCGGCCAGCTGGTGAGGAGGCTGTTCATATGGAATTTCCAGAGCCCTGGTTTGGGATTTAATCAGGGGGCTGTTAGCTCAATTCAGCAGGATGTCAGAAAGACAAAAAGAGGAACTCAAGACTGTCGGGTGAACAGGATCCAAAGGGAGACCAAATCCATACCATGCACGTGGCGGGGAAATTCAGAGTCCATGGGCATCTATAACTAGGAACACCAGGGAGCCAGGGATCTCCTGGCCCTGAGAGATCTTTTACTGTATTTGCTGGTAAAGGGTGAGTCCTTCTGAGAAAAGGCAAGGCAAGGCCAAGGTCAGGCCAGGGCCAAGTTTCTGGAAGTAGGACTTGCTCTGCTGGGTGGGGCTCTCTGGCCAGTGGTACAGGGCAGTGAGGTTGGCAGCTGGAGGGAGACCCTGGTGAGGCAGATCTAGGAAGCAACCAAGGGCTGTGGGGCAGAAATCAAGGCAAAGAAAAGAAAGAAAGAAACAGCAGAAGGAAATCCACATCAATTGTGATTTTTTTTTTCATACCAAGAATTGAACCCACAGGTGTTAAAGCACTGAGTCACATCCGCAGCCCTTTTCATTTTTATTTTGAGACTGGGTCTCATTAAGTTGCTTAGGATCTTGATAAATTGCTTAGGCTGGCCTCGAACTTGTGATCCTCCTGCCTCAGCCCCCCCTAGGATTACAGGCATGTGTCATTCCACCCAACTAATTGTGATTACTTTTGACTGATGGGATGACAGTGATTTACTTTGATTTTGGTAGGCATATTCCAAATTATCAAAAACAAAGAAAATACTTTGTAAGGGGAACTTGGAACCCTAGAATACAGAGAGGTCTCTGGGGACTGCAAGTAGGGTCAGGGGATTACCAGGGTTTTGCCGATGATGATTGTCAGAACTCAGCATCAGCACATGAGATGAGGTCACGGGGACCTATCAGAGAAATGATTATCCTAGAAGGGAGAGCAACTGGGACTCAGGGGCCAAAACCAGCTTCCTGTTTCTGTCCCCTAATCACAGGGAGAAACCACAGACACACATATTCAATGTCACTTTCTAAATGGGGATTTACCCCAGGATTTTTTTTTCCTCTTTACTATTCTAGGGCACCCTGAAAGGAGGTGTTTTCCAGACATCTTTCTAGATTTTAATAATTTTTTTCTGTTTTAATAACTTGTCCTCTTTTCTATAGTGACAACACCTGGTCACTGTAGAAAATTCGAGAATTTTGTAATGCATTCCGCTGTCATGTATAAATTTAAAAAAAAAGAAAATGAGAGAAATGAAAAGAAAGAAAGAAAAAAAAGAACAGGAAAAAAGGAGGAAAAAGCAGAAAAAAGTTTGGAGGAAAAAAATTGTCACCTGTCACCCACATGCAATAACCACCTAACATTTTGAAGCCTTTTCTTTCAGTTTTCATCTATATGATTTGTGGGTACATTGGGTTCTGGTGTGTTTCTTTTTTTTTTTTTTTTTTAGGTAAAACCAATAATTCTTTTTTTTTAAAAATTAATTGTTATTGTAGGTTGTTCAAAACATTACATAGTTCTTGATATATCATATTTCACACTTTGATTCAAGTGGGATATGAGCTCCCATTTTTACCCCATATACAGATTGCAGAATCACATCAGTTGCACAACCATTGATTTACATATTGCCATTCTGGTGACTGTTGTATTCTGCTGCCTTTCCTATCCTCTACTATCCCCCCTCCCCCCTCCCCTCCCCTCTTCTCTCTCTACCCCCTCTACTGTAATTCATTTCTCCCCCTTATATTTTTCCTCCTTTCCCCTCACTTCCTCTTGTATGTAATTTTGTATACCCCTGAGGGTCTCCTTCCATTTACATGCAATTTCCCTTCTCTCTCCCTTTCCCTCCCACCTCTCATCCCTGTTTAATGTAAATCTTCTTCTCATGCTCTTTGTCCCTACTCTGTCTGGTGTGTTTCTATCGCACCCTTTATTTCAGAGTTCTTTGTGAATGCCAGGGTCCTGTTTTGAAGCTGGTTTCTGACCAACCCACCAGGCTTCCAGAAAGCAGAATGCTTCACCTTACCTGGCTTTCCTTTTATAAAGATAAGAACTCATGAGCCACGAGCCACGCTGCTGTTCCCCTGTGCAAGTCCCTGAACCCAAAAGAGGCTCAAAAGCGATGGCAGATGGCTGCACCTTCCCTGGCCTGACCCTGCCTTCCCGAACTGTGCAGCAAACCTGGGTGCTCGGCAGCCTCCACCAGCTGCCACATCAGCCAACAGAGTTCTACCCTCCACCTGACCTGAGGAACGGCTGTCAGGGTGGGGAGCTGTGGAAACGCCTCCATGATGTTGCAGCCTCATGCATTCCTTCCACACAGATCCACTACACACTTGCTCACACTCACAGTCAGCCTGGCTCTGTGAGGGGCCCCAGCAGGCAGATGATCGTTGCAAACACAGAGTAAGCGCTTTGGTTGGGGACCTGCATTGACCTAATGCTCTACATATTCTGCAAAAGGCAGGCTTAAATACATGGTCTCTGGAGTCCTTCTCTGGTGTTCAAACTTGATCATTAGCAAGTTAGAAGGAAGCACCTGCTGCATAGATCCATGGCGGAAAGGACTGGTTGCTAGTAGTTATTTTCAGGTTACAGGGAACAGGGCACACCAAAGTGATCTCGTTCATGGGCTTTATCAGATGGCTCATTGTAAGGACCGCCACTCACTAGCAAGTTAGCCAGCTTCTCTGGGCCTTGATTTCCTCAAAGTGAGAATCCCTGCCTCAAAGTGTTGCTGGAAGAATTGAGTTAATGTGCACAAAATGTCTAGACCAGGGCTGCAGACAATAGACCTCAGTCATTTTCAAATCATTTGATCTTTTCTGTCATCTCCATCCTTACCACAACCGCAGGTGGCAGAGACCAATGTTACCACTGCTTTACAAATGAGAAAACTGAGGTTAAGTGTCTTCATGTGGTTCACAGCTGGGCAGGGCAGACCACTCCAGAATGAAGAGTGAGTGCATAAATGGAACGAGAAAAGCAGAGAGAGCCCATCTGGAGCTCTCTAGAGAGCTTCCTTGGGCTCCAGTCATGGTGACCACAGAGGTGGCTGCTCCATGGGAGCCCTCTGTAGTGGAATGTGACAGGTAGATGTGGGTAGAGCCCCTCTCCCTTAGGGAGTTTGAATTTGAGGCACACAGACACTGACCTGGAATAACTCAGACACATGAGTAACAGCCAAATGGTCTCCACAGCCACCAGACACGGGAGCCCTTATTTCAAGTGGCCTTTTAATAAACCCCATGAACAAATCTTCCCAGCATGCCCTTGTTCCTGCAGCCTATTAACACTAGCAAATACAGTCCTGTTTAGCAGGTAGCTTTGTCCTGTGCAAGATCATCCAGCAGTGCCTGGATGCAGAAGTCACCCTGCCTCGAGTGTGGCTGTGACTCTTTACTCCCAGAGCAAGCAGACACAATCTTCTCCCAAAACAGAATTTGGCCTCCATCCCAACTGATGAGGGCTGGGCAAGAGGAGAAATCTCAAGAAGTCATTTCCCATCATCTACACTGGCTCTATTATTTCACTCTTTGCCAAGACATCCAATTCTTGGAAATCATCATTCATTCTCTTTTAAACATATGTATTTCAAAATGAACAACACAGCCTTCTGCAAATTGGTGTTGCAATACCAGCAGATAAGATTCCAAACTTCTGAGTCCTTTTCAGGGAAACATAAAGAATGTAGCAGATGCTAACTTTGAGTTAAAACTCAAAAGATGACACAAACGAAAAAAACAAAAAAACAGTGAGATCGATGTAGTCAGGCCATTCTGAAAGTATTTCTGCTGTGGAAACTTTCTGCAAATATATTGGAAACAAATAGAATTGTAAATAAAAGCAAGGCCAGCTTTGGAATCTGGCCCAGGTCATCTCCCTGGCCACATCCCACTTCTCTCTTCTCAAGTTCTTTTCTTTCTTGAAATGCAAGTTTCTCAAACAGTCTTCTGCTCAGGAACCTGGGCAGCCCTAGGTAAAGGCTAATGCTTTTACATACACAGAAACAGGCTTATAATAGGATGTTACTGACTATAGGCTATTTTTCACAGACTTCCCCACCCCTTCCTCGAGGATCAACATAGTGGTAGAAATATGCTGCTAGTTACATAGCCCAGGTGTTCCTCCTAGAGACCTGGATTACCACTCCCTACCTCCTTGCTTTGACCCATGACATGTGAGCAGAAGTGGAGAGAGGTGCTTTGGGCAGGCAGCTTGAGGTATCAGTGCACCATTTCTCAACAGGCAACTCTTCTTTGGCACTACGGCCAACACCATGCAAGATGGTGGCTGCTCCATCAGCCCAAGGCCAAGTCCACAAATAACTCCAGTGAGTGGCACCCTTGCCAACTGGATTTGCATAGAGGGTGAGCAAGAAATAAGTGATGGTTGTTTGAGCTGCTGAGATTTCAAAATTATCTGTCACTGTGGTTCCTCCTTGCCCAATAATTTGACAGATACAATTTTAGATAAGAAGAACATCCTGGACGTGAAGAAACCAAGGCCCAAGATGGGGCGTCTTGGTTTGAAATGTCTAAGGCCAGTGGGATTGGAAGCAGAGGAGGAACAGTTAAAATGTCTAGCCCAGGAAGCTCAGCATAGTCCTCTCTCCCTCATGAGACTGCAGTTTCTACAGGACAGAAACCCACTCCATTAAAGGAGGCATTTTAGCAATCACCTCATCCTAAGGAAATCACCTCGACTCAAAGATCCTGGCCAGCTAGAAAAAAAAAAAAAATGCTCAGTGCTCATTAAACTAAACAATGGTTCATTAAAACCAAACACACATGGACACAAGGCTCTTCCTGTGCACTGGAAGTAAGTGAAAAGCTCCTCCTGGTTTGGGGAAATATCACAGTGAATCTGATGAGCTTGTTCTGAGCGTGAGCAGGAGTATTTTGTCTTTGATTTAGGAGAAGGCTATCAACTCATGGACTGGTTTGAAATAAGGAATCAGTCTGGTTTGAAATAACTGAAAAATCAATAGCTGCAAAAATAGCACAGAGCAAAAGTCAACAAAGATGACTTTCAAGTAGGTTTTTTGTTGTTTTTTTTTTAATCCAAGGGCCTCAAAAAACACCATACTGAAGAAATGCTTCCTGATTCCCAAGATGTTTTATCATTTCCCCTTCTTTTCCTGTAACACACGCTGCAAAACATTCTCAGCTCAGCTGCCTTCGTGTACCATTCTCACCCCAAGTGGTGTTTCAATTTCAATTTCTTAGCAGCAGATGTGTGATGCCAAATGGACTTTAGTCTTCCCCACCCCATACTTGCTCCCCATTCAAATGGTTACCCAGGGAACCACTACAAACACTCCCTTTCTGTTAAGAACACACCACCACTGGAGTCTAGCCATCAGAAACATCCACAGCAAACCCAGAACTTGCCATACTTGCCAAATAGGCTTCCAGATATTCTGTCCACCACAGTCCTGGAGGATTGAAAGAGATAATTGGTAGCATTTATTTATTCATTAAAATAAGTTATAACCATCATTTCCAGCCTACCCACCTCGGGGTTCATAGTATCAGGATGACAGTATGTCATTAGGACATTCTGGCCCCAGCAACTTGACAATAACCCAAGCACAATTTGAATATATACCCATAAATGTTAAGGGTTGTAGCTGGATTCTCCTTGAGGAAATTGCTTCTCTCTTGAACAACATTCATGATGCTGAATTTAATACAAAACTATCTCCTGAGAGGAGTTTTGCAAATGATGAAGATAATCCACACTGAATCAGTTGACATGAACCCAGATATTCAGGGACAAGGTGATCATGTGAATGACATGTCTCCATCATCCTTCAAGATGCCCAAGAGTGAAGCAAGAGGACTAACCCATCCCAAGAGCACTCCAACAGGAAGCTCATGCCCAGCCTGTTTTTATACACTATGCTAGAGCTATAGAGGGAACACATAGGCTCCATCAACTCAAATTGGGTCCTGCTTTCTCTGCAGCTTAATCTTCAAAAATCCACATTGGGTGGGGGGCATTTCTTCTGTTTTCTTGTTTTGTTTTCAATTCATTAAGGAACTTAACCTGGAAAATGAGCTCAGCCTGGTACGCCTTTGCCACAGCAGGAAACTACAGGTGCATGAAGCTATAGTGACTACTGGACACTTTGAAGCTCCATTAACACTCATTTACTTTAAGGATCAGGAAGCACTTAGTCCCTCAGAACTTCAAAGCAGATAGAAGCCAGTCAATCCCTCTCAATATGCCTTCTCTCAGTTTCTCTCCCTTCTTCTTCCCCCTTCCCCTCTCCATCTCTCCTTCCCTCCATCTTCCTCTCATGAGAAAGCACCGTATAATCTGAACCCCAGACACACAGACACTGTCATTCTGCCCACAAAGGAAGGAATGCAGACACAGTCAACGTAAGCACTCAGGGTGGGACCGTGATGAAATGCAGAACGTCCCTTCGCAGCTGCCTGGACCTTCAGAGAAGCCAAGCAACTGCCTCGCATTCTCCAGTCAAGTAGCTCTTTTCTCTGGTCAAGAAACCCTGTTCACAGTGCATGGAGGGCCAGCCCCTCCACTCTGCTGGGCTCCCAGAGTGGACTGGGATGTTGACCCACTCACCCATTTTAGAGATGCAGAAACTGAGGCCCTCAGCAGCACAGAAACTTGTCTGGATCAACCAAAACTAGAATCCAGGTCTCCTGGCACCAAGACAATTGCTTGTTTTGCTTACTTCTGTTTAGGGTAGCCCTCTTAGCAGGTAAGAGTTTGCCATCTCCCAGTGGGGACTGACACCTGTCAGAATGGGAAAAGGGCAGTGGTCCCACTTCACCCTGTCCCTCCTCTACAGAAAGGGTGTACTTTATCCCACCTCTCTCAGAAGAGGTGGTACTTTCTTTCCTATATTGATCATTCTTTCTGATCAATTGATTGCGGCAGGGAAGGGCAAAGACCCTAATCACTAGTTGTGTGACTTGGGCAAATAACACTACCCTTTTGTGCTTGCAATTTCTTATCTGCAAAACACAGATAATAAGAGCACCTACCTCATAGGATCACCATGAGGATGCAATGAATTGATACATCTTCCGGGTTTAGATCAGCCCTGGGCACACAGTGACCTGGGAATTCTGCCCTGGGAATCTTTGAGGCTCAGCATTTGACTATAAGGAATGGCGTCTATGTGCTTAGTTATTGTATCTCTAGCACAAATAGGGTGCTAGAGAAAAACCATGGAATGAATGGATCTGGCCCGACTCACTGCCTACAGCCAGTGCTTCATCATGCTCACTGAAGAATATATGCTCTTCCATAGTTCAAGATCCCCCTTAGGGAATGCCAACTGCTAAGTTTATTTGTATAAGTTCCCATTTGTAGGACCACCAGCCTTTCCTGTTGTCTTTCATATTAGTTACTGCCTTAAAAAGGTGAATCAGAGCCTAGCTCTCAGTACAGTTGCTGGCTGCTTAAATACCCACTGCTTAGTAATTAGCCTCTCCCTGCAGTGCCTTACCGGGTTGGTTGGCAACTGTGGATTGACCCTTTCCTGATTTGGTCCAGGCTTTGAAAAACAAAGAGTTTCAAAAACATCATGCATGGGGTTTATCTCTGAGGGTCCAGTGAATAAAAACACCTTGATAAGGATAACTGATAGCAAATAAGAGTCTTGAATCAGAAGCCCAGGTCCTGGAACTCAGCAAAGGCTTAAGTGCTTATGCAGAAGAAAGCACTACACAAAGGGCAGATCTGGAAGCCCGAGGACATCTGGATGTGGCATTTAGGATTGACACAGAAAGTGTCTGGGCTTCTCCAGTGAAAAGCAGTTCACAGGAACAAAATGTATTAGTCACCACAGAAGCTTGAGTTGGAACTTGGCTGTGAGCAAATAAACATTGCTGACTGCTAGCCAGAGTGCTTAGCTGAAGACTTGTATTACCCCATTTGAACATGTTACTTCAGCCAGCCAGCGTCTGGGACACAGATCTATCAGACCTCAGCCAGACTACCTGGCGTTTACATGCATTGGCCCTGAGTGGCAATCAGACATTGAGATTTTGACAGAACCACAAACCATGGACCGTTCTCCATGGAGCCCACTCAGCCTGGGCCAGGGCTGCTTACTGAGAGAGCTCCAAGCTTATGGAGAAGACCCAGTGACCAGCCAAGACCCACTGAGGGAGGAGGATCGGTCCATGCAGATGCCAGAAGCAAGCCAGCATGCTCTGGTAGGGGCTTGGCCCTGTATAGAGGAACCTTTTCCAGTCACCGGAGCTTCAAATAAAGAATGTCCTTCTTCCAAACCCCACACCTCCAAGTATATGCAAATTCAACTGCTGGTAGTTGAATTTGAATTTTTCAACCTGTAGTGTAATTTGAAGTTTCAAAAGTGATCGAGTGGGGCCCGTGGCACACGCCTGTAATCCCAGGGGCTCTGAATGTTGAGGCAGGAGGATCACAAGTTCAAAGCCAGCCTCAGCAATTTAGCGAAGCCCTAAGCAATTTAGTGAGACGCTGTCTGTAAATAAAATATTTTAAAAAGGGCTGAGGATATAGCTCGGTGGTTAAGCAGCCCTGGATTCAATCCCTGGTACCAAAAAATTAAAAGGTGACAGGGTGGGGAAAGCATCCCTTTCAGGAATTCTGGGAGGCAGAATAGATGTCTAAAAACCTTCGGTGGATGTCCCTTCCCCAGGGGGTTCCTGGCATTTTGTGTTCACAAAGACTGACACCTGACCCCACTCCCCCAACCCCCTTCACCCTTTGGAGTCTTTTGTTTCTGCTTCCAGAAGCCTAGAAGGATTGGAAGCCACCAGACATCCCCTGAGGCTCCTGATGAAGAATGCCGGGGTACTTAGGAGGACCCCACCCATTCAAACTCATCTGACCCAGAAAACTCTAGAGCAGGTGCTGTGGGCTGGGCACATCTGGCTCCAAATCCTGGTTCTGCCCTCTTTCACTTTATTCTGAGCCTTGGTTCCTTTGTCTAGAAATTGAAAAGTGCCGTGTGACAGGGTCTGGGGACTCTGTCCTCATGATGGGTTAATCCATTCATGAATTAAAGCATTAATGGATTCATGAAGGTAAAGTTTGCATCCTAAATGTCCCCCAAAGGCCTGTATACTAAAAAGTCTTGGCTGCTAGCTAGCCTGCGGCACCGGGAGGTAGTGACCTCACTTTTCAGAGGTGAGGCCTCATTAGAGGAAGTTAGGTCACTGGGGGTGTGTCCTTGAAGGGATACTGGCACCCTAAACCCTTCCTTTCTCTCTTTGCTTCTCAGTTGCCATGAGGTGAGCAGTTTCCTCCATGATGCCCCCTGCCGTGATGTTCTGTCTCTCCACAGGCCCAAAGGAAACAGGGCTGAGTGACTGTGGACTAAAACCTCTGAAACTATGAGTCAAAATAAACATTTCCTCCTTTTAAGTTGATCTCTCAGGTATTTTGTCAGTGTTGGAAATCTAACACAGCAGGTTATCACGGGTTAGTGTTAGTTATCACTAGCTTTGGTCTGTTATACAAGCCGATATAGTGGGCTCTTGTGAGTTCCCTCTCTTCCTCACTGCAGAGTGCCCACCAGCAAGCAGACCTGCACCAGGTGAGGTTCCTTGACCTCAGACTCCCAGCCTCTGAACTGTAAGAGATAAATTTCTTTAGTTATAGCTACAGAAAACAGACTAATTAATTATCTATAAATTACCTTTTCTGGACAGATTAATGATAAGGAAAAGAAGCGGGGGGGGGGGGGGGGGGCGGGGGGCGGATTCTTCAATAGCTTCTCACTCACTGAACATTAGGAAAAAAATCTCGACTCCTTACCCAAACACTCTGCTTGGCCTGGGCTTGGTTCATTCTCTAGCTATTCTCTGTGCTTCCAGGCTCAGGCCTCACCAGGCCTCTCTGTTCCCCCACACACCCAATCCTGGGAGACCTCTGGTCTTCAAGCATACTCTTCCTTGCATCTGCATCTTTGGTGCAGCCCCAAGTCCAAGTTGAAGAGGCTAGTTTTTGGAGAAACAACTCCAGACTCTCCTGATCCTGGCACAGCTCTGATCTTTTGTATCAGCATGCTGTAGTTTCCACTTAAAGCCTTACTGAAACAGAGTCCTTTAACATTAAAAACAACTTTAAAATTAAAAGCAACTTTCTGGGTGTGGTGGAACACACCTATATTCCCAGGGACTCGGGAGGCTGAGGTAGGAGAATAGTGTTTGAGGCCAGCCTCAGCCACTTAGTGAGACCCTCAGCAACTAAGTGAAACCCTGTCTCAAAATGAAAAATTAAAAAAAAGGGCGGTGGATGTAACTCAGTGGTAAAGGGTGTCTGGGTCCAATCCCCAGTACCAAAATAAATAATAAAAGCAATTTCTTCATAGCAACTTCTCCCCATCTGGAGTTTCCTCTTGCTGAGAATGGAAACTAGAAGCTACCAAGCTACCTCCTAGTGGGGGTGTTAGGGGAGAAATGAATTGCAACATGTTCCTGACTAGCACAGCCTCATGGAATGTACATGTTTATTTCCTGCCTATTGTCCTACTGTTCACACACCCCTGAGTCTCTAGAAAAGGGGAATTGGAGACCAAACTGTTCTCCTATATCTTCCTCAAGGCCAATTTTGCATAAATCTGTTTTCCTTCACCAACCTTTGCCTCCCAAAATATAGTGGAACCTTCTATTCCCAGTAACATTACCACAACTGATGACTAAATATTTTCTTGTTTGCCCTCCCATCACCTATGGATGGAAATTCTGTGTTCCCCACAGTTCCTATGCGCACACAAAGATGCAGATGCATCTTTGATAAAGTCCTGAGGGTAAAGCCCTCTTGACTAATGTCTTTATAAGAAGAGACACGAGGAAGATCTCTTGCTTTCTGTTTCTCTTTCTCTGCCACATGAAGACCCAGCAATAAGGAGGCCATCTGCAAGCCAGGGTGGGTTTACCTGTATACCTGAATGTGCTGCACCCAACATTCATGCCCTCAGCCTCCAGGACTGTAGGAAATTAAGGTCTGTTGTTGAAGCCACTGATCCATGACGATTTGTGGTAAAGACAGCCTCCAGTCACCTGCCAACTCCATTTGGCCTGAGACTGGGTCTGTGTCATTCACTGCTGCATCCCAAGTATTTAGTCGACTTCTGGTCCTGGCAGGACCGTCTGATAATATTGATTGAATGAATGTATTGAAGAGCTGAAGCCCCAAAGAGCCAGTAGGAACCAGGAATTACAAATAGCTTTCTAATACTCTTCAACACCAGGCTGGGGAGCCAGCAAAATGCTTCACCCCGCAGGGAAAGCCCGAAATTGTCACCTCTCACAGAAATGCTAAAATATCCATCACTTGCTCAGTTGAGAATTTGCTTTTCTGGGCTCCCAAGCTCCATGGACATAGGCCCCTGGGAAGATGGTGAGATTTCAAGAAGAAGAGAAAGCCACTGGAGTAAGGGAAGGTAAGAGATTTCAGTAGAAGGGGTATAATTAGAAGAGCCACCCGTAATTTTTGATGGAATTCTATTTTAGAATTGGAGACCAAAATGTTCTCCTATATCTTCCTCAAGGCCAATTTTGCAAAAATCAATTTTGCACCTGAATCCCATCCTGGATGTCTGGGACTGTTTTCTGTGCTCCTAAATATCCCCATACCTGTCTGGGTAAAGGTATGCATTGCTGTACCTTTACACAGGCTAACAATCTCAGTGCACACAGATGGCACTTACTGCAAAACAAACACAATAATTCATCCTAATAGCATCAGTCAATATCAATATCAGGGGCTTCTGTTTTTCACTCTTTTTTAGCTGATATTAGGTAGCACAATCTAAGAAATGGTTGAGGTTTACAAGTTACCCAAGTGGGCAGAAGGAGGAGACCCCCACGGTACTACATAAGCAGCCATTTCTTTGGAAGCTGGGGCCCTCTGTCCAGAAACAGGGCTCTAAGCAGAACAGGTGCTCTCCCACCAGTTAATTGTTTAGGAGGTGGTGGCCAGGGCAGGTGGGTGGGACCAGCAGAGGCTAATCCCTGCTCTCTATGCAGTTGGGGCAGAAGTTAAGAACAAGGGCCCTTTGGGACTGTGGTTGTGGCTCAATGGCAGAGTACTCGCCCATCATGTATGAAGCACTGGGTTTCATCCTCAGCACCACAAACAAATAAATAAATAAAATGAAGGTTTTGTGTCCACACCAACTAAAAATAAATTTAAAAAAATAAGAGGGGCCCTACCTACTTCAAGTCCTGGGAACAGCATTTATTCTCTGTCAACTTTGAGCTACTTAACCTAATAAAATCTCAGTAGTTTCATCTGTAAAATGGAAGGAATGATAAGTCCTGGGTAGAATTGTTGGAAAGATTTAATGAGCTAAAAACCAAAATTAAAATCTCTAAAACCTTACCGGTACTCAGGAAGTCAATGCAAGTGTCTGCTGT